>NC_056744.1:893480246-893810246 GCF_019279795.1 Protopterus annectens | reverse complement strand
GTTTGAAGCTAGGCTACAAATAATCTACCTGACCAATAGACTAGTATGAAATTATGATCTTATGAACCTAACCAGTATCTGTTATTGAAAATGTGTAACTCTAAGCTCACCTTACTTAGTTAAATAACAATAAGCCTTTGTCTTCTTCTCCAGTCCACATACTTCACTTTACAATGATTTTCAGCTCTCTACTCCTTTTCTCAGTTCTTGACATACTCCCTCTCTTACTTCCATTAATTCATGACCCTGTTTTGGTGACTTGATTTACTCACTCCTACCTCATCACTCTCACCACCCCTGCTTTTGCTACTCTCTGGTGTAATTACTAAGTCCTATTTTGCTACTCGTCATTCTTCCATCCCCTAATTTTCTGTCACACTCCATGTTTGTTTCCTTCACACTCTTTTCCTTTTTTTGCTTATTATCTGCTTAAGACTATTGGGATACCGACCCAGATGTTTTCAGCCTTGCTCTGGTACATTACATTGCCTCTAGCTATACCTTATTTATAGCTGTTATTTGGTAAACTGTATATATCCTGTTACTCTTGTCCACTGCCAGTGAGTATGCTTTGCATATTTACAGTTTGCTTGTATTTCACTAAGCTGGACAGCAAGTCTGAGGTTGATACATTCACTATTCCTCATATTTACTAAGTTGTAAATTCCTGCCTGCATGCATTTTACAATATACATACTACACTATTTATTTTCTTTGCATAAGCCAAGTACAACATTTGTATATAGCCTACCTTGTGTAAAGAACTGTAAGTAATGAATTTCTTCAAATGATGCTTACATAATGTTTCCAAAAGCACCTGTTTTCCTCACTGTCATAGTAACAACCCTGTGCAATTTGTATTGTGTGGTCATTTATGTTGTATCTTTCGGCTTTTCCCAGTTAGGGGTCACCACAGTGGAACTCCGGTCCGCTAATGATTGGCAGTAGATTTTTACATACCAAGTTGCCAGCCCTGATGCACAACCTTCAACGAAGGAACGCCCATTCACGCATGTCTCCACACAGAAGAAGCTTTAGCTGAGAATCGAACAGGACAATGTCTTACTGTGAGGCAACAACGCTACAGCAGCACCACCACCGCAGCATGTAGTCATTTATGAATATGTAGAAACTGTATTTGCATTGCAGCTTTTAGTTAAAAAACTTTTATGCTTGGGCTTTTGTTCTCATTAAAGTCTATGTTTGGATGGACAAACATAGTGTCTGGACAAGGGCTGCTGAGTGCTCTTGAAGTGACCTAAATAAAGCAAAGGACTTCTCTTACTCTTGTATAAGGTAACTGGGATGAATGGATGGGTACCTGCAAAGCCATCCCCAATTTCATATCCCTGTCCTTCATAAATAGGGGAAGCATGTAAATGTCCCAACATATTCTTGTTCAGCCTGTCTGTGGCTTATTTGTACACAAAATATTAGGCCTAAAAACTATCACATGAATGTAAGGCTAGGCTTCTTAAGATACCCACTGATCGATAGCCCAGTAAGTACCTATGAACTTGTAAAATTATAAATAAGCAACGTCCTGGCTACCCTCCAAACTAAAGTGCAAACTAAAAAGCTAAAGTAGACATTTGTGGTGGTGAACCATGATAGTGTGATGGTAGGTTTAGGAGTGGAACACATAATCTTAATAGACAAACATTACTTCTTTTGTATTTAATTCCCAACATTTCAAAATCCACATAGGTTCGTAATAGACTAACTGCCCTTGCAAGCCATTTTAAGCCTAGCCAATTATCCATTGTGAGACTCAAACCCTGCACCTTGTGTTTGTAAGGCAAACATCTTAACCATTAGGCCACCCTCCCAACCCAACAGAAATTAGAGAAGCTTCAGATATCAAGTAAAATAATCTGATTCTAATGAAATCATATTCTACATAAAAATAGAGTTCAACAGAATTTCAGGAGCGGTCAGAATATAGCTGATCATAGCAATATGATTTGTTATATATGAAACATTCTCAGAATACATCTGTCAAATATACTGTACTCTGTTATGTAATTTTTTCAAGTTGTGAGTCTTTCCATATGTGTAAATCCATGAGACAGCTTTGCACCAGGGTTTATAAACATGAATTGATCACAGAATCCAAAAATATGTATAATGCTTTGTACAAACACACACCTGAGTGCAGCACATACATGAGATTTATGATTTTACATATAGCTGGCCTTAGGAAAAGGCCAACTAGGCAGCTGCCTAGGGCACCGCTCTAGCAGGGGTGCTTTTCCAGTAATCTAGATGGTGTAGGTAGACCAGGATATTTGCCTCAAGTGGTGTTGGGGGGTGCTATGGAGACCTTTTGCCTAGGACACCAGTTGACTAAAGGTCGGTCCTGTTTATATAGATATTATTAGCCAATTGACTTTAAGGGTGGAGACAGAAATAAAATTATGGCACATAAGGAATATAGGTGGCAGATATTATTGTAAGCACTCTGCAGGTGAACAAAGGGAAATTCCCCAAGGATCAATTACCTGAAGCATAAGAAGCAGAGAAACACAATGCTGATCACTGTTTTCTATAGGGAATCACTGCGGGTACGATTACTAACTGTGAGCTGGCAGTGATTGCTGATCACTGTTTTCTATAGGGAATCACTGCGGGTACGATACTAACTGTGAGCTGGCAGTGATTGCTGTTCACTGTTTTCTACAGGGAATCACTGTGGGTACGATTCTTAAGTGTGAGCTGGCAGTGATTGCTGATCACTGTTTTCTATAGGGAATCACTGCGGGTACTATTCTTAAGTGTGAGCTGGCAGTGATTGCTGATTACTGTTTTCTATGGGGAATCACTGCGGGTACGATTCTTAAGTGTGAGCTGGCAGTGATTGTTTATCACTGTTATCTATAGGGAATCACTGCTGGTGTGATTTCTAAGTGTGAGCTGGCAGTGATTACTGATCACTGTTTTCTATAGGGAATCACTGAGAGTATGATTCCTAAGTGTGAGCTGGCAGTGACTGCTGATCACTGTTTTCTGTAGGGAATCACTGCGTGTACGATTCTTAAGTTTGAGCTGGCAGTGATTGCTGATCACTGTTTTCTATAGGGAATCACTGCTGGTACGATTTCTAAGTGTGAGCTGGCAGTGTTTCCCTTCATTTGGGGAATGTCTTCCTTTTTCAAGTTGGTGGGACTGCACAGTTGGTAGATATAATTGTTCAGGATGTGGAGGGGTGACCCTCACACTGGGAGTTGCAGGGAGGGGCTTGCCCCCTGCAAAACACTTATGCTTTACTTGTTTACTATTTTATAACTTAAGCATTATTTTACATTATTCCTAATGCTTGAGACTTTGTTGACTGGCGTTTCATACAAGAACAATTACCGAATGCCTGTGTATTTACAGTCATTCATGAAAATGTTAATTTGATATTGTTCTAAAATAAAGAACTTAAAACATTTTTTTTGCACAACAGTTTGTTTATTTTTGCATTTCATAGAATGATATATGGCTTATATATATATGGGTCTACTTCACTTCACCAAAATCCCACTTCACTGACATTCATTTCACTGAGACCAAATCACCTAAAGTTCAAATTATTGAAAATTCATTTCACTGAATTGTAAGCTATAGACTTGATGAGGCAGTGTGTAGAGTACTGTGAGACAAGTAAAGGGTATATGCCCTCATCCCCACTGTAGTGCAATCTGGAGTTAGCATATATAGTTAGGGGGTGTGGGGGGCATAGCCCCCCACTTAGTTTGGTTTTATATTGTCTGGTTTCTGTTAAGAGGATAAATAAGTAATTTTTAAGTTGTGGAAGGAGGTATGCTTTACTTTTGTGAGATTGTCTTTGGTTTCCCATTTAGTCTTGTAAAATGTAGCATTGTAAGCTGTCAGTGAAATGAGAGTCAGTGAAATGAAGTTTTCAATGTTGCGAACTTTAGGTGATTTGGTCTCAGTGAAATGAATTTCAGTGAAATGGGATTTTAGTGACGTGAAGTAGACCCATATATATATATATATATATATATATATATATATATATATATATATATATATATAGATAGATAGATATATATTTATGGGTCTAGGACTATTTACTGAAAGCACATTTCACTGAAACACATTTGACCGTGCACAATTCACTGAAAGCTCAATTCACTGAAAACACAATTCACCAAAAGTTATATTTGGCCTTTTCCCCACTGTAGTGCAACACTGTAGTTAGAATATATAGTAAGGGGATGGGGGGCGTAGCCCCCCACCTATTTTAAATATTTTGAACTATACACATGGATACTTGCAATTTCAATAAATTACTCTTTTCTAAGCTTAATATATATCCAAACCCCACACCCCCTCTTCCTATATATACTAACTCCAGGGTCGCACTACAGTGGGGAAAAGGACAAATATAACTTTCAGTGAAATGTGTTCAAATGAATTGTGTTTTCAGTGAATTGTGCTTTCAGTGATTTGTTCACAGTCATTTGACTTTCAGTGAAATGTGCTTTCAGTGAATAGTCCTAGACCCATAAATATATATATATATATATATATATATATATGGGTCCACTTCAAAATACTGACTTTCAAAATACCTAAACTCAAAATACTGAGACCAAAATCTCTAAAGCTCAAAATACTGAAAACTCAAAATACTGAAACTCAAAATATCAAAAAAAAAACACAGTACAGCAACACAACTATATTGCAGCAGAACTACATACAGAAACATATTACTCTTCTACAAGTATAGGCAATCTTGGAGTTGATATATTTAAGTAGTAGGGGGAGTGGGAGCAGGGGGGCTTGCCCCCCTGCTTATACTTGGAGAAGAGTAATATGGTTTGTGTTTTATTTGTTTCAGTATATACTTCTGCTGGAATATAATAAGTGTTGGTATCCTGTGTGTTTTCAGTATTTTGAGTTTCAGTATTTTGAGTTTTCAGTATTTTAAGCTTTAGAGATTTTGGTCTCGGTATTTTGAGTTTAGGTATTTTGAAAGTCAGTATTTTGAAGTGGACCCATATATATATATATATATATATATATTTATATATATATATATATATATATATATATATATATATATATATATAAATGTGGTTATTTTGTGATACTGACTATAGTCTGAAGAAGTTTAATTTGTTAAGACCCCAAAGTTTTAAGTACAGGTCAATAAACAAACATGTATTTTGTTTGTCTGATTAGATGCCATTTTTCTTATTGTTGGCACACATTTTAGCATTTTTTGCAGTTTGTTTGGTGTTTTGGCCCTTGCAGGTTTGGCGTTTTATTTGGATTTTAAATAACATGAAAATAAGCAAACTGGTATGATGTAATAGAAGCAAACAGATTAATCATGACTGCTGATTCCACATTTAATAAATGATTGATCTTCTATGTCCAAGTTTATCAGTCATAATAGAACTCAGAGCACATGCTGTTTGGGCAAAGGACAGCATACATCCCTTTGAATATCAATACGGGATTTTATAATTTAAAAGTAAATATCTGTGTCTTAATACTTCATCTAAAGCAAGTATCTTACATTAGCATTCATACAAAGGGTACACACTCTCCAGCATTTCTGAAAGCATCAACAACAGGCATATTTTCATGCCTTAGATATAATAGTGTTTATGTTTAAAACTGTTGAAAATACTCAAAGGAATATATAGAAAAATTAACAGATAGTATGCATTATCAAAGCCTTTAAAAATCTCAAAAATAGTAGCTTCGTCACATAAAAAAAATGCATTCTGAAAATGGAAAGTAGTATATTTCTTTAGTAGCTGATACAAATTATAGACAGACTTGACAAAAAAGAACCAGATAAAACAGATGAATCAAAAAGATTAACTCATATAACATTTATTTAAACTGTTAGTGAATATCTGATAATATTATAATTAGATGTAGATTTCAGAAAAGTTTCTTGAAATGTTTCTCTTAACCTCATATAAAGTTAATTATCAGATGAAAAATATATGTACCCAGTTTGTTGGTAGAGTATAAATACTTCCAACAGTTTTGCTTTTTTGAGTCATCCAGCTGAATGAATAAATGTGGAGCTTGTATAACGTATGTGCATACTGGGTAGCACTGTGCCTCACAACTCCAGATTCCATGGTTCAAACCCATCTTCCAGTCATGGACTGGGTGAGTATGCATGCTCTCCCTTGCTGTTAGAGTTTTATCTGAGTACACCAGTTTCTTTCCAAAACCTTCTATTTGATTGTAAACTTTCCATATATATTAGATTTATCATTGCCTTGCACCCAGGCCATGGCTGGAAAGGGGCAAAATGACTTCACTTACCCAGTTAATAAATTAAATTTAAAAATGAAGATAATGTAAATAAATGTATTTAACTAACTATAGGTCAATTTAAAGTAAATGTTACAGATTTCATTATGTTATATAAAATTTGTGTGATATTATTTGATTCTTATATGACCTAGTACATATAAAGTAGGATATCAATACAAGCTTTAAAACTGAGATTACAATAGCACAGGAGAACAGTTATGCAGATAAACTGAACATAATTGCCAGCCATTATAATTTGACTAATAAGGATGGCATTCATCACAAAGGTGCATTGGCTTTAGAACTGTTAATGATATTATCAGGCAGGCCAACTGCTGAGGTTATATACAATACAAACTATGTGCATCTCTAAATGTAACAACTTTTTGTCAAGGGATTACATGCAGAAGTAATATATTTACATTCATTATGGTATGATAGTCTGTTAGATATCCAGTTCTAATTTTACCTACAACAGATCAGCTCAGTTACATAAAATTAAATCATTTTTTTGTGCAAAATTCTAACTCTTATAGGAAAATCTTCTTTATTATCTATTTTATATTATAATTCAGATCATATTTTGTTAGTTATGGGCAAGCCATTATAGACAAGTTTTCTATTACTTATTCTGTTTTATGAATAATGTGTAATTTACTTCCTCTAATGCTTTATTGTATATTATATTCATTGTTTGGTAACCATTTTAAAGGGTAAGATAAAATATTTTAGACATTTCTTTTAATTCTTTCATAGGCAACGTCTACATTGTATTAGAAATCTTTTCCAGACTTTTGGGAATACCCATTCTAGTCAGTTTTCACCTTGATCTATTCTTTTTTTAAAGAAAAGTAGATCTCAGTATTTATTTTATTTCATATTTACTTTACTGTCTGCATATTTATTTGGATGTTTTACTTTAAATGGTAGTTTATTCATTTTTAAGAAGTTACTTAAGAAGCATTTGTTGTTGTTTTTCATGACTTATTGTTTTATGATCTTGGATAGATGAAAAAAAAGTTTATGCATACTGTTTACAAGGATAATTAACTAAATAAATATATGAAATAAAATAAAAAATAAAATGTATGATTAGTTTTATATTATTCTTATTTATTGTTTTGACTGGAAGTATATGTTCTTTTCATCAAGAAACTGCCACTTTGATTGTTGCAGTCATACAAGCTAGTCTTTATTTTTCAGAAACCTATTTAACAGGTGAAAAAATGTTTGCGGTCTTATATTTTCAAGGCCTTAGCTAATATGGCATAGGTGCTTAAAACTAGATAAATAAAGGAACTTTCTCACAGAAAATGGATTTTGAGTATTAAGAATTTCTTTGACATGCACGTTCCTTTTATTTGAGCTCTCTCCAATATAGATGTAGTAAGTGCAAACTGTATATTTTACACTATGCACCCCAACAATACTTCTGCTATGACATCACTTCCTGATGCTATTATGGTTTGCTTGAAGGAACACAGACCCCCTTCACCCTACCACAAAAACTGCTTAATATCTGCTCAATCTGCCCGTCATTACTGCATAAAACTGCATGTAGGGTTTTACCTGACCTTGAGTCATCAGCACTGTAGATGGGTACACTATGTCTGCATCTTACTTTATTTCTGACCTTGAAGGTCACTGTTATAATAGCAAAGTGGTACAAGCAACAGTAAGCTTTGATACTCTGCCTCTAACAAGCTCCAACAACTTATAAACATGCCACCAACAGAATAATCCACGTCTAAATAAAGCTCTCTCCCTCTCAACTATTTAAATTACAATCTAATCAATAGGCATCAAACACCATAACCCTGCTGGCAACTTTTTCCTTACTTCTACACAGGGAAACCCATCACAGCAATTTCAATCATAGACCTTACCATTATAAAGACAGAAATAGTCCATATAGCCAGTTCACCAGAGTTTGTAACATTAATCGATGTTTAACATCTCTATTTCCTCAACAACTTTAATCGCTTTCAATTTTGCTATAACCCGCAGTCTCCAGCTCTTAGCTTCTACACCCCCATTTACAACCACACATTAACATACCTCCCCTTTCATCTTCATATCCCATAAATCTAAAATATGCTCTAGCATAACAACTGAATTAACCTAGCTACCACTCACCATCCAGATCACAACCTTAATTTACATTCTTCTGCACTGAAGCCACATTGAACACAACCCTGGAGCCCTACACTCATCCCTTCTGCCTTTAATAATAATAAATATTCTGCAGGACTTCCAAGATGGCTACACACTAATCAATAGTTTAACTTCAGCTCTCCCAGTGTGAAAAAAAGAAACTGAGAGATGAATGCTAGGAACTCTGCCACTTTTAGTAAATTCAGTTACTGGCTGGTAAGTACACTGCCTGGGTGCCAGCAAAGAAGAAACTAAGAAAGGCTTAAAGAAAATCAACTAGAAAAGGTGAAAAGAAAACACTAGCTGGGAAGAATCCTGCAGCTGCTCATCAATAAGAAGTTCAAGCTGCGGCTTTGGTGCAAGACATGGCTTCCAGTACTCTAGAGGAAACAATAAGATAAAGATGCTCAGAACTGATGAAAATAATTGAAACATTAAAGAAGTATCTTCTTCTGTTTTTTCCCAGTTAGGGGTCACCACAGTGGATCACCTGTCTCCTCTGATTGGCAGTGGAGTTTTACGGTGCCAAGATGCCCGCCTGGTGCCAACTTTCCATGGAAGGCACACGCATGCACATATTCACACCTAGGGCCAATTTGGAGTGTCCAGTCCACCTACAGCATGTCTTTGGGATGTGGGAGGAAACCGGAGCACCCGGAGGAAACCCACACAACCACAGGGAGGACATGCAGACTCCGCACAGAAGGCACCCCAGCCGAGAATCAAACCAGAGAACCTCTTGCTGTGAGGTGGCAATGCTAACTGCTGCACCACCGTGGCTGCCCTGAAACATTAAAGAAGCATATCAGCTAAAATAACAGAGTTGGTAAAAATGGAAGAAGCTTTAAAAAGATATTCTGGATGAACTAACAAAACTGCAAAAATCAGAGGTCAAAATGGAGAAAAGGCTGGTCAAGAAGAGTTATTTCAAAACATGGTAGAATTAGAGGACAGAGCATGCAGGCAACACTTGAGATTTTCTGTTGTACCAAAGAAACTGAGAGAAATAGACTGTATTATTTTTTACAAAGGCACAAATAAACAAAAGGACTGGTATTCCAAGCAGGAGTTATTAATTGAAAGGGTACATCATGTATATGCCCCAAAACTGGCATTAGAACTCATCCAAGACCTGTATTAGTAAAGATGCAATCCTACCAGCAGGAAAAGTTGATCGTGACAAAACTGTGGCAGAATGGAAAAACATTAAAAGTTGGAGACAGTAGAGTATTTGTGGAAAATGATTATTCATTGTACACCAGGCAAAAGTGAAGCAAATTTATTACAGCAATCAGTGAACATCAAGAGGTAGGTATAAGATTCAAGCCGCTGTATCCAGCTGTCTTCAGAATATCTTTTCTGGAGGATCAAAGTCATTCAAAGTCATTTTGGATATAGAACAGGCTAAGGAGGAAATATAAAAGTTTATTCAACAAAAAATGAGTCATCAGGCAGAAGGGGATTCCACTTCCTTTCTTCCGATAATAAAGCTCATATTGAGACTTTGCCAGTGAAACTTTTTCCAGTGTTCCAAAGAAAAATGCTTGAGAGACAGAGAAAAGCACAGGAGTTGACTAGAAGAATTGGGAGTACCTTGGAATTGAACCAGAAGACCAGCAATGTAGAAATTAGTGAATAAATGTGCGACTGCAAAGTATCAATCTCATTTGTGAAATATGGCTGTAAAAGAAAAAGTGGAAAGGATGGACTTGTGTTGACTTTGTTAAACTTGTGGGGGACTGAAATGTTTTTGCCCCACTTCATTGATTTAGTGTTTGGAAAGACACAAAAGAGAACAGGAAGGAAAAAGGTAACTGTAAAATAATTTCTGTTTTTAACAACATTTCTATAAAACTTTTCATGTTATAAATTACATATTATACAGAAAAGTGTTTCCAGATATTGTATGTGATGAAGACACTAAAGTAAATAGATGTAGGCACTGCAATTGGAAAAACAGAAAAAAGTTGGACAAAAGCATGTTTAAGTTAATAGGCTGTAATCTTGGGTTGTGGAGATGGGGGTGGGGTGCAAAAATACACTGATCATAGTGTATGTAGAGCTTATATGGTTTCTCCTACTTTTGCATGGGTGTATATCTGGTTTAAGATCCTTGGTTTAATCTAATAAGTTTTAAGTGGAAACAAGTAAATAAGAGAACACTGAAGGTAATGAAAAGCTTTTCTCTAGCAATAATTCAGCATGACTTTAGAAGCAAAGACAGCTGAAGGCTATTTTTTCTATGTTTCCATGGAGACAAGCTGATTATAGGGCAATAAAAAGCCAGAGCACTGTTTTTTGAGTGTAAAAGTTGATGTGTTTGGAAAGCATGCAAACTGTTTTTCACATCTGGGAGGGGAATAAAGATAAATCAAGAAAAGACAGCCGTTAGTGTACATTGGAGTACAGGCAGTAAGATGCATCTTAGCATGAATAACCTTACTTAACTTTAGGTCAGATAATACCTGCATGTGCAGCTGTCTATCTGGGACAATTGTTCCTATTGCGAAGGTTAAGTTTTCTTATTTGAAGATGTACATGGTTTTGTGTGTTTGTATTAAGATAACAGGTTATGGATGTGTTCTAGTGGGTGTTTTTTTTTTTTTTTTTTTTTTTTTGAGGGTTTTCATTAAAGCATAAACTGTTGTAAACTGTTACATAGGTTCAAATGGACAGGACATGAAACAACTGTCTAAAAGATCAGCTTCCCAAACAATAGTGGGTATATGTATCACAAAAGCTGGAAATAGACATCTAAAAAAGCTGTTAGAAATAATAGGTTAGAATAATAATGTCTTATCATAATGGCAACACTTTCCATATTATCTTGGAATATGAATGGTCTCATGGGTATAAACAAAAAAGAAAAAGTATTGACTTATATTAAGAGATATTAAGACATTCAGAGGGAAATAGTAATGCTACAGGGACTCATTTGGAAAGAACTTAGCATGTGAATTTGATAAAGAAAAGATTTCAAGATGGATATTCAGCAGAGTATCAGGGACAAAGGAAAAGAAGAGTGCTGATACTAATTGCTAGATGAGCTCCAATAGCAATAGAAGAGGGAAAAAAATAATAATTGTAGATTTGTTTACTGGCAAGGGAGGAAGTTTACACTGGCATGCATTTATATTCCACCTAAAACTGCTATAATGGAGCTTAATTAAATTCTGGGAGAAATAATTAGTTTTCAGCAAGGAATATTACTTATACATGGGGACTGGAATTTGATTTGCAACAGTGAGGATGTATCTGTGGGTCATAGAAGGGAAAATATAACAAAAAAGGTCAGATTTATGAAGAAATGTATGAAAATATTTAATATGGAAGCCGTGAATTCAGTAGTAGGAACTTGGATAGAATTTACAATACTCCCCAAGATACAAAAACTGGGCTAGTCTAGACAGAAATTATATTTCACAGGAACATGTATATTTAATTGACAGTTTTGACATACATCCAATAACTATTTTGGATCACATTCCAATAATAACTAAGATAACTAAGATATAAATGAAGGGTAATAAAGTAAAAATGATACACTGTTGCTTCCCCACCTATCTGTTAAAAAGAGAGGAATTTAAGGAATGGGTAGTGAAAAATTATTTGGGAGTTATTAGGGAAGACAGAAAGTTCTTCAGAGGTTATAACTAGTGAGTGGGATAAAATAAAAGTAGAGTTTTAAAATAGGGTAGCAATAAGATGAGATATGGTTAAGATATAACAAGAATTATTTAGAGCAATGAACAAAGGTTAAAGTATTGCAGAATAAAGGGAATATCACAGAACAAGAAAAAGCACAACTTCAAAGTGTTAAAGAGAAAATAAGGAGTACCTGGATAATATGTGAGTTTAGAAAGATTGATGTTAAAACAACTGTTTTTTGACAATAACTCCACAGCACAAAAACTTTTAGCACAGTGACTTAGGCAACAGAAAGTAGAAAGAGTTGTTGCCAAACTTAGGGAGCCTATAACATGAAAAATAACTAGAGATCCTGCAGACGTATTACAGATATTTTAGAAAGGTTATGAAAACTTGTATAAGCAGAGAAATGTGGAAATCAAGAAAATGCACAAATGGAATATTTGTGGAAGACTTAAATATGCCAAAGTAAAAGATACATGAAGCTCAACAATTAACAGTTAAGATTAGAGCAGATGTGATAAGAGTAGATGTATAACCAACCTAAAAGGAAAATGTCCAGGAATAGATGGTGTTCCAGTGAAAGTTTGGAAGCTAGGAATAAAGCGATAATGATTGGGAAGGTTTTTTTTTAACAGCATTTTAAAAAGAAGGAAAACACCAGCATCCTGTCAAAAAGCTGTGGTGTCTGTAATACCTAAATATAATAATGGCCCATCAGATCTAGCTTTATATGGTCCCATTTCAATTTTAAACCATGATTATAAAGTGTTTATGCCAGTAATGGTTAAAAGAATGGCAAATGTGTTGCCAAAATTGATAGACATGGATCAATGTGGTTTTGTGGAGTGGAAGCAAACATTTGACAGCATTGATAGAACAATGATGATCCTGTGGGAAGTAGAATAAAACAAAATGCTGCTATTGTTGGAGGGTCTTGCTGCAGAGAAAGCATTTCAAAGAGTAAGCTGGGACTTTATGACTAGGGCAATGGAAGCATTTGCATTCCCTGATACAATAATAACATTAATTAGGAGGATATATGAGGGACTGGAGTCAAAAATCAAAGTGTGTGGGGTCCTCACTGATATGTTGTGTCTGAACAGAGGAATCACGTAGGGGTGTCCTCTTTCCTCTTTGTTATTTGCATTATATTAGAACCATTGGTGAAGAAAATAAGGGACTCAGAAATTCAAGGATATAATTGGTATGATAATCAAGAAAAGTTGGTTTTATTTACAGACAATATTATTTTATACCTGATAAAGCCAGAAAAGGGCATCTCATCGATGTGGAACATTCTGAGGCAGTTTCAAGTTTTATTTTTGTTTTTATTTGTTTGTTTTTTTTGTTTTATTGGGGGGGGGGGTATAAAATTAATGAAGATAAAACAAAGGCTATAGCTGTAAACTATGTACCCACACATGAATTGGTTCATCCCTTACCGGGAAAAAGCTGAAAAACAAACAACAGCAACAACAACATCAACAACAACATGGATACATGATGACATAAATTATTTAGAAGTATGGGTGAAAAGGAGTCTGTTATCACAGCTAAGGATATTTGGGAAGAGACCAAACAAGATAATCCAAAAAAAAATGAGAAACTGGAAGCTCTTGTCTCTAGATATACATAGTAAGACACCAGAAGTAAAGAAAGGTTTTTAGACCCTTTAGTTTAACACACAGGTCAGGCATATTTTTATCAACAAGTGGAGAAGTTGTGGATAGTAACTAATAAAGAGGTGAAGGATTTTATCTGGGAGGGGAAGAGGGGAAATAGACAATTAGAATAAGTTGATCCTTCCAACAGAACAATGTGGCTTATGATTACCTGATTTGAATATATATTTT
Organism: Protopterus annectens; assembly: GCF_019279795.1. NCBI lineage: Eukaryota > Metazoa > Chordata > Ceratodontiformes > Protopteridae > Protopterus > Protopterus annectens. The sequence continues at coordinate 893,796,294 of NC_056744.1, read as the reverse complement.
AGAGCTGCACAGTTAAGGCTCTTTTACATAAGACAAGAAGAAAGCTATAATTCAAAGTGGAAATGGATGATGAAAAAGCTTGGGGAGCATTCAAGAAATAAGGAGAGAGTGGGATATTTGATGCAGATCTTTAAGAAGAATAACAATAGTCATACAGAATATTATATTCATAAAGTAGCAAAAAGCATTCCAAGAGCTAAGCCACTATGGGAATGGAAAAAGGAGATTCTGCCAATGGGGATGATTGCAGTGAGGGGTTTAAAGAGTGGACTGGAATTTACCAGAGGAAACTGGCAAAGGAACCAAGGTATTGGGAATAAATAATTAGAAAAGGAACAGTAACAGAAGTGGAAGAGGACAAGAAGATATATGGACTGCAGGCTAGAGACTGCCTTTTCTCTCAGGGATTGATATCAGAGTATAGGCAAAGAGAAAAAGATTGGGCAATCCTAAGTGAAAGACCTCCACTGGTAGAATTTTTAGTTTAATGTAGAGCAGAAGTTGCTGTTAAAACAGGAATAATTAGTAGGCCATATAAAATATTGCATAATAACTATATGAATCAATCACAGGAAGTTAGAAAAGATTGGGAAGAGAGATTATATAAGCAATTCACTAAGGGGAGGACATATGCATGTCTCCCAAATGTGCAACAACATCTAGAAGATTTAGGATTTTTGCTTGGAAGTGTTTGCATTGGTAATTTTACACCTCAAGCAGACTCCAAGAATTTGTCTCAGGTAGATGGCAAATGTTGGAGATGTGATGGTAAAGAAAAAGGTAACTAGGAACATATATTTTCAGAGTGTAATGAGTAGACAGACTTTTAAAATCCCCTACAGAGTACTGTCAGAATACTGGGTTTGCAAAAGGTGTAACTAAGGAAATTATTTTTTGAGGTGGGATACTGGATCTGAATTTCCTAGACATTGTAAGGCCTTGTTAAGTTTAATTGCGGTGGCTGCCAAAAAAACAATTTATATGAAATATTGAATATTGTAAGATATAAAGGAAATGGAAGTGGGGTCTTTAGAAAAGGATAGGAACAAATTACATATAAAAATGGAAACTGTGAGAACAATATATGCAAAAAAATGTTTTGGATGAGGAAAGATTTTAAAGGACGCAAGGGATTGACTGACTAATGTAATGTTGGATTGATTATACTGTACAGAAGAATAGATGTGATGCATAATGAATGCAGCTATGAACATATCAATATGGTTTCCTTTTATATAAATGTAAGGTTGTCTATGTCACAAGTGATAATTCAATAAAGGTGTTTAAAGGCACCCTAATAAATGCAGGTATTCTAAGGAAAAAGAACAATTCAACTCATTTATCACTACCCATGAGCCAGACTTTGTAGGTATATCAGTAACTTGGTGAAAGGTGATACACCTGATTTCAGACACTACTTTCCTGGCTATAATTACGTACTCAGTGTTACCTATGGAAAAGAAATGGAGGAGGTACTCTGCTTTTAACAAAAATTATTCCCTAATACTTCTTTCTAATACATTGTATATCCAATGTAAACACTGGCGTAAACTGATTGATTCTTAAACTCCACTTATTTAACCATTACTCTTTAAACACAACTTTTGCCTACCTCCTAGTGACACACAAACACAAATGGCTTTTAGATGAGCTACTAACCACACTATACAGACAGCATAATCATTATAGGAGACCAACATCAACCTTCTCAGACCCATGAAAACTGACACCCTACAGCTCCTTACTAACTTTGGATTTGTACAACTAGCATGAGAACCAAGAAGACCAAACATCTATTCAGAAAATCTCACATTAATAGGGCTCATAACTAACAACTGATGCAATCCTTCTACTCATTGTGTACCCACCCCATATCTCAGTGACTACTACATATTAACTTTCACCAACTGTTTCTCCATTCCTTTTTATTTTATTCAAAAAAAAAAATAAAGTAAAAACATTAAACAGAGACTTAACTAACAACAACTGGTTCTTAAGCACCTCAATCCCAGACCCCATCTTTAGCCATAACAATATTAGCCAATCTCCTACTTCATTTCCAAAGTATGCACTTCCCCAAAATTATTAAATTATTCAGAAACTGCACAAAACCAGTGGATCACAAAATAACTCCTAGCTCTTTACAAACTACAAGATGAGGCATGGCAAAGCTGGAAGAAAACCCATCCCATAATAACAGCACAAGGTTTATGCCATCCTGTAACCTAGCCAAAATGTCATAAGAAGAAACAGAGTAGTGTATCCTCACTCTTCCAGAAAACTGTACTAAATAAGTCTAAGAATTTTTTGAAAATAGTCAGCCAAAGTACTGAATGGTTCCCTTCTAAATCTACACTAAGAAACAGTACCCAGTTCAGATAATCTATCCACTACAGACTTTGTTAAATAAGTCTCCCATCTTCTACCCATTCCCTCCTCATCCCAAATCCAACCTTCCCAATACCCTGAACTATCCCTTCACACCCCACTCTTGCAGTATAAAACCATCTCCTCCACAAAACTTATAGGTTCATAGGTTCATAGGTTGGTACTAGGCTATTGACCCTAGGGCCTGTGCAAGCCTATCCATAACAATTCCCTGGCTATTTCTTCCCACAGTATTTACTTCCCTGGACCTCTGCCTAGCAGGGTGACTGATGTGATCCCCATGGTGAATTTCCTATCTCCCATCCAATCGTCAAGGTTCCTTTTGAAGAGGGCCAAAGAGGCGCTCTGCTTGGCATGTATGGGCAGTCTATTCCAGAGTCAGGGGAGTCTCTGTGTCAGGAACCTATCTCTCCAGCATGTTTTGTTTATTGTGATGACAAGGTTTAGATCCCTGGAGCATGTGGCTCTGAGGGATTGGGATTTCTTTAAATGTAGCATGTCCAACAGCTCTGGGTTTGACATGGCCTTGTATGTTAAGCAGAGATCGCCTCGGAGTAGACGATATGCGACAGAGTATAGCTGGAGTTTTTTTAGATGGTCAGCATAGGGCATCTGCTTTAGGCCTGTGATTCTTTTAGTAAGGTATTTCTGCAGCCTTTCCAATTGTTGCAGATGTCTTGAGAGGTACATACCAAACGGGGTGTTGTAGTCTATAGTGGGTCTAATGAGGGATGAGTACAATGGGACAATGACCTCCTTTTTTCTGGATGAAAATCCCTTAGTGATGAGGTGTGCCTCATAGAAGGATTTCCTGACTGTTGTGGCGATGTGGTTATTGAAGGTGAGACCACTGTCCACCTGTGTCCCTAAGTCTCTCATCACACTTTCAGTGTTTAGTGTACTGCCACCTATGTGGTAATTCGTGGGTACATGTTTTTTCCCAAAGGGGATAACTATACATTTCTTGGCATTGAGCTTGAGCCCATGGCTCTGGCACCAAGCATCTGTTTCTGTAAGGCACTTTTGTAGAATATCCACATCATTTGGGGATTCAGTAATGGCTCCTGGTTTGCAGTCATCTGTGAACTTTGTTAGCTAGAGTCCCTTAGTGTTGGCCTGTACTTCAGAGAAGTAGATGCCAAACTAGAGCGATCCCAGGACTGAACCCTGAGGTACTCCATGTGTCACTTGTCTAGAGTTGGCTACTTTTACAGTGTGGGTTCGGTCAGTAAGCCAGTTGGCAACCCATCGAGTAATGTAGGGATTAATGCCCAGTTTAGTAAGTTTATCTATGATTCCAGAGTGGGGGATGGTGTCAAAGGCCTTGGTGAGGTCCATATAGGCTGTGTGGACCACCTTACCCTCTTCCACAGCTCTGGAGACTGATTCAAAGAAGTCAATCAGGTTCAGGAGACAAGATCGGCCCTTCACAAACCCAAAGTGGGTGGGGTCCAGTGTTTGAAGGTTGCCAGTGTCTTTGTTTATAAGTTTCATGATAATATGTTCTATGGCCTTGCAGATCAGGCTCGTCAGACTGATGGGGCAGTAGTTCCCAGGATCCAAGTTGGATCCCCCCTTGTGGAGTGGGAAAATTGTAGCTGTGCACCACTCAGTGGGCATGAAGCCTGAGATGAGGCTATGATTAAACATGACATTTAGGTGAGGTGTCAGTTCATTTTGTAGTTCATGTAGTACACATCCCGGGATGTCGTCTGGTCCTATGGATGCTGTATTCTTAGCTTTGAGAGTGCGTTTTTTACCTGTTGTGGCTGTTATTACTGGAATTTGGCAATCTTTCAGTATTGAGATGGGCCCTTTAGGGGGTGAGAGGGGGGGTGAAGTTGGCACTGAATCGATCAGCCAGGATATTGGCAATATTCTTGGGATCAGTATATTTAATGCCATTCTGTTGTAGCTCAGAGCAGATCTCAGCATTGCCATTTAGATTCTTGACATAGCTATAGGTTGTCTTTGGAATTTTTGGCAATTTTATTTTCGTAACTATCTTCGGGGGATTTTATGAGGGATCTCAGCTTCTTACTGAGGCTGGCAAGGGAGTTTTTTACATCCTGAGATTTTCCTCTTTTCTGCAATAGTTTCTTCCTTTTGTTGTAAAGTTTGTTTATGGCAGGGGACCACCAGATTGGCTTCCTTTTTTTGGTGAAGGGCATCTTGGTTCTATTTGGGATGGCATGATTCATGCACAAGTGGATGTGCTCATACAGCGCCTTAGTGTAAGATTCAGCAGTCGAACTTTCAGTTGACGTCTGCATGGGTGTCATGAAGTTTGTCACTTCTGACTTGAGTAGCATGAAGCTGGCTTTGGAGAAGTTTTTTTACCAAGGTTTCCTTACTGGGGGGTGGGGGAGGGATGTGGATGTCAAAGGTGATTAGCTTATGGTCAGACCTGACCAACAAAGGGGTGACCATAGGTGTGGAGCATCGATTTCCCATGTTGATAATGACCAGGTCTAGGATATTGTAGCCTCTGGTGGGACTATGGATTAGTTGATCCATGGCATTGGAATTTATGAATTCCAAGAACTGCTGGGCAAAGGTGTTGGTACACGAGTAGTTTTCCCAGTTAAAGGCAGGTTAGTTGAAATCACCCATTATTAGAGTGTTTGGTTGTATCTTAATATTTTCCAGTATGTTTAGAAAGGTGTAGTGAGAATCCTGGGGCATGGTGGGGGATCTATAGCAAGCTACAATTTGGATTGCAGTCTTACATAGTGTTTGTTGCACCTGGAGAATTTCAGACGCATTGTGTTGGGCAATTAGCCTGGTGGTGTGAATATCCCCGGTGAATATAGACACTCCTCCACCTTTAGTATTTTGGTCCTGGTTTGGTGGTCAAAAAGTGGGGTAAGAGTTGTAGCCTGGTATTGCAGGGGTGCTCTCTGAAGCCTTGAACCAGGTCTTAGTTACTGCACAGATATCGATGTTCTCCATTTTTAGGAGTGCCTGGGCAGAGTGCATTTTGAGGTTTAGACTTCTAGCATTGAGTAGCAGTACCCTCAGAGTTTGCTTGCTTGTACCTGTTAAATTGGTGGTTTTGTCCTTTGAACTTTGCCTAAAAAAGGCACTATAGGGGTTGCAAGAGCCTTAGCCAGTAACCTGAATCCCAGGGGTGACAGGTGCAAACCATCTCTGGCAAAGCATAGTGATCTGTTGATCATGTCATCCCAGGCAGACAGACACTGGATCCCCTTTGAATGACACCAGAAGCTTAGCCAATTGTTGAAGTCAATCATTTTGTCCTTATACTGTGGTATCATTCTGGGCGAAGGCAGGATGCTACTCAGGGCTAGGGTCATACCTGCCTGGGCCACATGATCCGAGAACTCTTCCATGTCTCTTTTCATGTAGTCCAGGGAGTTACTTGATAGACTTCTTTATAACATCCCACAAGACACTCCAGCAAGCTCTGGTGACATCCATGCTAGTTTGTTGCAGTCTGCAATGTTTCATCATACAAACCTTCAATCTAATCTACAACTGTCTCACTGACAGCATAATGTCTACACCTGAAAAATACAATTATAGCACCAATTTCCAAAACATTTAAACCCACATCCAAAAATTACTTCCACCCCATATTAGTCCTGCCCACCCATGGTGAAATATTAAAAAAAAATTATACCCAGCTCTCCAATCATCTGCAAGCCAACAAAACTCTCTGACTTAAACAACATGGATTCTGGAATGGCATAAGTACAGAAACTGCATTAATCACCTTCACTAATGACAGTCGTATGAACATGTACAATGAAATGCCACTGATGCAACTTTTATTGACCTCATCAAAGAATTCAGCCTTCTAGACCATCTCCTCCTTTTTGGCTTACGCATAAACACAGGTATTAGTAACGATGCCAGTCCAAGCTTACTGTCAAACAGACTTTTCTCAGGCAGAGCAGGATGCTCCAAGTCACTGTCTGCCCCTCTTGTGAAAGGTGTCAGTCTTTTCACACCTATTGTTCTCCTTAGTCATCATCATCATCATCATCATAATCTCTTTCTCTCTCTCAGATGACTCTCCCTAATGTCTATTATCCTATATGCCAATGATATGGCAATTTACAGGTCTCACCCGTCCCACTCCTCAATTAAAAAACAACTTCAGAAAAGACCTTACCCAACTGTCAAACTGACTAACTCATGAATAAAATCATTTTAAGCACCAAAAAAAAATGATATTTGGTACCATACATGAGCTCTCCAGTGTACCTAAAGATTGGTAGATAATAACCAAGAGCCTGGTCCCTCTAGATATCACCTAGTTCTTCAGGTATTTTGGAATCTGGCTAGATCAGCAACTTAACTTTCAATATCATGTTAATACAATCAAATCACAAATCATCTACAAACTTTTCTGGGCCTGCAAGGAGAAATGCAATTGGCAAAGGTGTACTGTTCTCACGGCTTGAATATGGGCTCCTACATATAGCTTCTGCCTGCAAGAAAAATCTCTATTCACTGCAGGTCACTAAAAACCACATTTTCGGATTCATCACTCTAGTGCCTAATATAGAACACCATTGCCAAGTTCTTTCAAAAGTGTACTGACTGCCAGTCTGTAAAAGAATATGAGACTCACTACTTTTCAAACCAATTAATATTGAATCTTCTCTTTTCCTTTTCTTTTGAGCTGCCTACTGTTATGTTATTCTGCCTACTGACAGATCCCTCCCTTTCATTATATCATCTCTAGAGACACCTAAGACCTAACTGCACTGCACTACACCAATCAATGTTTCTTGTCCTAAGTCCTCAGATCTGGAAATAACTCCCATCTTACCTTAAAGAACACACTTCCTGTAAACATTTAGGAATGATCTGAAGCAAGTCTTACTCAAAGACCCAATTTGTAAATGCTTCTATACCAGTAGAATTACATGAATACACACAAATGTCCTATGTACAATACTCCCACCCTTATATTTCCATGCTTATTCTAGGCAAGACAGCTCCCATCTTTAATTGACCCACTTTGTATATAGCCATCATTCTTTAGTACACTCACTAATACTTTTCTATACTATTAAACATCTCATATTTACCATAAAGTCAATGTCATTCCAAAACAGAGTGTGAACCTAGGTGCTGAATGTAGCACTTTCCTAAATTTTTAATTGTACCTTTCTAGCTTTGTTACACTGTAATCTCAGTAGTAACCTTGTTGCCTTGTAACTTTTTTTTGTTATGTACCTCAAGTGAACCTGAAAAATGGACCATTCTGATCATAACTCTACCTTTGTTAACAAACTGAAATAAACAAATACATAAATAAATGGATTTATATTATATTATCAAGATTTTCGGAAACCTGAAAGTTATACGGTCAGGAGGATATAACTGAGTTTTTGAAAACTCAAAATTAAAAAAAAAACACATCTACATTTTTACAGTGGGGCAAGTCCCCTGCACCCCCATGATGGATGAAGTCCCCCACACCCCCTTCAAATTATATATATATATATATATATATATATATATATATATATATATATATATATATATATATATGTGTGTGTGTGTGTGTGTGTGTGTGTGTGTGTGTGTGTGTGTGTATATATATATATATACATATATATATATATATACATTTTATATATATATATATATATATGTATATATATATATATATATATATATATATATATATATATATATATATATATATACATTTTATATATATATATATATATATATATATGTAGATACCAAATCTGAGATCATACTACAGCAAGGAAAAGGGTAACTTCCCAGTTGAAGCACTTCCATGATGTAGATTGTGGCACAGTGGGGAATCAAGTAATGTGTCCTTTTTCCCATTGTAGTGCAATCCTGGATTTGGTATATATAATTTGCAGGGGGTACAGGGGATGTGACCCCCATATGGTGGGTGCAGGGGGTCTTGCTGCCTTGCAAAAACATAGATTTGGTTTTTTTTTACTTTTGAGTTTTCACATGGTCTCGACCATATGAATTTTGATTTTCCAAAAACTTGATGATATAACAGAAATCCAAATAAATACATGCAAGAAACCCCTTAAGACAACACACAAAGGTTATTCTACCCTGTCAGTAAGGGCAGAGGCATACAAGTTTACTATTGCTGCTGTTGCTACCACCATATCTAATGTTAATGCTTTAGTGATGATTACTTCATGCAGCACCTGTTTTGCAGGCATGTCAGCATAGCAGCCGGTCAGTTGGCAGCTGAGAACTCTATTCACTCCCATTATCGGGTTGCTGACTGTGTATTGTCCATTATAACTGGACAAAGGAGGTTTGTCGGATATTTAGCAAGTCTTAAACTTTTTCATATTTCAGAGCATATCAAAGGCAGAAGAATTTACGTTAAATAGAAAAAAAATCTAAGAGAAAATGAATGGGAGAAAGTGAGTGTGAGTGACTAATGTGCAAAGACAAGCTGTTCATTACACCTACTTCTATAATATGGTCCTGCTGTTTCTGATTAATGTAAAGAATATCATCTTCTGTGTTAGAAATTACATTAAACAGAGTTCTCAACTAGCCAGGGTAATTTACAGAATTTTTTTCTTTCCTGTAACAAGTGTGAATTATCAGAAGGGCTACTTAATGCCAGTGGTAATCTTTTCCTAATACCAGCAAGGTTTAGTATAACATCAAAGTATTCAAACAAGTTTGTGCTTGTCAGAAATATTCTAATGTGTGTTTTTTTTAAAGCTTATTCATTTTTTTTGCTCATTCTCAGAATTCATTTATACAAACTGCTACAGAATGACAAATAATGCAAACTAGATTTAGATAAGACAAATGGAACAAGCATTACATATATCATGAACCACCCACTAGCAGTACCACATAAACTATATCACTGTCAATAGGATTAATTTTACTTACCTTTTTTGCTTCTGGCTGCTCAACTGACCCTTTTGTTCCCGATGGATGATAGTCACAGCGCATTCATACCTCGCAACCTCTTAAAACAGGAAATCTGGACAAAGACAAAAATAATGGGGGTCAAAGGCACAAAATTAAAGACAGATTTTAGATATTTCTCTTACAAACTTAGAAAGTTGCTAGAATAAAATTAAATAGATAAATAGATCTGCTCTGAGTTACAGCACAATGACACTAAATATACAGAACCGACTGATATTGTCAACATCTTGGCAGATAGGTTCAGTGCTAACTTTACCCCCCCCCCCCCTCACCCCTTAAAGGGCCCATCTTTATGCCGGAAGAATGCAAAGTTCCTGTAATCACAGCTGCACAGGTAAAAACTTCACTCTCCAAAACCAAGAACACAGCATCCATGGGACCTGACAACATCCCACTCTGCCTTCTACATGAACTACAGAATGAACTGGCACCCCACCTAAGTACCATGTTCAATCATAGCCTCACCTCAGGCTTTGTGCCCATTGAATGCAGCACAGTGACAATTATCCCACTCCACAAAGGGAGGGCCACAACAGACCGTGGGAACTACCACCCCATTAGCCTGACGAGCCTCGTCTGCAAGGCCATGGAACGTATCATCATGGAACTCATAAACAAAGACATTGGAGATCTCCAAACCATGGACCCCACACAGTTTGGGTTTGTAAAAGGCAGATCATGTCTCCTAAACCTGATAGACTTCTTTGAAGTAGTCACCAAGGCCATAGATGAGGGTAAGGTGGTTCATACAGCCTATCTAGATCTCGCCAAGGCGTTCAACACCATCCCCCACTCTGGAATTATAGATAAACTCACTAAACTAGGTATAAATCCCTATGTCACAAGATGGGTTGCCAACTGGCTTACTGAAAGAACCCACACTGTGAAAGTAGCATACTCCAAATCAGACTTCAGACCAGTGACAAGTGGAGTACCACAGGGTTCAGTCCTGGGTCCTCTCCTGTTTGGTATCTACTTCTCTGAAGTATAGGCTAACACAGAAGGTCTTTGGCTAACTAAATTCGCAGATGACTGCAAACTAGGAGCCATAATTGAAACTCCTAATGATGTGGACATCCTACAAAAGGTCCTCACTGAGACAGATGCCTGGTGTCAAAGACATGGTCTCAAGCTCAATGCTAAAAAGTGCATTGTCATCCCCTTTGGTAAAAATTCTGTACCCATGAACTACCACATAGGCGGTAGTCTACTTAACACCGAAAGTGTGATAAGAGACCTTGGGACACAGGTGGACAGTAGTCTCTCCCTTGATTATCACATTGCCAAAGTGGTCAGGAAATCCTTCTACGTGGCACACCTCATCACTAAAGGTTTCTCATCCAGAAAAAAAGAGGTCATTGTTCCCCTCTACTCATCACTCATTAGACCCATTATAGAGTACAATGCCCCTTTTGGTATGTACCTCACAAGACATCTACAACAACTGGAAAGGCCACAAAAATACCTCACTAAGAGGATTACTGGCCTCAAACAGATGCCTTACGCAGACCGTCTCAAAAAACTCCAGCTTTACTCCGTCGCATATCGCTTACTCAGAGGCGATCACTGCCTAACATACAAAGCTATGTCAAACCCAGAGCTGTTGGACATGCTCCACTTAAAGAAATCCCAATCCCTCCGAGCTACACGCTCTAGGGACCTAAACCTTGCCAACACAATAAACAGAACATGCTGGAGGGATAGATTCCTGTCCCAGAGACTTCCCATACTCTGGAACAGACTACCTATCTATGTCAAACAGAGCTCCTCATTAGCACTCTTCAAGAAAAACCTTGATGATTGGATGGGTAATAGGAAATTCACCCCGGGGATCAGTTCTGTGGTTCTGCTTGACAGGGGCACAGGAAAATAATTTTCTTGGGTGGCGAAAGCCAGGGTACATATTTGGCTAGGCTTGTATAGGCCCCAGGGCCAATAGCCTAGTACCTACCTATGAACCTGTAATAAGAGCTTTTGTATTAGCATGCATTTTCTGAAAGATAGGAAGTCTGAAACGCAAATGTCTGTCATTATTTAGTGAACTCAATACTCAATGATTTTCCAGGAAATCACACATTTTATATGGAATGGACCAAAGATAAGAGGCAAAAATTTGGACAGTTGAGAGGTATGAGCCCATTCGTTCTTTGGGGTTAGAGGATTCAGCATACTGGAAGCAGCAGCATATTTCTGAGAAGGATTGGGGGTTATCTGTGCAGCTGTGATTCCAGGTATGTGTGTGTTAGTTTCCAAGGGGGTAATGGGCCTCTTCAGAGCATACCACACATCAGAATGATGTAACGTGCTCAACTGGCACTGTTCCCCCTTGCCTGGTAAACAAATCCCTCCGCACGCTCTCTTGTCTCCAGGTACCTGTAACACTACTTAAACCTGAGTAACCTTGATCATAGTCACGTCCGTATGCCTCTCTGACTTATTTACATCTCAGTTATGAATTTAATAATACATATATCCAGGAATATCTATAGAAATTAAGTTACACTGAAAAAGGAACAGAGAAGGAAGACTTCATGGACTAAAAGATTTTGAAAAAATGAACTGCTGCTGCTGCATGAAAGAAGTATAAGGCAACTCACAATATGCACCTACAGTTTAACTACAGCCTGGATTTGTGAATAATGCCTTGAAAAATAATACAATGCATTTGAACAGGATGAAACAGACTATTTTATTTATTTTACTTGTGTTAATTAGGTAGGTGAACAGATCAAAAGACCATTTATATCCGTGACCTGAACCACATGGCAAAGATATAATATGTAACAAACTTGTAAAAGTGACTATATATAGCAACAGATTAACAGAATACACATAAATACAAACAATAAGAATAAACATGATAGATTTCAATTCAGCATAGTGTTATAAAATAAGTTATTCTTAGTTACAGTAAACATAAATCACATCATAAATTTTAGAGTGAATGACTTAGCAAATATATGGTGTAAGTCAATATCACAGATAATAAATGGAATTGAGAAGTTCATTCTAGCTGTATAGACATTTTTGAGTAGCTAGATACCTATACCAATCAAAACATATTTTTAATAATTATAAGCATTGTATTATCACTATAGTATTATGTCAGAAATATTTCAGTATATAATAATATTTACATACATGCATTGGCTTATTGAATCTAAGTATTGTCCAGGAAAGTATGTGCCACATTAATAAAACAGAAATTAATGTTGGTGTCATGGCAACCAGATGTAGGAGAAAAAATGCATTAATCAGTATCCCTGAAATAATCATTATCCTGAGAATTCATACAGCTCGTACTAGAAAGGCCCTTCTCCAACAGCTTTAAGACTTTGTGTGATCGGAGTTCTATATGTAGCTTAAAATAAAGGTTATAGCACAAAACTATGCCAAAATATTTTTGGTGTGTGAAATATCGTAAGAAAATGACAGCTGTGTCTTTAATGGTTACTGGAACTGAGGTGCAGTTTTCTTGTTTGTGTGCTAATGGCAAGCTTGTTTTTGACCAGCCAATTCTACACAGAGGCAATATCTTTTGTAGTTCATTATTTAATGTTGTCTTGTTTTTGTTTGCTGTGGTGATAGCTGCATTGTGTGTGCATGAGGGAGAAGAAATATGTGTCAAATCTCAAGGAAGCTTGTCATATATAAAAAAAAGCAATGGGCCTAGCACTGACCCTTGAAGAATGCCTTTAATAGTGGTGCCAATGTCTGTAAGTGTACCAATATCTAATACCACAAAGGTTCCCTTTATCAAATAGTTTCTAAGCCATGAAAATACTTCTTCAGAGATTTCATGGTTAGCTAGCCATTGTGGTAGAAATGAGTGATCTCCTGTCTCAAAAGCACATTTACACTCTAATATATTGCATCTGCGCACATGTCCTTGTCTATATGTGTAAGGATTTGAATGTTAACATAGTAGACAGAAATAATTGTGCTATACTTAGATCTAACACTATTATGTTTATCAGTTAGTATGTCGTATTTCCGATATTTTGAAGTGTCTGGTCATGTATATTTTTTTTCTATTTTTGCCAATGGGAAAACATTTGTTACTGGTCTGTAATCTGTTGCATCTAAAGATGCTGAGACTTTTTCTAGGTATATGGCTGCGGCATGGTTGAAGCTTGATGGAATTATTTTCATAGTGAGGGATAGGTTAAATATAAATGAGTGACTTAAGGTACTGGACTCCCCATTTTCATAAATTTTGGATGTAATATATGTACAAGAGACTTTCAGATGAAGTATATTTTACCTGGTAGTTCAACAACCAGTTTAGTATTGATTATCATAAAATGGAAGATAGGAGCATCAAGATAGGTATGAAGACTACATGAGGAATGCATTTCAAGAATCCCTCCTTTTCATACCTCCACTGCAGGCAAAATGATGTATTCCCTGACTATCACCACTGCAGCCAGAGGGACAGCATACATTAGGAGATACATTTATGCATTTATTGGCATTTAGTTTTATTCCATGGTTTTGACACCAGCTATTAGTTTGGGACAGCCCCTCTTGGAGGATTATGGTGTCCTCTGGGGTGTTTAGGATGACACCAAGTTTGCAGTCATCTGCAAATTTGGTCAACCACAAATCCTTAACATTAGCATTGATCTCTGAAATGTAAATCTGAAAATACTGTACCCTGGGGTACACTGCTAATGATAAGTGTTTTGGAGGAGGTAGAACGGGCCACCCTTATTTCATTGTTTCTATTTGTGAGCCAATTTGTTATCCAACAGGTTGCATAGGGATTTGCATTTAGCTCAGAGAAAGAGTTTATCTGCAATACCTGAGTATGAGATGGTGTCAAATGCCTTTGTAAAGTCTATTTATGCAATGTGTACTGATTTGCCCTCATCCAGCTTTTTCAAAGAAGTCGTCTAGGTTAAGTAGGCAGGATCTTCCGTGACAAATATGAACTGGTTTGAGTCTGTAGTTACCTATTTCAATACTTAATAATATGGCAACAATTGAAACAAATTCCCACAACTGACAGCCTTTTATAACTTTATGTAATCAAGCCAAGAATCCATCAGAAGACAAAAAAGAAATCTCCAAAGAAATAAATCGCCTTCTTACATTTCCTCAAACATATTTGGAGAGAAGTTAACCTTTTTACAAGCAGAAAACGCATCATGGCACCCTGTCTGCAAACACTATTCAGTGTGGTACAACAAAACCTTCTACAGACGATTTCCTTAAGGAATTTAGCAATCTCCCATCAATAAATGCCACACCTCCCACAGATCAGGCATTGCTCACCCCACCACCATTAATTCCCCTCTTCCACTTCAAATACATACATCACAAGGAAGACTATTCTACTTGAAAATATTTCCACTAACACCCACCATGGATCTGACAACATAAACCCCTGGTTTATATATCACTGCAGAGAACATCTATGTCTTAGCAAACCCACAGTGCAGGAATAAAGCAAATATATATATATACACACACACATACACAATCACAAAATGCCAGTGAAACCAAAGAGCCAATTTCACAGGATACCAAGAACTTAAACCACCACTTTTTTAATAAAACACACAGACCTCTTAGCACATCAGCATACAGATTTACAGAGTAAAACTCTATGTCTTCTTTTCACCCACATATAAAATTTATGTCTCACAAAAAAAAATCATGCTACTAATTTGAAAAACTGCTCTAATTAAATCCTTCCCAAGGCAATACAACATGAAAGATAATTCCCACTTCTGTTTAATATCCATCCTCCCAATTCAGGGGAAACTTCTAGAAATGATAGTCTACACCCACCTCTCTCACTTTCTTTATCTAGCAGTAACACATGCTTTCCTCCAAAAAGCATGGATTCTGGCCTAGAAGAAGTACTATAACAGCACTTTGGTGCCTAACGGATGACATCCTGCAACATTCTGATAGTGGTCTCCTTATGGGTGCCATATTTATAAACCTGACAAAGACATTTGACCTCATTGACCAATATCTTCTCCAAAACAAACTAATCAAAACTGGTATCAGTCAAGATGGCACTCCCTAGTTTAAAAATGACCTCACTGACAGACAGCTGAGAGCTAAAATAGGATTCCCCCAATCAGACTCTGCACCTATTACTAGCAGTGTAAATGATCCGTTCTTGCCCCCCTCCTTTTCTTCATATTCATTAACAAAGTTACTTGTGACCTCCCCATCTCTTTATGCTGATGACATGGTCATTTCCCGATTAGGTCAATCTCATACCAACTCCAGTAGGACTTACATGAACTCCACCAATGGCTCATAAACCATAAAATACTTCTCAACCCCACAAGATCAAAACTATGACTTTTGAAACTCCACAGAAAATTCACCAAGCACCTGACTCTTTAACTATTTTTGACTTACACCACCACTCCACGGAGACAAACTCCACCTTCAAATACCCAGGATTATGGCTTAATCAGTCATTAAACTTACATTTCCACACAGGCAAAGACAGAGCCAAATTAACTCCCTCCTCTTTGGGCTAAAAAGATCTCCCTTTTTCTATCTCAACAGGTCAGAGTGGCCAGTTCTCCTTTCCCACATTGAATATGGGCTTCTAATTTTTCCTTCTGCCTCCAAGAAAGTCACTGCCACACTCCAAACTATCTCTAACAGCATCTTCCAATTCATTACAGACTTGGTTCTCTGTAATCATCGATGTATCACCCAAGAAAAAAACCGCTACCCATAAAGCAAAGATCTGACCTACTGTTAGGATCCCAACTCCACAAACTGCTTCAGCTCTATACATTTCCTCCCTCTGCAGCTAGACTTCATGAAAAAAACTTCTCCTACAACCTGAGGCACTACTCACAAGTCATACCAAGTCTCATTACCTCTAGAATCAGTCAGGCACCTGCTCTTTAGCAAGCTCCCCCCATCAACCTAAAGGAAATCAACACTTTTTCCAAATTCAGGAAAAACTCAGTAAAGCACTTCTTCATCCAAGCCAAATACTATTGCTTCAACACAGGACATATCACCTAACACAGAGTCCATTTCTACTTTCCAAGTCTCTGCACCTCTCTTAGGATTCAGTGATGATTGACTCTATTTGGACACTGATGTGTACAATGTACATTAGATGCTGCTTGGCTGTACATTTTACTGTGCTTCATAGGATCATAACTAGGCTATTGGCCCTGAGGCCCTTACAAGCCTAGACAAAAATTTAGCCCATGTTCTGACAAATCAGCACCTGATGCCCCTGTTCAGCAGGGACACAGGTGGAATCCCAGGGGTGTATTTTGTGTTCCCCATCCACTTATCCAGGTTACACTTAAAAGGGTTAATGAGGTACCCTGCCTGACATGGAGAGGGTGTTTATTCCACAGAAGGTGGAGTCTCAGGGACATGAATCTGTCCTGCCAACAAGTCCTATTGATGTCACAGACCAGGTTGAGGTCGTGCATGTGGGTTACTCGAGTGGAGCTTGACTTGCGGATATGCAGCAGTTCCATCAATGTGAGGTCTGAGGTTGCTTTGTATGCCAGACAGAGGTCACCTCTAAGGAGTCTTGTATAAGACTGAGTAGAGGGACAGGGCCTTTAGCCTATCTGTATAGGGTAGATGTTTGAGGCCCTAGATTCACCTGGTGAGGAACCTCTGTGGTTTGTCCAGCTGCTGCATGTGCTTTGTAAGGCACATGACGAAAGGGACATTGTACTCAATAATGGGTCTTTCTTAAGGAATAATACAGGGATGTTATGACTTTCTTGTCCCTGGATGAGATACCCTTACTAATGAGGTGGGCCATGTAGAAAGCTTTTCATACAATGGAGGCAATATGGTCATCAAAAGTCAGTTTGCTATCAACCTGGGTGCCCGAGTCCTTCATGTCTGATTGCATGCTTAGGACCTTGTAATTAATGTGATAATTTGTGGGGACATCACTCTCCCCAAAGGGGATAATGATGCATTTTTTGGCATTCAGATTGAGGCCATGTTTCTGGCACCAGTCATTTGTTTGGGTGTGACCCTCTTGGAGGATGTCCACATCACTAGGGGAATTGATGACAGCACCCAGCTTGCAGTCATTTGCAAACTAGGTCAGCCATAGTCCACTGGTTTTGGCCTGCACCTCAGAAAAGTATATCCCAAACAACAAAGGCCCCAAGACCGATCCCTGGGGTACACCATTTGTTACGGGTCTACTGGTTGAGGTGGCTTCCCCTATTTTGACTAGGTGGGTTCTATCAGTGAGCCAGTTTGCTACCCATCTGGTAACCTATGGATTGATGCCTAGTTGACAGAGTTTATCTATTATACCTGAGTGGGGAATAGTATCAAAGGCTTTGGTCAGGTCAGGGTAGGTGGTGAGCACCGTCTTCCCCTTGTCCATGGCTTTGGTGACTGTCTGGAAAACAAATCAACCAAATTTAACAGGCATGGCTTCCCCTTGACAAAACCAAACTGTGAGATTGAGTGTATGGAGTTTGCCAATGTCCTTGTTAATGAGGTCCATGATAATCCATTCCATGGCCTTGCAGATCAGGCTAGTTAGGTTAATGGGTCTATAACTTCCTGGATCGGTGGACGCTCCACCTTTGTGCAAAGGGATGACAGTTGATGTCCTCCACTATGCTGGGATGCAGCTGGTACTCAGGGTTTGGGTGAATAAGGTGCCTAATGGTGCTGCAAGTTCCTGCCTGAGTTAATGTAGGATGCAGCCAAGGGATGTTATCGGGTCCCATGAAGGATGTATTTTTTTGCCTTTGAGAGGGCAGTGATGACTTGCTCCCTAGAGATAAGGGGAGGGGACAGGTGCTGGGGATGCCCTGATTTACTGATGGGAGGACAGAGGGGTGAAGTTTTCACTGAACTTGTCTGCCAGCAGGTTGGCTATATTTAAGGTGTTTGTGTATGTGGTATCCTTGACCACCAGTTCTGAGCAGATCTAAGTGTATCCTTTGAGACTGCGGGCATATGTTAAGAAAGATTTTGACTGTCTTTAGTAGATGTGCCCAGTTTCAACTCAAAGTTTGCTTTGGAGGATTTTACTAGTGCTCTTATTTGCTTGTTCAGACTAAGGAGAGAGTGCTTCCAGTTCAGCACCTGCTCCTGCCTGGTCCTAGAATGCAACTTTTTCCTTTTGTTATAGAGTTTATTTATTCCAGATGTCCACCAGACAGGTTTACTTTTCCTTGAGGAAGATGATTTTATCCCGTCAGGTATTCCTGATTCCATGCAGCTATATACATGCTTGTATAGTACTTTGGTGTAGGTTTTGACATATATGCCAGTTCCTCTAGAGGAGGAGGTGGATGTGAAGCTGTGTATACATTCCTTCAGGAGGTTGTAATCAGCTTTGGAGAAGTTATTTTGCTTGACCTTAGCTGAGGTGGGGGGTGGTGACTTCAAAAGTGACCACTTTGTGGTCGGATCTTACCAGGGAGGATGACATTGTAGGGATGCTGCAGTGGTTACTAATGTTGGCTAATACCAAGTCCAAGATATTTTCACCTCTTGTGGGGATGTTGACCTGCTGGTCTAAGGCATTTGCATTGACAAAATCAAGGAATCTCTGGGCTTTTGTGTTTTGGCATGAGTAGTTCTTCCAATCTATGGCTGGATACTTAAAGTTCTCCAGGGTAAAGGGTTGAATCTTGATAGATTTGAAGAGGTCTAGATAAGTGGAATGGGCATCTTAAGTCAAAGTTGGGGGCCTGTAACTATCTATGATTTGAATAGGGGTCTGTCACTGGTTAACTGCACCTGGAGTGTCTCCTGTGCGTCATTGTTTCACCAGCCTGGAGTGTGTATGTCTTTTATATATATTGCAACTCCACTTCCTTTTGCTTTGCTGCTCACAGTTTGAGGTCTGAATGCATGATAGGATGAGTAACCTGGTATGGCTGGGGTGCTCTCCACAGCTTTGAACTAGGTTTTTGTGACTGCACAAATGTCAGCATCTTCCAGGGTTAAGAATGCTTGCAATGAGTGCAGTTTCATGTTTAGACTCCTAACATTTAGCAGCATGACCTTTAATTTGCTGACATTTTCATGTTGGTAGTTTTGACCTCATGGCATTGACCAAAAAGGGCACTATAGGGGAGGCAAGAGCCATTGCCAGAAGCCTGAAACCCTGGGGAGACAGCTGCAGGCCATCTCTGGCAAAGCATCGTGGTTTGTCAGTCATGTCTTCCCAGGCTGTCAGACACTGGATTCCCTTGGAATGACACCAGAAACTAAGCCAATTGTTAAAGTCAGTCATTTTCTGTTTGTATTGAGGCATAATTCCGGGTGACGGTAGAATGCTGCTTAAGACTAGGAGCATACCTGCCTGGGACACATATTCAGCGAGCTCAATCATGTCTCTCTTCATATAGTCCAGGGAGGTACATCTGAAGTTCACGCCAACATGGACTATGACAGAGTCATAACAGTACCTTTTGTTGAGATACTTGAGTGCACGGGTGATATGGCGGATTCTGGCACCTGACAAACAACTAACTGTGACTTTCTCCTTATTCAGCCTGGTGAGCGCACATTGGTGTGTCTCACAATAGAGTCTCCTATGAGTAATATATTGGGTTTATATTTAGACGTTAGGGGCTGTGAGACACAGGTGTATGGACTGTGTCTGGTGTGGTGGGCAGTGGAGTTTGTGTGTGTGTTTATTTATTTATTTATTTAACACTTGTTTACCAGGAAAGTCCAACTTGGAATGAAGCCAATTTTCAGCAGAGGCCCTGGGAGAAACAATCCAGATGCATGTGTTTGAAATGTGATAGGAAACCCGAGCACCTGGATGAAACCCACACAAATGCAGGGAGTACATGCAGACTCCACACAAAAGGCACTCCAGCCAAGAATCAAACTGTAGAACCTCTTGCTGTGAGGTGCCAACCCTACCATTGCACCGCTGCACTGTCCTCAGAGGTCTCTTTTGTTTGGGTATGTTTTTGTTGCGGACCTCTGCCTATGTGGGTGTGTGTTGTGTAGGTGTGGGTGGTGTTTAAGGTGTGATGTTTATGTTGACAACTTTCTCATTGCCAGATATACTGGCTTGTGAGGGAGTGAGCATTGATTCTAGGTTCTTCATGTAATTGCATCTCTCACAAATTATGTTCCTTGGTGGCAGTAGTAGAGGGTTGTCCGTGTACATGAGGTAGTTACTACATCTCAGAATGCCCATATCACCCAGACTGGCAGGGGAACCATAGGAAATTGTCCATCCATATTTGTCAGAATCTGAGGGAGAGAGGCCAGAGAGAGAGAGAGCTAAGAGGGTAAAGCTTTATTGGAAAGGCTCACCCAGCCTCTGCTACACTTTGCTGTGAAGGAAATGTTGGTTTGCTTTTTATTTGTTGTATTTTGTATTAGTTTATTGCCTTTTTTATATTTTGAGTGTTGTGATTTGTTTTCTTTACCTTGTGTTTTGCTTGTGTTCTGCTTTTAACTGCATATTAAAACTTCAAAAATGTTTCCCCATCCCCCAACCCTGTCACTGTTGTGTTCTTAAATATCACTGTCTTTCTAGTTGCCTGCCTCTTATGTTAATTTGACCATATATCTCATTTCCTCTCTGCTTTCACTGGCTTGTGTGAGTAAGCATTACATTATCATTTTGTGAAATCACCCCCCTTCAACTATTTAAATTTATTGGCCATTCTACTGTATTCCATAGTACAGGAATACAAAAGTGATCACCCCCTTTCAATCTATCTTGCTGTTTTAAAAAAAAGTCACTCTCCACTAAAACTTAACTTTTTAGACAGGTAGAACTTAAGTTACCTACTTTCACATCTAACTTCTCTAGTGCACACTGCAGTGTTTAGGATAAAACATTTTTTTTTTCATCTTACCTTTAAGCATCCCTGTGACTAGCACTTGCTCTAATACCTGCTGGAAAACACTAGGAAGCCTTAAACTGATACAAGTACTCAACTCTCCTTATTAATAAGGAGAAATTAATCATAGGCACTAAACAGCCTATAATTGCAAAGTACCTTGCTAAGTTATGGGAAAACAGCTCCTGTACTTTTAAAAAAAAAAGCACCAAACCAGGCATGTCCAATGGTCAGCTTCTGTTGATTTCTCCTGTCCACCTGGGAATCTGGGCATACTGGGGCAATGCAGCAATTGCCTCATGTACACAGAAAACCCTGTCCTCCTACCAACCAACACTACAACCTGTGAGAGATGCACTTACATAGCCAAACTGGAAGCAAAGCTCTCTCCACCCAAGATTGTGCTAGACAGCCAAGAGGAGAAGGTTAATACCTGCACTACACCTCAAGCAACACATAGCCCTTCTAAACTCACACCAACATCCACACATAGCAACACTAAATCCACATATGTGGAGGCCCTTAAGTGTAACCTGCACAAGCAACAAGGACCTCCGAAGCTGAAATGCAAAAAAACACCAATCACATCCAAAGTGTCACATAGCTCACAACACCAGTGTGCCACCCAGCAACAGACCCTAAGGCAAGACAACGTACCTAACACTTTAGTCATAGGTGACTCTATAGTCAGGCACACTGATGTCCCACTCACCAGGCTGAACACCCTGTCAGGTGCCAGGATCCGCCACATAACTCATGCACTCAAGTCACTCAACAACAAGTACAAATATGACTCTGTCATTGTCCATGTTGGAGTGAATTACTTGAGACGTATCTCCCTGGACTACATGAAAAGAGACGTGGAAGAGCTCTCGGATCATGTGGCCCAGGCAGGTAAGACCCTAGCCCTGAGTAGCATCCTGCCTTTACCCAGAATGATACCACAATATAAGGACAAAATGATTGACTTCAACAATTGGCTAAGCTTCTGGTGTCATTCAAAGGGGATCCAGTATCTGTCTGCCTAGGACGACATGATCGACAGACCATGATGCTTTGCCAGAGATGGTCTGCACCTTTCGCCCTTGGGATTCAGGTTACTGGCAAAGGCTCTTGCCACCCCTATAATGCCTTTTTTAGGCAAAGTTCAAAGGACAAAATCACCACCGTAACAGGTACAAGCATGCAAAATCTGAAGGTAATGCTACTCAATGCTAGAAGTCTAAACCTCAAAATGCACTCTCTCGAGGCACTCCTAAAAATGGAGAACATCAATATCTGTGCAGTAACTGAGACCTGGTTCAAGGCTCTAGAGAGCACCCCTGCAATACCAGGCTACAACTCTTACCACACTTTTCAGCCACCAAACCAGGATCGGAACACTAAAGGTGGAGGAGTGTCCATATTCACCAAGGATATTCACACCACCAGATTAGTTGCCCAACACAATGCATCTAAAATTCTCCAGGTGCAACTAACACTAGCTACAGATCCCCCACCATGTCCCAAGATTCTCACTAAACCTTTCTAAACATACTGGAAAATATTAATATACAACCAAACACCCTAATACTGGGTGATTTCAACTACCCTGCCATTAACTGGGAAAACTACTCGTGTACCAACACCTTTGCCCAACGGTTCTTGGAATTCATAAATTCCAATGCCCTGGATCAACTAATCCATAGTCCCACCAGGGGCTCCAATATCCTAGACCTGGTCATTACCAGCATGGGAAATCGATGCTCCACACTTATGGTCACCCCCTCGTTGGTCAGGTCAGACCATAAGCTAATCAACCGCAACATCCACATCCCACCCCCACCCACCAGTAAAGAAACCTCCATAAAAAACTTCTCCAAAGCCAACTTCATGCTACTCAAGTCAGAAGTTACAAACTTCATGATACCCATGCAGATGGGAACTGAAAGTTCGACTACTGAATCCTACACTAAGGCACTGTACGAGCACATCCACTCATGCATGAATCGTGCCATCACAAATAGAACCAAGATGCTCTCCTCCAAAAAAAGGAAGCCAATTTGGTGGTCCCCTGCCATAAACAAACTTTACAACAAAAGGAAGAAACTGTTGCAGAAAAGAGGAAAATCCCAGGATGCAAAAAACTCAACCTCAGTAAGAATCTGAGATCCCTCATAAAATCCTCCAAAGCTACTTATGAAAATAAAATTGCCAAAGATTCCAAATACAACCACAAGGCATTCTATAAATATGTCAAGAATCTAAATGGGAATGCTCAGATCTGCTCTGAGCTACAACAGAATGGCATTAAATATATTGATCCCAAGGATATTGCCAATATCCTGGCAGATCGATTCAGTGCCAACTTCACCCCCCTCTCACCCCCTAAATGGCCCATCTCAATACCGGAAGATTGCCAAATTCCGGTAATAATGGTCACACAGGTAAAAAACGCACTCTCCAAAGCTAAGAATGCAGCATCCATGGGACCAGATGACATCCCGGGCTGTGTACTACATGAACTACAAAATGAACTGGCACCTCACCTAAGTGTCATGTTTAATCATACCCTCACCTCAGGCTTCATGCCCACTGAGTGGCGCACAGCTACAGTTATCCCACTCCACAAGGGGGGATCCACCTTGGATCCCGGGAACTACCACCCCATCAGTCTGACAAGCCTGATCTGCAAGGCCATGGAACGTATTATCATGGAACTTATAAACAAAGACAATGGCAACCTTAAAACACTGGACCCCACCCAGTTTGGGTTCGAGAAGGGCCCGATCTTGTCTCCTGAACATGATTGACTTCTTCAAATTAGTCTCCAGAGCCGTGGACGAGGGTAAGGCAGTCCACACAGCCTATCTGGACCTCGCCAAGGCCTTTGACACCATCCCCTGCTCTGGAATCATAGATAAACTTACTAAGCTGGGCATTAATCCCTACATCACTCGATGGGTTGCCAACTGGCTTACTGACAGAACCCACACTGTAAAAGTAGCTGACTCCAAATCCAACTCCAGACAAGTGACAACTGGAGTACCTCAGGGTTCAGTCCTGGGACCTCTCTTGTTTGGCATCTACTTCTCTGAAGTACAGGCAAACACTAAGGGATTCTGGCTAACAAAGTTAGCTGATGACTGCAAACTGGGAGCCATTATTGAATCCCCAAATGATGTCGATACTCTACAAAAGAGCCTTACAGAAACAGATGCTTGGTGCCAGAACCATGGGCTAAAGCTCAATGCCAAGAAATGTATAGTTATCCCCTTTGGGAAAAAACATGTACCTGTGAATTACCACATAGGTGGCAGTACACTAAACACCAAAAGTGTGATAAGAGACTTAGGGACACAGGTGGACATGGTCTCACCTTCAATAACCACATTGCCACAACAGTCAGGAAATCCTTCTATGTGGCACACCTCATCACTAAGGGCTTTTCATCCAGAAAAAAGGAGGTCATTGTCCCACTATACTCATCCCTCATTAGTCCCATTATAGAATACGATGCCCCATTTGGTATGTACCTCTCAAGACACCTGCAACAACTGGAAAAAACACACAAATACCTCACTAAAAGAATCACAGGCCTAAAGCAGATGCGCTATGCTGATCGCCTTAAAAACTCCAGCTATACTCTGTCGCATATCGTCTACTCCGAGGCGATCTCTGCTTAACATACAAGGCCATGTCAAACCCAGAGCTGTTGGACATGCTAAACTTAAAGAAATCCCAATCCCTCAGAGCCACCTGCTCCAGGGATCTAAACCTTGTCATCACAATAAACAAAACATGCTGGAGGAATAGGTTCCTGACCCAGAGACTCTCCAAACTCTGGAATAGACTGCCCATACATGTCAAGCAGAGCACCTCTTTGGCCCTCTTCAAAAGGAACCTTGATGACGGGATGGGAGAAAGGAAATTCACCCCAGGGATCACGTCAGTCACCCTGCCAGACAGGGATCCAGTGAAGTAAATAGTGTGGGAAGAAATAGCCAGGGAATTGTTATGGCTAGGCTTGCATAGGCCCTAGGACCAATAGCCTAGTACCAAACTATGAACCTATGAACCTATAAGGGTAGAGTAGTACTACTAGGTGATCACACAAGTGCTACTAAAGGAAAGTTTGTAGCTGGGTTAAAAACAGTGCAGCTGCAGTGCATGATGTGCAAACAACCCCAAACCAGCTGAAACTCAAGGTTTAAATACCACAAAAAATAGAAGATTCCAATAACACAGAAATCTAGCCAATCCTGCTAGTCCCTGCTTTCTTTACCAATCAGCTTGTGCCAGAAAAGGTCCAGGCAGCCCTGCTACTCTCACTAGCAGAGGAGATAGGCCCCTACCAACACACGATAGCTGCAAGAAACACAGAAGGGAAACACAAGATGGCTGCCAGAAACACAGAAGACAAAAAAAAAACAGCTCTGGATGCAGCAAACCTGTATCCAGACTGTGCTACTCAATTTATGGGTTAAGAACACAGTAAACTCACAAAAAAGCACAGATTAACCACTTACAGATAAAAACAGAACTCACAGTATGAAAAAAATACAGGCAAACAGTAATGAAATGCAGTAAAATGCAGTTAAACAGTAATGAATTGCAGTAGATAGCAATGAAATACAGTTAAACAATAATTAAATGCAATTAATCCGTAAATTGCTTTAAAACAGTGCAAGTGTGATACATTAGCTCACAGTCACAACAGTATAAAAACAGTTCAAATAAAGCAGCAATTCAGTAGAATACTGTCATCAATTTAATAAGGTTGCTGACAAGCAGTAACAAATGCGCAAACTAAATGCATTTGAACACCTATGCACAAGCAGCAAAATGAAGTAGGAAGAGGCACAATATTTTTTTCACTAGAATGTATATGTGTACTTTTTTATGTAACTAGTCTGAACTACTGCATTATTGATTATATTTATTTATTTTGTTTGAAAAATGTTTTGTGTTTAACCTGGGCTGATCCTAAAATTGGTCAATACTGATTAGTGCACTATTCAGGTAAACAAATATAAATAAAATAAATTAATTCCATAATGATTCTTTCTATAGCCTTACAGATGAGACTGGTCAGACATGTGGGTCTATAATTACACAGGAACACTGGCACCCCACCTTTGTGCAAGAGGATGACTGCTGCTGACCTCCATTCTTCCAACATGAAGCCTGATTTTAAGTTGATTTTGAATAGCCCTAGTAGGAGGTCGGACATGTCATGTTTCAGGATAACCAGTAGGTTGCCAGGTATGTTGTCTGACTCTACATACTTAGTGTTCTTGGCCATAGATAACATATTGAGGACTTGTTATTGTGAGATTTGAGGGGGTTTATAGATGTGAGCATGTGATCTGAGAATACTGGGGGGGTGATGTTTGAGCTACATTTGTCTGAAAATAGATTGGCAAAGTCCCCTGGGTCCAAGTATGTTATATCATGTACTATTAGCTCTGTACAGTTCTGGGCATTGTTTCTTAGATTTATGACATAGCTAAAGAAGGCTGTGTGGTTATCCTTCACCTTGGTGGCTATTGTGCCTCATATCTGGCTCTGGATAATTGGATCAGAGTCTAGAGTTCATTGTTTAGTTTAGCAAAAGCATTTTTGGCATTCTGTGAGTTAACTATACCTTTATGTGCAATGAGTTTTTTTTTTCTTTTATTATAGCACCACCCTAGGGATTTATTTTTGAATTTGATATTGTATTTCTGGGGAGGGCAGATTACATCTGCATAGGATTTGGCAGCAAAGTATTCCACATAAGCATTTTTTTTTAAGATGGAAAGGACTTTTGAATTTAATGAGGTTATCACTCAAATATGGGTATTGCCTTGGAGGTTTTTGATTTAGTTATAGAAGGCTTTGTGGTTGTTTTTGGTGTCAAGTTCAATTCTGCCTTCATAGCTAGTTTTAGAGGATTTGATAAGGGATCTCAGCTTTTTGTTGAGACTGATAAGGGAGGTTTTCCAGTCTTGTGACTTCATTTTTTTTCTGCAACAGTTTCTTCCTCCTGTTGTAGAGTTTATTGATGGCTGGGGACCACCAGATTGGCTTCCTTTTTTTGGAGGAGAGCATCTTAGTTCTATTTGGTATGGCAAGGTCCATCCATTTGCATGGAACTGCAGATTAGTCCAATATTTAAACTGAAGAGGTTCTCACCATAACAAAAAAAACAAACTAAACAAAGGAGTTCAACAGAAACTATCCAGAGATGGCTAGGAATCAGTGTTTCTCTACTCAACTTCTCTCAACAACAGCAAAACAGTGTCACTGATATCAAGTTGGCTCATGAGAAGCAGGTCACAGGATCTCCAGCAAATGGTAATCTCTAGCAGAACGAGGAATTAATGCCCTTCTGCTGTTTATCTCAACAAGAGCAAAGCAGCCCTAATCCGAAGCAAATTCCTGAGAAGTGCTTCACAGGGTCTCCAGTGATATGCGATCTTGTCCCAGTTATTTAAGATTTTAACACTAATGTGAAAAAGGAGATTATTATTGTAGATATTGCCCTGTGTTCATAGAGGGAAAGAACATGTGAAAGAGTGCATAACTAAAGTGTTATTCGTTTATAGGGTGGGCTTTCCGGAGAATATGTCAGGTTGCCAAAGGTAGTTTCAGTGAATAAAAAATTATCAAAGTACATTCACTGAGAGGGTATGTGTCAGCACTAGAGGTTGCCTTTTTTTCCACTGTTGTGCTATGGTGGACTTATTATTGGGGGTTGAAGTGTCCTCAATATGGGGTGTGCAGGGGACTTTTGTTGGAATGTTTGCTGATGGTAATTTCAGCATTTTTCATAGTTTTTATATTTGCTGAAACTGCCTTTAGTGACTTGAAACTGGCTTTCCTGAAGTAATACTGTAGTGCAGACTAGTAAAAGCAGATAAGAGGATCTTATATAGTCAGATTTATAGAATGGATGGTTAATTCAAGAGCCAATGGGTTAGCAAGCACAACAGGGGCAAGGCGAATGAAGTAAGGAAATCCAAAATAGTCACAGTCACAGGTCAGGTTTAGTTTGCAGTTGTTAGATTAAAACTTATCCAGTTATTTTCTTTTGCAGTCAAGGAATGCAATACAATTGCTTTGTAATGGGCCTTAGATAAAGAACTTTATTTTAACACTCTTGGAAAAAATACAAGCAAAACAATAAACATAAAGTAAAACAAACTGCAATAAAGTAAAAGCAAAAGGCAAGTAAGTAAGCAATATAAAAACCATGAAATGCGAAATAGACTCAAAGCAGTTTTAGCTGACAGGTCTTGCAGATTAAATCTTGTCCTGTTCTGCTTTCCTTGAATAAAAATGCTACTTTTTAACTCCTCACACAATTCAGACAGAGTTAAGAATTTTGCATTCAATAAATGCAAAAAACAAAGGTTTGTTAAATGGCCAGGACCGATAACTTTTTTAAAACTCACAAAAACAAACAAAAGTAAAGCACAATTTTAAAGTAAAATGATCTGAAATAAAATAAAAGCAAAAGACAATTAAGTGTGCAAACCGAAAACCAAAAAATCCAAACAAATCACAGAGTAGGTTAACTGGACAACCTGGTGTTTTTTCTACTAATCTTAACAAAACAAAAGCTTAAAAACAAGTAAGTATACAAACTAAACAGTGAAAAATCCAAAGTAACTATAGAACTGCTTTTGTTGATGGATCTCACCAATAAATATTATTTTCTGCTTATCTTAAACAAAAATGCTACTTAATGGCTATTTCTGAAAGTCATACTTAAATCTGAATTCAGAAAGTTTACTGAGAGGTGTACATGACACCTTGCTGCAACTTTTCAAAATTCGGAGGCATCCCTACCACAGTACTTTTGCAACTGGTGGGCTGTCAACGTGACCATGCTAAATGGTAGTGAGTCAGTCTGGGGGAGAGGAATATGCTAATTAGATCACAGAATTATTTGGTTGCATAAATTAGAGTGATCACATCTGGCCACTTGTGGCAATGAACACAGCATCCATTGCAGTAGAGGAAAGTTCTGGATAGTTTAGTTGTCAAGCAGACTTAGTTTGAGTGTGTGCATGTGAGTGGGGCACATGTGAGTGCATGTGTGAAAGTGTCTCTTCCTAGGAGGTAGCAGTAGGGAGGTTAGTAATTGAGTAGATATAGAATTAATGTAAGAATATTTGTGTGTGTGTGTGTGTGTGTGTGTGTGTGTGTGTGTGTGTGTGTGTGTGTGTGTGTGTGTGTGTGTGTGTGTGTGTGTGTGTGTGTGTGTGTGTGTGTGTGAGATGGAGGGCTGGAGTGGCTGTCATACTTCCACACATCCCTAGATTAACAAATAAAACCTGCAACATTAGGCAAGGAAAACACTAGCCACCACTGATGTGTGTGAATATTTGGAACAAGGCAAACAATATTGTGTGCCTTAATGGCACTTAATTATGTAAAAAAATGTAAAGAGGGGGAACCACTAGCCACCAGGGATCACTCTATGGCTAAATTCGTTAACAGCACTTAAGGGCTGGGCGAACACTAGACACCAGGAGATAACCTTTTTAATATGCCTCAACGGCACTTAAACTTAACGTGCTCAGGAAGAAGACCACTAGACACCAAGGGCAACTGTGAAGACATGGGTCAGGGTGAACACTAGACCCCAGGCATACTTCAATTAAAAAAAGTGGTGCCGGAAATCACTAGATACCAGGGATATCATAAGTAGCATGCCTTAAAAGGGCTAAAAGGGATTCTAACCCTGTGCCATCCTACTTACCACAAAAGATATTAGCCCTCTGTTCCACCATAGATCCGGTATAAAATACATTAATAATTAAAACTAAAAACATAAAGCGTAAAGGGTGTAAACAGGCCACAAACTCTGCATCCTCTCAGAAGTTAGTGAAGGAAGGATTTTTTAATATATAACAAGGATCTCAGGAGTTATTCAATGCTTGCAACAGTTTGTGACTTACTTGGGAGAGGGACAAGGAACATTAGGCATACCTTTCAAACCTGTGACACAAAAATTCAAGACAAACCAATATTAAGGGTGGGGCAAAATCAGAGAAGGCTGTTACTTAGTCCTCTTACAAATTTAGAAAGTCTCTCATAAGGCTATGAAGTATGAAACTTTAATATCTGGCATTAAAGACTGACTCAGTCATCTGTGATTTACAACAGCAGGACAAAGGAGACATTTGAGTCTTTGTCACAATACAGGGACGGGTATGGCTTATGTGGTATGCATTTGTGTGTATTTGGCTGTGTGCGTTGTGTATGGGAGAGTGGCTGGGAGAGTGCCTGAGCTAGCACAATACTGCCAACACCACTGTTAACTACAGAAGGAGACTGCTGTTCCACACTAGCACTAGTTAATAGTGATTCAGAGACATGCAAATTAGCTGATAATGAGATATTTCTTCAT
Organism: Protopterus annectens; assembly: GCF_019279795.1. Lineage (NCBI taxonomy): Eukaryota > Metazoa > Chordata > Ceratodontiformes > Protopteridae > Protopterus > Protopterus annectens. The sequence goes on along the minus strand of NC_056744.1, from coordinate 893,765,772 downwards.
TGTAGCTAATTGCAAAATACTGAATTTTAGAAACAGGACCTTATTAACAAAAGCTTTTTATGTGAGTGGTGAGCTTTTTTCTGAATCTCCTGGTTAATTCTTTTGTGGAGAAAGAATGCAATATGCACACTGTGCAAACTAGTACTAAGAGCCTTTTTGTAAAACTTCAGTTAAAAAAAATGAAAGAAAAACAACAAATGTAAAATAAAACAAACTGCAATAAAACAAAAACAAAAGATAAATATGCAGTCTAAAACAGACAAGAATCCCAATATAGTCACAAGGCAGCTTTAACTGTCAGGTTTCTCATACTAAAGCGTGTCGTGTTCTGCTTGCCTTAAAAATGCCATGTCTCAGTTCCTCTTAGTATTCAGACAAAGTTAATTTAGCAGTCAAAGAACGTTAGATAAATGTTTGCTAAGTAGCTCTAATCAAGCACTTTCCTTTAAAACACCAAGAAAAAATATTAAAAAATAAAAACATCTTCTCATCTCTTTATTCAATTCACATAGGTTTAGCTATTTTGCAGTCAAAAGGTGCTATGCAAAGATTTGTTATAGGACTTTTTTAACTCAAGGAAAAAAAAACACTAAAAGTAAAATAATACATTTAAACCAAAACAAACTGCAATGATACAAGACCATGAAACAAGTGAGCAGTGTAATGAAAAAGAAATCCAAAATTGTCGCACAGTCCCTGTAGCTACAGGCAACATAGATTAAACCTTGCCATGATCTCTTTGTCATAAACAAAACATACTATTTCTCAGCTCCTCTGACAATTTTTAATTTTTAATTTTATTTATTTTACATTTGTTAACCAGGACTGTCCGACTGAGCAGAAATAGCCCTTTTCAGCGGAAGCCCGGGGAGAAAAGCTCCAGTACATTATACAGTAAAATTACAAAGCAATTTATAGAATGGTTGCAAAAATTATTTACAAAACAAGTTTACAAGGTGGCAATGAAACCATATCAGAAAAAATACTTATTTTACAGTAAAGAAAAGTAATACATTCATTATAACATTTGCTATAATTCAAATAGAGCTAGTCCTTTTGCTGTTAGATTATGCAACATAGATGTCTATTATTTGACCCTAAGCAAGAATTTTCTCTTAAAACTAAAAATAAATAAATAAATCTATACCAACACAGTTAATTTAAAACAACCTCTATAAAGGAAGAGCAAAAGGTAAGGAAGTATACAAACTAAAACCCCAAAACTCCAAAATAGCTACAATGCAACTTTAGGTTGCAGGTCTCATAGATTAAATCTTCTTCTGTTCTGCTTTCTTGTACAAAATCTCAGACTGAGAATGCTTGAGGCTACAAAACACTGAATATGTAACGAAAGGTGAAGTTGAAACACAGGATACTGAATCAATAGAGCATGGCAGGGAAAAGAGGCAATCACCCATGTGATCCTAAGAAATATCTCTCCTTCCTTTTCATGCAAGACAAGGAGTGTTAGTAAATGCAATTAAATGCTGAAATAACAGATTAAATGCTGACATTTATAAATAACACCAACAAATACAATGCAGAACCAACTACACAAAAATATCAACAAGACATGCAAACGTAATAACACCCAAACACTACATTCCATAAGCAGGTAGGAAACCAAATAGAGATGATCGTGAAATATTTCAAATGACAGCACATATTTTAAAAACATAATGATAAACAGGTAAAGATGCCATAATAACAGGTTAGGCATTAGTGTGCTGCAATCCAATAATGATAAAACTATGTAAAATCGATTTTTGAAACTTGCTGTCATTGCAAAATAACACACACAAAAAAATACAAATAACACACCTACATAGAACAGCACTAAAGACACCAGTGTATGAACCAGCCATTCAGATAAGATAGACAACTGCAGGATAACTAACAAGAGAGGAGATGCAAACAAATGTATAGTTACTAGCAGGTCTCACAGATTAAACCTTTGTCTTGTTCTGTTTACCTGATTGTTACTTCTCTAACTCATCTAACAAGTCATAGTGAGTTTGTAAGTGCTATGTAAATCTGAAACAATAGGCACAAGTCTGTCAATACACATACAGAGCACTGGCAAATGAAACTGCATGGTACGAAAATTGGAAGGTGGAGCAAGAAGGTTTTTGGGAAGGACTGTCAAGTGAAACATGAATTCTGCCACACAAGAACTATAAATGAAAATGTGTATAACCTAGTCTAGTCCATGAAACTGAAAGCAACAGTATAGCTAGGTTTGATGGACTTAACTTTATAAAACAGGATAGGTAGCAGTCAACATGACATTGTCAAACACATAAACAGGAACACAACAGACTGCAGACATGCAGCACTTTATTCCCATCAGGAAAAATAACCATTGCCAGACAATTTACAAAGATATTTAGAAGGAAACTGAGGAAAAGACCATCCTTGTACAATAAGGAGAGAAGAACAATACCATCAACAGACCATGTGGACACTTTTAGGAAATCCAGAGAGCATCATGGGAGTCGGGCAAAATCAACACGATCAGCAATCAGCACCTTGTACAGAAACACAACCATATTGCAGACAAAAGGCTGAGATTAACAGAGGATATGTAGATCACAGTCATTATGCATAGGACAACAAAAGGCTATACTCACAGTCATTATGCATAGGACAACAAAAGGCTATAAAGTTGCACTAATCCACATCTAACAGTAACATACACCAGCACACCACAGAGGCAGGCACAGTTGCATAATGCATCCTCATAGTATCTGCCCCAGATGGAATAGGCAGCCATATGCACTGCATCAAAGAAAATATCCTTCACAGCACTGAATGATGCCCTCTCAAAATCCATGAGAACATACTGTGGATTTTCCCAAAACTTTCAGCTATATCCATTAAATCATTGAAGAGCTGATCATGCACAAACTGATTCATGGAGAACATCAGATAAAATATTAGGGACCCATACTACTTTCTGTCCCTATTTGGCCATGCATTGTTCGTATTTGTCAGCATACAGTTGTTACATATTGAGAAATTCCCATCACTGGGACACAGTGCCATATGCGCCAAGTGGCAAATATTCCTCCCCATTGTTTCTAAACACAGTGTGTTCCTGCACCCCTCCCCTCACTGTGCCTTACCACAAAAGCTCTGATCCATAGTCATACATCTTCAGAGCTAACATATACCAGGATCCTAGGTGGTCTGGCCACAACCAGCTGTGTTATCCATCTGTAACTTCTAATAGATTGTTGTAGGGCTATCCTGAGGGACAGCTGCTACACTGCCTCTTCATCAGCTCCTTGCATTAATTTATCCAAAATCCTGGCCAGTATGTCTGTTGTGGTACTGACCTCCTGCCTGATAGTGTTAGCCAAACATGCAGCTAACACCTCTTTTGGATGGGGTGCATGGTGATGGACAACTGTTCTGAGCAGTTCCTCACCCCAGCTAATCCAAGAGTAATGGCATATGCCCCTTACAATGTATGACTGTCTTGTGCACACATGCCCACCAAGAACACCCATTAGCTGCTACTTCCTCTTTTGACTTGTAACTGTCTCACAGACTACTAGCAGTAATGGACTTCTTTCTTCTTTTTCTGGGGACATTGAGATGTTCTAGTTATTTTTCTAGTCCTTCCCTTCTTGTCCTAAGAGGTGGGAAGGTGAGTTCACCGATAGAGCTAACTGCATCATGTGTCCATGAATGAAACAACCACATTTCAGCATTCTGAGACACATCCTGCTGTTCTTGTGATATTCTACTTTTTTAAGCAAGCTAGTTCAACCTTATATATCTACCGGGATCCATAACTTAATCCTTTAGCAGTCAAGGAAAGTAACACAATATTTGCTAACTGGCCTAAGAGCTTTTTACAAAAAAAAAAAAAAATCCAGGAAAAAATAAAACAAAAATAAAAAAACTAAAACAACACATTTAAAGTAAAACAAATTGCAATAAAGAAAGAAATTCAAGTAAGCATTCAAACAAACAAAAAAACAGAAACCCAAAATAATCACGGAACAGATTTAGCTGGTATTTCTTGCAAGATTAAACATTTTGCTTTTGTGGTTACCTAAGATAAAAAAGTCACTTTTCATCTCCTCCTACAATTCAGATACAGTTAGACTTTTTGCAGTCAAAGAATGCAAACAAATGTTCCAAAAGGGTAACCTTCTGGTGAAAGAAGATTAAATGCTTGAGCTTCCATTGCCTGAGATTCAGCTCACTGATAATGCAAGTTTCACTGTAGGAAATCACTGTCAGTGAGCTGTGATGCCCTTTCGGGGGAATTTCTCCCTTCTTCAAGTTGGTATAACTGTGGAGTTGGTATATATATAAATCTGGGGGCATCAGGGCTTGCCATCTACATTGTGGGGTGCAAGGGGCTTGCCCCCTGCAAAAAAAAAACACTTAAAAAAGTGTTTTGTCAGTTATTTTGATGAGTGCAGATCTGAGATTCTGATCCTCAGTGCATTCACTTTCGTCTCCTCATAGTGAAAGCATTTAATAACTAGTTCTAAACAAGGTCATCTTTCTGAAATTCCCAGAAAAAAAATAAATGTAAAACAAGAATTTTATAATAAAATAAACAGCATTAAAATAAAAAGACAAGTAAGCATGCAAACTAAAAAACAAAAATCTATAATAGTGCTCAGAACAGTTGTAGCTGGCAGATCCCAAAGATTGAATGATGTTATGTCCTGCTTGCATTATGCTACAATGTAACTTTTCATCTACTTCCACTATTCAGATAAAGATAATTATTTTGCAATCAAAGAATGCAACATACATTGTTTAGCTATTAACCACTGCCAAACATTTTATTGTAAAGCTCCAAGAAAAAGTACATTAAAAGTAAAATAATTAGTATGAGGAAAAACGAACCAATAAATCAAGAGAAAACAGTAAATATGCAACCTTTTCTTGTTCTGCTTGCCTTACTGTTTGCCTAAAATAAAAATGCTATTTCTCGAGTTTTTCCTCACAATTTATATAGAGTATGTAAGTGCCATAAAACAGTTTACTCTAACTCATCTGTACTGGTAATAATCTGTTTAAATCGGACAGGAACATTTTTTTCCATTGAGCCATTAAAATGAATGCTGCAGCTGTGCTCTTACTATATATGGCATTGTATCACTTCATACATTTCTTCTGGGAGAACACTGCCTCTTTGCAGTATTGTTCTGTTCAGTTGTACCTTTGCTTAAAAGCTCTGCTGTATGTTTAGTTGATACTTTCTTGCATATAAAGCTCTGTTTGTAGATCTGTACAAGCATACTACCTGTTTTGCTTAATTAGATATTAGCAGAGCATCTTATAACAGCTGGACTAGCCCCCTGTAATTATTAATGATAAAATCCTATAGATGCATTTTTATATATATATATATATATATATATATATATATATATATATATATATATAAAAGACAAATTAGAGGGTTGCAAGCTGCTTCACTTATGTAATGATGCAGTGTATGAGACTATAACATCATCTGTAAATTACAGCCTTGTTTAAGGTGTGTAAAATATAGCTTCCTTCCTATAATTGATGAAATTTGATGGAAAATAAATTCATAGGCATTTAATATTGCTTCATTGACTGTCGGGATTATAAGTTTTATGACAAGTGAATGTTTAAATTGCCAAGGGATACTTGCTGGTTTTAAGCAGGGACTGTGACAGTCAGCATTTGTAGCTTGTCCCCACAACTACGACATATTAGACAAGCTTTTTCATGTTGCTCATTAGCAATGATTTCCACTAGCTGCTTGGCTGGTTATTGCTTTACAGTAACAGTTTGTACAACACTAGTTCTGAGCTACTGTCTGCATTAAAGATGACAGATTTTGACAGACTGAGTTATGTAGCATTGTACCAAATGAGCGTCTCATTTAATATTTTTCCTCTTGTACTGTAATACAGACAGTAATAGGGGAAATATTTTCTGGCAGTAGGAAAACAGTTATATTTTATATAGAAGTGAGAATCATTATAAACTTTATCGCTGACAGTGAACACAACAGCTGAAAGGATCTTTAGCACTACGAACTTTATGCTTTAACATCTGCATTTTCATTTGTACTTTTTAGGCTACATAACATAGGATCATCATAAGAGGTTACTAGGCTAATAGCCTTGAGGCCCTTACAAGGCTAGCCACATTTTTTCCCTCTTTTAATGGTGCTATTAGTAGACCTGACTCACACTTGCTGCTCCTATCCAGAAGGGATGCAAGTAAAACACCAGGGGTGAATTTGCAATTCCCCATTCAATTATCCTGCCTATACTTGAAGAGGGTCACTTGAAAGCTTATTCCAGAGTAGGGAAGCCTTTGGGAGATGAATCTGTCTCTCCAGCAGGTTCTGCTAATGTCACTTCTCATGTTGAGGTCGCTAGAGCGAGTGCAGTGAGTACCATTTGTCTTGCTAATGTGTAGCATTTCCATCGGGGCAGGGTCCGAGGTTGCCTTATAAGCTAGGCAGAGGTCACCCTTGAGCAGTCTGTAGGACACAGAGTATAGCGACAAGGATTTTAGTCTATCAGCACAGGACAGGTGTTGGACACTGAATTTTCTTTGTAAGGTACCTCTGAGGTCCAACTGTGGAAGTGCCTGGCGGGGAACATTTATTTATTTATTATTATTTATTTATTGACATTTGTTGACTGGGAAAGTCCACTGGGTCAGGAACCCATTTTCAGTGGAGGCCTGGGGAGAAAAGCTCCACATTTAATACAGTCAGATAAAAATATAGGCGCTTGACAATTTTTTTTTTAAAACAGAAATATGCAAAAATATAAATTATAAAGGTAGAATACATACACAATATAAAACTTATCAGTATGTATCAGAACTTATATAAACTTAGATAACAGTCGATAGTATGGTACAAAGCTTGAGTTGTTTCTTTTTGGCATTGCATGAAAAAAACATGGCAGTTATTGACCAACAGTTATAGCGGTAATAGAGCTGTGTTGCTGTCAAGGTAACACGGCCGGCCTTAGGCATAGACGAACTAGGTGACCACCTAGGGCACCGTTAAGGCCAGCCTCTTAAAGGGCGCAGTTTTTATTTATTTGTGTATTTATTAATTAAGAAAGTGTGCACTCTTCTCTGCACTCTGTTGAAGTGTAAAGCGCCGTAAAGGCCAGCCTCTTAAAGGCAGCATTTTTTATTTATTTGTGTATTTATTTTAATTAAGAAAGTGTTCGCTCTTCTCTGCGCCCTGTTGAAGTGTAACCAGATGCCTGAACCATGGAGGAGGGGGGGTGCCCTCCCACTTACAGCTGCAGGTTGGCCAGGACAGTTTAAAAAAAAAAATTTACTTTGCAGTACGACTTCGCATTACGAGAGTCTGTTGTAAGGAGAATCATGAACGTGCGTGCATCACGACACATTTGGGCATTTGGTTTAGAAAGGTTCTGTTCCCCTCCTTCCCTCCGCTTGGTTTGAGAAAGGTAAGTAACTGTAAGAGAGGCTTTTGGTGTTATTGAAAGGAGTTACGATAAAGTTGTTGCAGGGTCAATCTATGAGACCAGTAAGTAGTTGGTCATCTATTGCTGCTGACTTACTTTATCACAATCGTAATGCTATTAACATTTTTATGTGGACTATGCCATTGTTATTTGAAATAGTTATGTACTTCTTTGGTTTATATTATGTTGTCTAAAGACTGCTAAGATTGGGGGAATGGGAATATGTTAAATGATTCTGTCTTTCCCAAGTTGTGTGATCTTAATATATAGAACTAAGGTGGATGAAAGTGTGTAGTGGCTTCCAATGCTAAAACAAAACCTTATTCTGTGCATTGAGTGTGATTTTTTTTATTCATGTGTAATTTGCATTTTTGTCAGTAAAATGTGTTATGTGATACAGTTGGAGATACATAGTTAGTTGCAATTAAATTAGTCAGGGCAAACGAGTGTGAGCTTTAGATGTCTCAGTCATGTGATCTGCTACCGGTGGCTTGGACTTATACCAAACAGGACTGACTTATGTCTGCCTTGATTTGCTGTGCCCCTTGATTTAATAAATCATCCAATCATCTTAGAATAGTGGAGGGTTTCCATCTTTGTTAAAAGAGGTCTCTGTGACCCCTACATTGAAATAATCTTCTCTTAGACTAGATAATATTTATAATTACCACCTCATCGCTAGCCTTTCATATCCTGGAAAGGTTATTGAGAATACGGTAGATTGTTCACAGCTTGATTCAGTTTTACAACAGTATTGTGTTCATTATTATTCCAGTCTGGATTTCTCAGTAGACGTAGTACAGAGACTGCCCTTACTTGGGTCATGAACAATATCTTAATGGTGAGAGATCATAATTGTTTTTCTACCCTGGTCTTTTGATCTCACTTCTACATTTGATACAGTAAGCCACAACATTCTACATAATCTTTTGAAAACTGGTGGGACTTCAGGAACTGATTTGGACTGGGTTGCCTTCTGCCCTTTTGGACGTACTCAAAAGGTTGTTTTTGGTACTCATACTTCAGCCAGTTACTGAATCAGCTCTAGTGCCCCACATGGTTCTGTTCTGAGTCCATTGCTGTCTCTGTGTGCATCCTTCTACTATAAGAGCTCATTTGGGGAGGAGCGTATACCACGACTGCTATCCTGGTGATACACAGTCTTAACTCTCCTTCCCTCAGGACAATACGTCTGGAGAGCAACTTACACTATGACTGCAATGTCTGTGATGCACAGTTTAACTCTCCTTTCCTCAGGACAATACGTCTTACTGCCCAGTCACTTGACAAGGACTTGAAATACATCCAAAATTGAATGAATCATAATCAACATAAGCTTGACACATCTAAGACAATAGTGAACATTCTTGTTCATAGGGAAAATATTTGGTTAGCTGCCCTTGTGGGCCATTTTAAGTCTAGTCAATTTCCATTTCAAAGGTTAAAATCAAACCCTGCACCTTGCATCTGTGGGATAAACACCTTAACTATTATACCAACCCCCAATCCCTTAATGGCGTCTCATATAGTATACAAACACTGTATATTAAACATTCAATATCACCACTGCAATTGAAATGAATATTGTATGTAGTCATAATTATAAAGGTAATTAATTTTTTTGTTTTATTGTTAATCTAAGGCTGTTCGTGTACAGTGCTTGATCTCTGTACATCTGTGTTTTATGTACAGTTATAGTAGATAAGCATTATTATGACAAGATGTATAAATAGTTGTTGTAGAAAATAAAGTAGACAACTAAAAACAAGTATAGAAGCTCTATAATCAGAGTATACTTTGCAGACTTAAAAACAGATGCAACAAACTAGCAAACAGGTTACTTAATAACAAGCTAACATATTTAATAACACAGCTTGAAGGATTGTCACCTTGATCGATTCAAATTGCCCATTTCTAACTCCCACCATTGTTTTGGCGATGACAAATTGGACTTTGGTGTGGAGGTCTGAAGTCTCAGTGTAGTTATTGACAACAGGGTAGCAATAAAGGTTCAGGCATCCTGCTTTTTAGATTATCCTTTGTATTTTGTGAAATATTGCCCACCTCAAGCACTTCTCCCTTCACAGGCCCTCTCTGTGGTTGTGCATGCCCTTGACTCTCATTTGAAGTGTTGCATCTCCATATGCCTAGGGTTTCCACACACAGAGCTTAAATGGTAGCATCTCATGCAGAAGTGTACAGACTATTTACTTTATGGTACTTCCATTGTTTACTGGAAAAATGTTCAAAACTATAAATGTAAAACACACTAACAAGTGGTGCTGTGTTATACAAGGAATATAATTTAATACAATCAGGAAGGTGAATCAAAGAACACATGCATGTATGCATGGCCATAAAAATGTGTCCAAGGGACCTGTGGTTTGAAAATAGCCCTCTCCACTGGTCATGTGCATTTTATTTGATGTGGGTTTTTATGCTGTTTCAATGAATGTGAGTTTCAGTTGCAGAGAAGTTTACTGCTCATGCTAAGTCTTTTTGTTGTGAGACTATTGCTTAGCAAATGGCTATCTGTGTTTGTGCATTTTATTTCAATATCTGTAATCATTGCAGAAGTAAATAAGAAAACAGTATACACTACAGGTTTGAACAGTGTTCATGGTAACTGGGGAGAAATAGCCAAGTAATGGAACACTGGTATGGCTGGGAAGGAGACTGCTACAAGAGGGGATACTCAGGGGGGGTGCAATCTATTTCACTGCCTAGGGCCTCATTTGACTATAATCTGGCTATGCTAAAAATTAAAAGTATGAAAATAGTTTGACCCCTTTAAATCCCGTAAAAATACTCACTGGTGGCAGCATCTCCTCCTTTAAGGAGGACCATGAGTCTGTCTAGGTCCATAAAGGTTTGGGAACCACTGCTCTACACCAACTACCAGACTGCTGACAGAAATGAGTTTGAGTTTCAGTGTACTTTCAGGGTATTAAGAGATTCAGTGCATTTTCAAGGGATTATGAGTTTTAGTTCATGTTCAGGAAATTGTGAGCTTCAAATGAAGAAAGTGTACTGCTTTTCACGCTGTCAGTTTTCAGTGTAAAACTAACTGTTTTGTTTATCAAATGATACACTGTGTTGTAGAATTTGAAAGCAGTGTTAGTAGCATAATTGTCTTTGATGCAGAAGGCTATGTATTCTGCTCCCAAACCATGTAGATGGAGTGCTGGTATTGCAGTGCCCATTTGATTGCTGATTATTTGGTGCATTATAAGTGCAAATAAGGGTTCTACACTCCTAAGTATGTCCTCCTTTGCATGAGATGCCTAGCAGCTATGAACTTGTCAGTTTTAATAATTTCCTATTGCAATATTACCAGTTTACCAATTTTTAATGTAATATAGGCTAGTAATTCTTCAAGGGCAACAGGCACTGAATTTGTAGATGTAACATTGAGATGTAAAGTTGTTTGCCAGTGGCAATCTCTTCATTAGTTACAGATTTCTTTAATGTGGAATTGTTCAGATGATTTCTCTTCTGCAGAGATTGTTTGTATTGAGTGATATTGGTGGATTGTAATGACAGAAGTCTGAGTGGCCTTTTATGGTTGAATTTTTTCTGAAATGGGTAGTTTAATCATTATTGGTTTATACATTTTGTTTCTTTGCTTATTAAAAGAATGCTTTAAAACTACAAATTTAAAACACATTCTAACAAGTGGTGCTGTATTACATAAGGAATATAATTTAATGCAATCAGAAAGTTGAATCAAAGAACAAATACATGTATGCATGCCCGTAAAAATGTGTGCAAGGAGTCTGTTTTGAAAACAGCCCAAACTTAATCCTCCACTGACCAGATGCATTTTCTATAAATATGGGTTTTCATGCAGTTTCAGTGGCAGAGAATTTTACCGTTCGTGCTAAACCTGTTTTCATTGCGAGATTGTATTGTTTAGCAAATGGCTATCTGTGTTTGTGCTATTCTAGCTTAAGTTTCTGTACACAGGGAGGATGGAGGTTGCTATTCTACTTTGACACTGAGCTGTAAGGCTTGCTCGCCTACCCCAGAGTAAAGGAAACTGTTTAGATTAACCTAAGCAACCCTTTGAACCAAGGCACATCGGCTTCTTTTTCTGAAGTCATGACTTTTATAGTAAGGTATGTGTGAAGGAGAAATAGATTAAAGCAGGTTTATTAAAGGAAATTTCCACCTTCACTTGCAGTTTAAACTATATTACAAGGTATCCTTTTTTCTATGCATTTAAATAATTAAAGGAAATGACTGGACTGGCTTTCTTGGGGAGTGAATGACTGGAGTGGCTTTTTTGGGGGGTGACCTACCTGTGGGCATGGCTCGTAGGGGTATTTCATGAGTATGGTGTGGGTGGGGCTTAAGGGGTGCCGGAGCACTACTTCGCCTAGGGTGCCATATCAGCTAAGGCCAGCCCTCCAGGGTAAAAGTTATTTTTAGTATGGAACTGGGTTAGAAATGAGTACTGAAGGTTTTATGGTGGTTTGTTTGATTTGCATTAGAATCTGAGGTTATGTAGGAAGTATGTTTTAAATGCTACTTTATATGTCTTTATACAGTCTATTTGGGTAGTATGGGAGGGTAAGGAGTTCCAATTTTTAGCAATGTTATGGAGAACAAGCATTGTCCAGCTCTTTTATTGGGCTTGGTTATACTTAGTAGCAGTTTGTGGAGGATCTTAGAGTATGCGAAGGACTATAAGTTTGTAGTATTGATGAGAGTGTTGGGCAGGTATTTGGCTTATAAATTAGTTTATCGGCTAGCATTAGCTGGGTATAGCAAAGATAGTTTGAGAAATCCAACCAGTTCAGTTCAGAGATTGCTTGGCAGTGGTGTGAGCAGTTAGGCTTTCCTGAGGCAAATTTAGCTATTTTATAGTAACAAGACTGAAGTTTATTGCTGAGGGATGAGTGAAGGTTAGTAAAGATGGCACTACCATAAAGTAGGGCAGGGATGAGTAAGGTACTTGCCAGTTTTGCTTTGGTGTTTTTGTCCATGTAAAGTTTATGACAATAAAGTTTGCCAAGTTTAAAGTGTGTTTTCTTTATTGCGTTGAGAATGTGTATTTCAAAGGTGAGTTTGCTGTCAATTGTAATGCCTAGTAGTTTGGCATATTTTACTATTTCTATTTCAGTTCCGTCTTTAGATATGATTTTGAAGTCTATATCTGGTGGTTTTGAAGAGAATAACAGAAGTTTTTTTTTTTTTGGCATTTAGTAGCAGTTGTGAATTGTTTAGCCATGATTCAATCTCTGTAAAAGCATTCTGAGTAAGTGTGAGGAGGTCAGAGAAATTGTTTGAAGTAGATTATTGTCGAATCATCGGCATATTGGATAATTTTACCTAGTTGAGAGACTTTGTGGAGGTCATTAATAAAGATGTTGAAGAGTAATGGTCCCAGAATGGAACCCCGTGGGACTCCTATGTTGTTTGACAGATAATCAAATTGGATGTTATGCCACTTTACGGATAGTTGTCTATTGTTTATGTATGATGTAAACCAGTTGAGGGATTTGGGAGCACAGCCAAGTTTTGTTAATTGGATCAGAAGTTTAGTATGTGATACTGTGTCAAAAACCTTAGATAGCTCCAAAAGGATTACTGAAGTGGGGTGACTTGTATCTAAGGCTTTGTTGACAGTATCGGTGAATGAGAGCAGGGCTCTAATAGTCCTGTGCTCTAGATGGAAGCCATGTTGAGTGGGAGACAGAAGATTACTATCAATGAGGTACTTGAGTAATTGTGTGTGTACACACTTCTCAAGGATTTTGGATAGTGGGGAATGTATAGAGATGGGGGCGATAGTTTGAGAGGTCATGAGAGTTTCCACCTTTATGTAGTGGAGTAATAATAGATTTTTTTCCATAGATGTGGAATATATCCTTCTGCGAGAAAGCAGTTTATAAGAATACTAACCGAATATGCAATTGCATTTGCTGCTAGTTGTAAATATTCTGAGGGAAGGTTGCCTGCGGAAAGAGAGCATGGTTTGAGTTTTTTTTAATAGTTTAGATATGAGAGATGTGGGTACTGGTTGAATAGAAAATGAGTGAGTTGCAGAAGGATTGGAATTTTTCTCAGGATTGAGTGGTGCATTGTCATTTTGTATGAGATTATTAGTATTGGGAGTATTGGTTTGGGCTTGTTGAGGAGTCTTTGATTAATTTCTGGATGGCGGTAATAAAGTGGGTATTAAAGTCATGGGAAATTTGATTAGGGGTCTTATCAGGTGCAGGAGAGGGATTCTGTAGAGTTCTAGAGTTGAGTAGGGTGGAGACTGACTTCCAGAATTTCTGTGGATTATTTTGTAAGGTTGTTAGCTTAGAGGAAAATTAGTTTTTTTATCTTGTATTACTAGCTTATTGGCTCTGTTTCTTAATTGTTTGAAATCAATTTCATTTTGTTGTGTTCTATCTTTTTGCCAAGCTTTACATGCCTTGTTTCTATGAAGGATGCATTGTTTGGTCAGTTTTGTTAGCCATGGGGCGTGATTCACTTTTGTTCGCTTGATACGTATGAGCTATTAAGAGTATCCAAGAAGAGCTTATTAAAGTAATTAACTGCCTTGTCTAGGGGTAAAGTTTTTAGTGGGAGCCAGTTATGGGATTTCAGAATGCTTGAGAATTTATTTTGGTCAAAATGGATGAGATTTCTGGATGTTTTATAGGAGTGTGTATTGACTATATGAGGATGAGTCCTCTGGGTATATGCTGGGAGGTGGTCAGAACAAATTATGTTGTAGCCTGAGGGAAGAATTTCAGTATCTGAAATATGTGGCTTTATCCATGTTTCACTTACTGCAACAATAGTTGGGGTATGGGTAGTTAGCCAGGTATGAAATTCAGAAATGTTATTACAGATGCTATGAAGGTTTATTGTTATAAAGTGTAATTGGTGTTGTTTTGGGTTTGTGTTAGATTTTTGGGGATGGTTTGGGGCAGGGTTGGGTGGATGTCCCCATATTTAGTAAGTGAGAAGAGAAGGTAAATTTAGTATGGGTATTATTGTTCTTAGACAGGGGTATGGGATATTATGAGAGGCAGAGTTTAAGTTTGGATTTGATATAGAGAAGTTTTCTTTGGGTGAGAGTAGTGGTATGAGTTGAGATTAAAGAAAGAGAGATGTCAGAGTAACTATTATTGTTATCTGTTACTGGTAGGGTGTGAGTGCTGGATGACTGTGGAGTTGGGCTGAAGGTGGTATATACATAGGTGGTATGGAATAGTAGGCCTAGAAGAATGGCACATGTGAGAATGAATAAAAGGAATTGTATGTGGTGCAGTGTATTAGTGATGTAAGCCATCTTAAGGAAGATAAGTGTGAGTATGTGGGAGGAGTTTGTAGGTCATGTGTTTTTGAGTTAATGGGAGGGTGTTGATGAGGTAACGAATGGGAGGGGTTAGGGAAGTATAAATGTAATGAAAGATGGGGGGTTGGGAATGGGGGTAGGGTAGGAGAGCAGAGTGAGCCCTGAGCAAAACGGATGGCGAATGGAGTGGGTTGCACTGGACCTTGGAAGCCCTAACAGCCCAAGAATCCTGCAAAAAACTATCTCCATACAGGTAGGAAGAAGAGCAAAAAAAAGCACCTAGACCAACAGTATGTGTTTTAATGTGGTGAAGAAGGCAAGTGTATAATTTTAAGTATGGTAGAAGATAGGAAGAAAGAAATAAACTATACTCAAGAAGACAAGTGTATAATATTAAATATGACAGCAGGTGGAAGAAAATATGGTATATGCAAGCACACTACTGGGGATTTCTATGAAACAAGGGCAGAAAAGCTAATACATAACCAAAGGGCACATTGTATTCTATAATTGCCCTAATAAGAGAGAGGTACAGGGGGTTATAACCTTTGTTGAAAGCAATTCCCTCATTGATGAGATGGGAAATGTAAAAGGCTTTTCTTACCATTGTGGAAACATGATGGTCGAAAGAGAGGTTACTGTCAACCTGTGTGCCCAGGTCTCCTACCACGGATTGGGTACTTAAGATGCTGTTGTTAATGTGGTACTCTGCAGGGACATCTCTCTTGCTGAAGGGGGTGATGATACACTTTTTGAAATTTAATTTGATCCCAGTGACTTTGACACCAATTATTGGTTTGCATAAGGCCTTCCTGAAGGGTGCCAATGTTACTAGGGGATTCAATTATCTTGCACAGCTTGCAGTCATCTGCAAATTTTGTTAGCCACATGTCTTTTGTTTTGGCCTGTACTTCTGAAAAGTAAATTCCAAACAGTGGGAGCCCCATCACCTAGCCCTGTAGTACTCCACTGATTACTAGTCTGGAGGTAGATAAGGAGTCCCCTGTTTTAACTATGCATGTTCTACTGGTGAGCCATTTAGCACCCCACCTGACTATATGCTGGTTTACGTTTAGTTGGGTAAGTTTATCAATGATGGCTGAATGGGAAATGGTGTTGAAAGCCTTCTCTAGATCTAAATAGGCAGTATGCACAGTTTTGCCTTAATCCAAGGCTTTAGTGACTGTCTCAAAGAAGTCCACCAAGTTTAGTAGGCATAATCTCCCTTTAACAAAACCAAACTGGGATGGATCTAGTATTTGGAGGTCACCAATATCCTTGTTGATGAGGTCCATGATTGATTCTCCCCATGGCCTTGTATATGAGGTTGGTCAGACTTATTGGTCTGCAATTCCCGGGGTCAGCAGGGGATCCCCGTTTGTGGAGGGGAGTGACAGTGGCAGTTTTCTAATCTGCAGGAACATACCCAGTGCTTAGACTATGGTAAAAGAGGGTACTCAGAGGTGCTGCTAGCTCCTGCTTTTGGCAGTTTTGAACGCAGCTAGGGTTATTTTATGGCCACATAGAAGCCATTTTTTTCTCATGAAAAGGACAGTAAGGACCTGCTCCTTAGAGATTTCTTGAGGAAGACTTGTGAGAGCAGTGTCTTGTGGTATATTGGGTAGTGACAGGGGGGAGGAGTTCTCACTGAACCTATCTGCCAGCAGGCTGGCAATATTACCAGGTTCGGTATATTTTGTGCCATTTACAAGTTCAAATCTGAGATTTACCCTTGAAGTTGTGGATATAGTCAAAGAATGCCTTGTGGTTGAGTCTTGGCTAGTGTGGCTAATTTAGATTCGTAGTCGGCTTTGGATTTTTTCACTGGGTGTCTAATTTGCTTTTTTAGTCCAGTAAGGGAGTCCTTTGAGTTTGGAGACCATCCTCTACTGCTGTTAGACAGCAATTTATTTCTCCTTTTATATAGCCTGTTATTGGCAGGTGTCCACCGTGAGGAACTTAATTTTATCCTATCGGTTACAGCTGAGTCAATTCAACTGTTGAGGTGTTTATACAAGGTGTTGGACTAAACCTTGGCATAGGTATCCTTACCATCAGTAGGTGTAGGGGATATGAAACTACTAATATCATCTCATAAGAGGTTATAGTTAGCTTTGGAGAAATATTTTTAGTTTAGTTTAGTTTAGTTCCAGCTGGGGGAGTGTCAGACACTATTGTTACAGCTAGTGTGACTGACTTGTAGTTGGATGTCATTCGAGATGACAGTACACTTGGGGTGGTGCAATGGTCACTCATGTTCATGAGTACCAGATCCAGGATATTTGAACATCTAGCTGGGGTGTCTATTAACTAGTCCAGGACATTGGAGTTTACAAAGTTCAAGAATCACTGGATGAGCGTGTTGGTACAGGTATAGTTAGACCAAGCTATTGGTGGGTAGTTGAAGTCTTCCAGAATCAGGGTGTCTGGTGCTATATTGAGGGACTCCAGTAGGTCTAGATAGGCATTGTGGGTGTCCTGGTTCATGGACAGGGTCCTATAACTGCTGATAATATGAAGAGAAGTTCTACCTACAGAGAGTTGTACATGGAGAAGTTTGAGGAACTCATTTAGACATACCAGTATGGAAGAGTATTTGTCTTTAGATTTTCCACTTTCATCTGATGGTCTGAGCAAATGGAAGGCATTGTAACCCAGTATAGCCAGGATGCTCCCCACAGCCTTGAATCAGGGTTCTGTGACTGCACAGATGTAAGCATCTTCCAAGGTGAGGGCAGCTTCCAACAAGTGTAGTTTAGGTTAAGACTCCTGATGTCGTTTTTTGAGGAAAATCTTATGTTGGAAATTTAGTATTTTGGACATTGCCTAATAAAAGGCACTATGGGGAAGGTAAGAGCTTTTGCCAGAAGCTGAAAACCTAGGGGGTGTTAGGTGGAGACAATCTCTGGTAAAGCATCGAGGTCTATCAATCATGTCATCCCAGGCAGACAGGAACTGGATCTTCTTAGAATAACACCAGATGTTAAGCCAATTGTTGAAGTCAATCATCTTTTGCTTGTATTGCAGCATCATCCTGGGTGAGGGTAGTATACTCCTTAAGGCTAGGGACATAACTACCAGGGACACATAATCTGAGAGCTCAGTCATATCTCTCTTCATGTAGTCCAGAAAGGTACATCTCATGTTGTTCACACCAACATGTACTATGACAGACTCATAACAATACTTGCTGCTGAGAGACTTGAGTGCTTGTGTGATGTTCCAGACCCTGGCACCGGACAGGCAACTAACCTAACCTGACCTGCTTCTTGTCCAACCTTGTGAGTGGCACATCAGTGTGTCTCACAACAAAGTCACCTATGACTAGTACATTTGGTTTTGTGTTATGCCTTAAGGGCTTACTTGGTGAGACACTGTCATATGTGTTTTTAGGTGTGCTGTATTTATCAGCATGTGAGCTATGTGTGGTGTGCTTGTGTTTGGGAGGTCTCTGTACTTTGTGTAGGTTTTAGAGAGGACCTCTGCATATGTGGGGTTATGTGTTGGTTTCATGGTGGAAGTAGTAGTATGTGAATGTTTCAACCTTCTTGGGGTCAGGAATACTTACTGGAGCATGGATTCTATGTTTTTTTATGTAGATGCAACTCTCACATGTTGAGGTTGAGTACCATAAAAGAAGTGGGTTGTCAGTGTACATGAGGCAATTACTACATTGCCTCAAGATGCCTAATTCAACTAGGTGGGCTGGAAAAATGGTGGGGTATTGTCCTTCCATAGTGCTAGGCAAGTGGTGTAGTTGGTAACAGGGATTGGCCTGAAAGGCCTGATGAGGTTCTTGTGATAGAATAGTCCATTAGTAGAGATGAAAAGATCTAGAGAGGGTGGCATAGAAGCTGCATTGGTCTGCACACTGAAAAAGTCCCCACTGGAAAACAGACCATAGCTAATAGATGAAAAGATCTAGAAAGGGTAACTCAGAGGCTGTATTGATATGTAGACTGAAGGATGGCTCAGATGCAGATAGCAGAGTACAGACTGGTTGTCTACCTCAGTGAATCTCATTTAAAGCAAGTGCGAACCCGCACAAGTGTGGGGCTTTTAAAATAAATGAAAAACAATCTTCACTATAATGTGTGACTGGTTACTACAGTATCCAAATACCAGTGCATCAGTTTTATTAATGAATGACTATGCATAACTGCAGCACTGTCTGCAATGTACTTGTATCTTTTATTTGTAACCTATACTTCAAGAATGTTCTGCCAACGGACTGGTATTAATCAATTGTGCTCATATGCAGTATGCCAGTCAAGGCATCTCTCTCCATTTCCAGTCACACTCTAAAGAAGTCAAGTAATGAGTCATAAATTATATCCATGGTAACATTTTATTCCATGATACTCTGACATACAAAATTTAGTGGTCATCTCACAATGCATCCTATGCAAACCGACATGCAATGCATGCAGGTCACATAGGTATTATTAGCATGTCATTGTAAGACTGTTGGCATGAGCTTTAAGGATATAAAATCGACCCAATTGCTCCTTCCCATAAATAATCTTTGTAAAATGCAAAGAAAGTGTTGTAAAATAACATTACTATGTTCTAGTTGTCCAACACATTTCCTTTCTAACACACAACAGTTAAAAGCATTCTGTAGAGTCTCCTTGCTCCTTTATCTGTTTAAAACTTTCATTTTGTGGCTCACTGCTGTTCTTCTGCTGTGTTAAACATTTCTGTAGTGTTTACTGTCTAAAAGAGTGTAGGCTAGTAGCTTTAGTATTGTTTCTCACCCTCCCTCCCTGTTGGTGTCTTGGTGTTTTGGTGTTATACTTGGTGGCTTTGCAGTTGTCCGACCCTACTGAAAATTTGATCTGGGACACTCCTCCCAATCTAGTGTCATTAGCTCATTCTATCTAATACAGAAAGAACATTTGAGAAGGCCAACCCACTTAGTTTCCTAACCTTAAATTATATTCTGCTTCTCCTGTCTCCCTTTCCTTTACAAATAAAACAAAAAACTTTGCTAGAATCTCCCTGTGTTCTGCTTAACAATAACAAAAAAAATTACGCTTGTTTCCTGCCTTTCCTGTAACTAGTCTAGTCCAGATACAGATTTGCTACATCCAGGCCTGTTTGTAAGCTTCTGAGCCCCCAAGCCTGTCTGTGTTGGAGGGAAGCCTGTGGGAGTGGTAAGCACTAGGTAACCTATCTATCACATAAGGAGTGGTTTCTGGCCCAGAAATTTAGCTATTGGCTGTTTGGGCAGTTTTTCCATCTCTCTCAACTTTCTGATTTAAAAGCCCGCATTTGCACTTGTTTCTTTCCTGCAACTAGTCTAGTTTAGATACAGATTCTTAGTTTTAGCATTTGAATTTGCTTATTCGTGCTCAGCACTTGGTCAGAACTTGTTGTAAGCACTAAATAAGCTACAAATTACTACAGCACTCAACCTTCCTCATTACCTAGAGGAAAACAGTTTTTTGTACTTACTTTCCTCACTTGCTTAGAGAAAAACAGCTCTTGTACTCACTTCCCTCACTTGTCTAGAGGAAAATAGTTTTTTATTCAGGCATGTCCAAGGGTCAGCTCCCAGTGTTCTCTTCTGTCTATCTGATGAATCTGGGCATCTTTGGCCAATGTAGTAATTGCCTCATGGACACAGACAACCCTCTCCTCCTACCACCTAACACTACAACCTGTGAGAGATGCATTTATCTAGCCAAACTGGAGGTAAAGCTTTCTCCAACCAAGACTGAACTTGACAGTCAAGAGGAGAAGGTAAACTGTTGCACCACAACACACTCATCACATAGTCCCACTAAACCTACACCGCCAAAATCCACACATAGAAACACAAAAACATTCATGGAAGCTCTCAGTAATAATCTGCTCAAGCAACAGAGACCTCCAAAGCAGAATTGCAAGCAACCTCCACCCCCCCCAACACAACCCAAATGACACATAGCCCACAGACTCAGTGTGCCGCTCAACCACAGCCCGTAAGGCAAAACAATGTACCCAACACACTGGTCATATGTGACTCTATAGTCAGGCACACTGATGTCCCACTCACCAGGCTAAACAAGGAGAAGGTTAATGTCAGCTGCCTGTCAGGTGCCAGGATCCGCCACATAATCCACACACTCAGGTCACTCCACAGCAAGTGCAAATATGACTCTGTCGTTGTCCATGTTGGTGTGAATGACCTGAAACATACCTCCCTGGACTACATGGAAAGACACATGGAAGAGCTCTCCGATCTTGTAGCCCAGGCAGGTATGACCCTAGCCCTGAGTAGCATCCTGCTATCGCCCAGAATGATACCGCAGTACAAGGACAAAATTATTGACTTCAACAATTGGCTAAGCTTCTGGTGTCATTCTAAGGGGATCCAGTATCTGTCTGCCTGAGATGACATGGTCGACAGACCACGATGCTTTTTCAGAGATGGCCTGCACCTGTCACCCCTGGGATTCCGGATACTGGCTAAGGCTCTTGCCACCCCTATAGTGCCTTTTTAGGCAAGGTTCAAATGACTAATTCACCACCGTAACAGTAACAGGCAAGCAAAAACTGAGGGTAATACTACTCAATGCTAGTAGTCTAAATCTCAAAATGCACTCCCTCGAGGCACTCCTTAAAATGGAGAACATTGATATCTGTGCAGTGACTGAGACCTGGTTCAAGGCTCCAGAGAGCACCCCTGCATTACCAGGTTATAACTCATACCACACTTTTCGGCCACCTAACCTGGACCGGAACAACAAAGGTGGAGGTGTGCCCATATTCATTAAGGATATCCACACCTCCAGGCTAGTTGCTCAGCATAATGCATCTGAGGTTATCCAAGTGCAACTAACTCTGGGCAAAACTGCAATCCAAATTGTAGCTTGCTACAGATCCCACACCATGCCCCAGGATTCCCACTCCTCTTTTCTTGATATACTGGAAAATATTAGGGTTCAACCAAACACCCTAATAATGGGCAATTTCAACTACCCCACCATTAACTGGGAAAACTACTCATGTACCAACTCCTTCACTCAGCGCTTTCTGGAATTCATAAATTCCAATGCCCTGGATCAACTTATCCACACCCCCACCAGGGGCAACAATATCCTAGACCTAGTCATTACCAACATGAGTGATCGATGTTCCACACCTGAAGTCAACTCCTCGTTGGTCAGATACAGTCATAAGCTAATCACCCTAGATATCCACATCCCACCCCCACCACCCATTAAGGAAACCACGGTATAAAATTTCTCCAAAGCCAACATCATGCTTCTTAAGACAGAAGTAGTGAACTTCATGACAACCATGCAAATGGACAATACAGTTACGACTGCTGAATCCTACACAAACGCACTCTATAAGCACTTACATGAGTGCATGGATCGTGCTATCCCAAACAGAACCAAGATGCTATCCTCCAAAAAAAGGAAGCCAATCTGGTGGTCTCCTGCCATAAACAAACTCTACAACAGAAGGAAGAAACTGTTGCAAAAGAGAGTAAAATCCCATGAGTGGAGGAGCTCCTTGGTCAGCCTCAGTAAGAAGGTTAGATCCCTTATAAGATCCTCCAAAGCTAGCTATGAAAACAAAATCACCACTGATTCTAGGGATAACCACAAAGCATTATATAGCTATGTCAAGAATCTCAATGGCAACACCCAGATCTGCTCTGAGTTACAGCACAATGGCATGAAAGTAATAGAACCAACTGATATTGCCAACATCCTGGCAGATAGGTTCAGTGCTAACTTTACCCCCCCTCTCACCCCCTAAAGGACCCATAGCTATACGGGAAGAATGCAGATTCCCTGTAATCACAACTACACAGGTAAAAGCTGCACTCTCTAAAGCCAAAAACACAGCATCCATGGGACCAGACAACATCCCAGGCTGCATTTTACACAAACTTCAGAACAAACTGGCTCCCCTACTAAGCACCATATTCAATCATAGCCTCACGTCAGGCTTTGTGCCCACCAAATGGCGCACAGCAACAGTTATCCCACTCCACAAAGGGGGAGCCACCACTGATCCCAGGAACTATCGCCCTATTAGCCTGACGAGCCTGGTCTGTAAGGCCATGAAATGTATCATCATGGAACTCATAAACAAAGACATCGGTAACCTCCAAATTCTGGACCCAGCCCAGTTTGGGCTTGTGAAAGGGAGATCATGTCTCCTGAACCTGATTGACTTCTTTGAGGCAGTCAGCAAACCCATAGATGAGGGTATGGTGGTTCATACAGCCTATCTTGACCTCGCCAAGGCTTTCGACACCATCCCCCATTCTGGAATTATAGCTAAACTCACTAAACTAGGTATGAATCCCTAAGTCACAAGATGGGTTGCCAACTGGCTCACTGACAGACCCCCACTATAAAAGTTGCAGACTCCAAATCTAACTTCAAACCAGTGACAAGTGGAGTACCACAGGGTTCAGTCCTGGGACATCTCCTGTTTGGTATCTACTTCTCTGAAGTACAGGCTAACACAGAAGGCCTTTGGCGAGCATAGTTTGCACATGAGTGCAAACTAGGAGCCATAGTCGAGTCCCCAAATGATGTGGACATCCTACAGAAGACCCTCACTGAGACAGATGCCTGGTGTCAGAGCCATGGCCTCAAACTCAATGCCAAAAAGTGCATTGTCATCCCCTTTGGTAAAAACTCTGTACCCATGAACTACCACATATGCGGCAGTCTACTTAGTATTGAATGTGTGATAAGAGACCTTGGGACCCAGGTGGATAGTAGTCTCTCCTTTGATAATCACATCGCCACAGTAGTCAGGAAATCCTTCTACATAGCACACCTCATCACAAAAGGGTTCTCATCCAGGAAAAAAGAGGTCATTGCTCCCCTCTACTCGACAC
Organism: Protopterus annectens; assembly: GCF_019279795.1. Taxonomy (NCBI): domain Eukaryota; kingdom Metazoa; phylum Chordata; order Ceratodontiformes; family Protopteridae; genus Protopterus; species Protopterus annectens. The sequence continues at coordinate 893,742,149 of NC_056744.1, read as the reverse complement.
TCATTAGACCCATTATAGAGCACAACACCCCTTTTGTAATGTACCTCGCAAGACATCTGCAGCAGCTGGAAAGGCCACAGAAGTACCTCACAAAGAGGATTACTAGCCCCAAACAGATGCCCTACACTAACCATCTCAAAAAAACCCAGCTTTACTCCATAGCATATCACCTACTCCGAGGTGATCTCTGCCTAACATATAATGCTATGTCAAACCCAGAGCTGTTGGACATGCTACACCTAAAGAAATCCCAATCCCTCTGAGCCACACGCTCTAGGGACCTAAACCTTGTCACCATAATAAACAGGACATGCTGGAGGGATAGATTCCTGTCCCAGAGACTTCCCATAGTCTGGAACAAGCTACCCATCTATGTCAAGCAAAGTTCCTCATTAGCACTCTTCAAGAAAAATTTTGATGAGTGGATGGGAAATAGGAAATACACCCCGGGGATCACTTCTGTGGCTCTGCTCAATAGGGGCACAGGAAAATAATTTTCTTGGGTGGCATAAGCCAGGGAACCTTGTTGGCTAGGCTTACTTAAGCCCTTGGGCCGATAGCCTTGTACCTACCTATGAACCTATGAACAACACAAATAGCATATTTGTAGCATAACACCTTCATCGGTGAAGCAGTAAAAAAAAAAAAAAAAAAAAAAACAGAAGTAAATGACTCTCCTCATGTTTAGACATCACCTAATGAATAATTAATTTAATAGTGTAATAAATATAAGGCTGTCCCTGGAGTCCAGTGCCCCCTTACCCAAGAGCAACAATCCCTCCACACTGCAGATTCAATCTACTAGGACAGGTCAGTAACTTTTACCATACATTTCACTGGCCATGTGACTTCTACCAAATCACATTTCTTCATGAATATCTGTACCACAATACCAAATATAAAGCTGAGCCATTATACATACTTACCTTTGAAACACAATTATGACATCTTCCTGCAGTCTCAGGATAGATAGCCTTTCCAGAATACCCTCCCTTCTTTCTTCCTCCTAATTTCAGTCTCTGTTAGTCCAGTAATTATAGACCAAAGCACCAGGTAGATATTCCCTAAATGACCACAATAACAGGTAGGATAACACTTCTTTTCCTGCAATAATGTCCTTAAGTCCACTCTCTAAAGATATAATTGATATTACTTCTCATTGCAGTAATCACTGGTAACTATGACATCTCTCTGCACACAGCCATGGGGACAATAAACTGAAGAATCAATCACCGCTTAAATTGACGTGCTCATGCTAATCTCAGATACTTCCAGGTCACTGGGGTAACAAAGGTCTGTGGAGAACATTGGCAATTTAAATAATTAAGAATGTCATTAGGTGTTGGGAGCAAATAACTAGAGAGGGAATGATGATAGAATGATAGAAGATGCCAAGGCTTTATTTGGAATGCAGGTTAGAGATTGCCTTCCCTATCAGGGTTTCATATCAGTGTATAGGCAAAGAGAAAGAAATAGGGGGGTGCTAAATAAAAGAACAGCACTGGTAGAGTTTTTAATAGAACATAAGTTACCATTAAAAGAGGAATAATTAGTAGACCATATAAAATATTGCCTGATAACTATAAGAACCAGTCAGAGGAGGTTAGAAAGGATTGGAAAGAGAGATTGGATAAGCAATTCACAAAGAAACAATGGGAGGATATATTTATGTCTCCCAAATATGCAACAAATTCTAGAAGATTTAGGAGAATTGCCTGGAAATGTTTACAGAGATATTTTTATAACCAAAGTAGACTCCAGATAATTTTTCTTCAGGCAGAAAGTAAATGGTGGTGTGAAGGTGAAGAAAGAGGTAATTGGGAACATGTTTTCTAGGAGTGCAGTGAGTTGGCGGACTTTAAAGATTCCCTGCAGGCACTGTCAGAGTTGCTGGGTGGGCAGATTGGTCTTACAAGGGAGATGATTTTTTTGAGCTATGATACAGATCAGAATTGCCTAGACATGGTAAGGCCTTGCTGTATCTAATAATGGTGGCTGCCAAAAAAGCAATTACTAGAAAAAGGAAATCAAAATCTAAACCAACTATACTGGAAGTAGTGAATACCGTAACAGAGATAAAACAACTGGAATTGAGATCTTTAGAAAAGGGTAGGAGCAAACTACATAGGAAAAAATGGGAATTGTGGGAACAATACATACAAGGGAGGAATGAGGTATAAAAGGTGGAAGGATTTAAATGAGCGATGTAATGTTTGAGTGAGAAAGATTGGGTAGATTATAAGTGCTATATAATGTGTGCAACTGAGAGTGTATCAGTATGGTTGGTGAGGCAAAATGCTTGCGAATAGGACTGTGTCAGTGTGATTTGTTTCATTTATATAAATGTATGATTGCCTATGTAGTAAGTGATGGTTTATTAAAGATGTTTCTTGTTCAAAAAAAGGCAAGGAATTGGATAATTTATGTATTGTTGTTTAGGTTATATGATATATAGCAATATATGTGAAATATAATGTTTGTTATGTTACTATAGTTTGATTACTTTTTATGAATGTAAATTTGCCTGTGTCACAAGTGATAATTCAATAAAGGTGTTTGGAAGAAAAATAAACAACTTCATTAGGGTCTGTATGGAGCTCAGTTTTAGAAAATGGGATGTGAATGGGCAATGTTCCTTTTGTTAGATCAGTAAGGGAGAATGAAATGACACTGATTCAGCCAGGTGTGAATAACTGTAATCTGGAATGAGTGGAACAATCAAATGCCTGATTATGCACTGCTGGGAATAAAGCTCAGCAAAGGATACATTAGCTTAGAAGAAATACATAAAGCTGTAATCAAGCAATGAGGGGGTCACTAAATAGAGCATAAAGAAAGACTGCTATGATGTTGAGTGGCTATTCCTTGGTAGAGAGCACTGCCAGGTTGCACCACTGTCTCCTTGCTCCATTGTTCAAAGCTGCACCAGACAATGGTGACTTCACAGAGAGGGGGTGATGAATATTTTAATCCTTGGAATTTTTATGGTACTGCCTCCATTTGCATTCTTACAACAGAAAAGTTTCACGTTTGCTGCATTTTAAGATAAATGGACAACCACATGGGACTGAATACTCCATTGCCTGTTGTGAATCTAATATATTGATAGACGTAATGTACATTTAGAGATGTGCCCATCATATGGGTTTGACTACTACCCCCAATGCCTACTGTAACTCTTATATATTAATGGATGTGTTATGCAGTTACAGATGTGTGAGTTGCTAGTACATTTGGTTCAAAGAAAATCAGTAGTATGCAGATAACACTTTCATAACATCCTCCTGCTGGCAAATTAATCAGAACATCATGCAGCATCTAGTAGTTCATCTCAGAGCGTTATGCAAAGGAGAAAGGCAAACTAATCAATACAAAAAAGCAATTCCAAAGATATTTGAAGAGAAATATAGGCAAAGACATCCATATAGGGAAAGTTTCAGAATACAAAAACAAGAAAACAAAGGAGAATGTAGAACAGAGGATTAGTAAGGCAAAAGGTAAACAAATAAAAAAATGAAGTTATAGATCACCTGCAAAGTTAAGAATTTAGTGGAGAAAATCCAACATAGGCAGTACCACAGTATGATGGAATACTGAGTCCCCAAATTAAGGAGAAACAGGTGGAGTGAGAGGCCTCTGAAGAAGAAAAAGGACATGGGAAAGAAAAACAATATCTGAAATGATGCTATGTTTATGCAAAGAATAAAGTAAAACTATTCAATGCAAACAAAACAGCATCCAATGACTTCCAAGATGGCTGCACGCAGGCCAACAGCTTAACTTCAGCTCTCCCAGTGTGAAAACAGAAACTGAGAAACAACAGTCAGTGATATAGTCAACTTGATTAAAATTCAGTTATTAGTGAATAAGTACACTGTCTGAATGCCTGCAAAGAATAAATTAGAGAGCCTGAAAGAAAATCAATTAGGAATAAGTGAAGAGAAAACACACTGACTGGGAAGAATCCTGCAGCTGCTCAGCAAAAAGCAGTTTAAGCTCCAGCTTTGGTGCAAGACATGGTTTTCAGTAATCCAGAGGAAAAAATAAGACAGATGTGTCCAAAGCTGATTAAAATAAACTGTAAACCTTTTCTCAAGCTGCTGTGTCCAATTGTCTTCAGAATATTTTTTTCCTGGAGGATCACAATAATTTTTTTTTATGCAGAAGAGGCTAAGGAGGAAATGCACAAGTTTGTCAAAAAAATAAGAGCCATTAAGAGGAAGAGGACTGTTTCTTATTATTCTGATAGTACACTACATGCAGAGCCTTTTCTAGTGAAACCGTTTACACTGTTCCAAATGAAAATGCTTAACAGGCAAAGAAAAGCACAGGAGTTGGCCAAAAGAATCAGGACTACTGTGGAAATGGACCGGAATCAGGAGTTGAGAGCAACTGAAGTGAACAGGAAGAAATTCAGCAATGCAGAAAGTAGTGAATAAATATGAAACTAAAAGCATAAATCACATTTGTGATATATGGCTGTATAAGAATAAGTTGAAAGAGTGGACTTGGTTAAACTTGTGAGGAACTGAAAAGCGTTTGCCTCACTTCATACCATTAATGTTTGAAAGGACTTTGAGTGGAGAGAAGAAGAAGGAAAAAGATAACTGATAAGTAAAATAATTACTTTTCTTAACAGTATTTCTATGAAACTTTTCACAATATAAATTGCATACTTTGTAGTAAAGTATTTTTAGTTATTTTTGTATGTGATAAAGTTATTAAACAGATGCCTTTTTCCTCTTTTTCTTCTTCTTTTCTTTCTTTCTTCCTTTCTTCTTTTTGGTATTAAGATGTGTAGCCATTACAGTACAAAAAGTGGAGAAAAGCTAGACAAAAGCATGTTTAAGTTAATAGGCTGTTTTCTTAGGTTGGTGAGGGGTGGAGTATAAACATGCATAGATCATAACATATGTTTTCTCTTACTTTTGTATAGGTGCATGCCTGAATTAAGACCCTTGACTTATAATAGCACATTTTTAGTGGAAACAAGTAAAACTAAGAATACTGAATATAAGGAAACATTTTCCTTTAACAATAAAAGTTTCAGCCTGTCTTTCAGGCTGCAACAGAGGATTACATTTTTTTTCTTTTTTCTCTTACTTTTCTATGGAAGCAAGTTGATAACAGGGCAATAAATGACAAAACGGTTGTTTATTCAAGGCTAAAAGTTAATGATTTCTGAAAGTATTCAAGCAGTTTACAAATTCTGGGAGGGGTTAAAGATAAAAGAAAAAACACCAGTTAGTGTAAGTAGAAGCCCAGGCAGTAGCTTGCTTCTTAGCATGGATAACATTGATTTCTGGTTAATTAGGGACTGTGCTAATAGATGTCAATTTGGTACAAATGTTTTTATTAGGAGGATTAAACTTAATTACTTGAATTTTACATAGTTATGTGTGTTTGTATTAAAGTGACAGGTAATGGGCTGTTCTGGGTGTGACTTTTCTTTTTTTTTTTAAGTTTTTACTAAATGAAAAGTCTTGTATAATGTGACATAAGGCTCAATGTTGATGATAAGAAAAAAATGTATAAAGAATTAACCTGAAAAACATTAAGGGTGCATGTATCATAAAAAAATGGAAATAGACATTTTACAAAGTTGCCATATATAATAGGTGGGAATAATGACTTCTTACCATAATGGCAACACTTTGCATATTATCTAAGAATAGGAATGGTCTCACAGGTATATAAAAAAAGAAAAGAATAGTTAATTATATTAAGAAATGCAGGGTGCAAATAGTAATGCTACAGGAGACACATTTGGAAAGAAATGTGTGTGAATTTGATAAAGAAAGGATTTCAGGATGGAGATTCTGCAGAGTATCAGGGGACAAAGGAAAGGAGGAGTACTTATATTAATTGCTACAGGAGCTCTAGTAGTGATAGAGATGATAATTGCCCATTTTTAGTAGTAATGGGCTACTGACAAAGGGTGAGGATTTCACTGGCATGCATTTATATTCCACCTAAAATTGCTATTTTGGAGCTTAAAAATTAGGAGAAATAAGTAATTTTCAGCAGGGAATATAACTTATAGGTGAGGACTTGAAACTGATTTGTAACAACAAGGATGTATTGGGGGCTAGAAGGGAAAGTATAACAAGGGTAGATTTCTAAAGTAATTTATGAAAATATTTGGTATGAAAAACATGAGTTCAGAAGAAGGAACTCAGAGACAATTTATATTTTATTCCCCAAATAAAAATAATTAGTCTAGATTTGAATAAAATTTCACAGGAACATTTCCATTTAATTGAGAACCTTGATACACACTCAATAACTATTTCAGATAATGCATCAATAATTACTAAGATAAAAAATATATGGTAATAAAGTAAAGATGAGACACTGCCACTTCCCCACCTATTTGTTAAAAAGAGAGGAATTTAAGGAATGGGTAGTAGAAATTATCTCGGATTTATTAGGGAACATAGAAAGTACTCTGGAAGTTATCCCTAATGGGATAAAATGAAAATGGAGTTTAAAAATAGGGAAGAAATAAAAGAAAAGAGAGTTCTGGTTAAGAAGTAAAAGAATTATTTAGAGGGCTAACAAAGGTTAAAGTATTACAAAATAAGAGGAATCTCATAGAACAAGAAGAGGCACTAACGAAAAAATAAGGGAATACCTGGATAACATGCATGAGCTTAGAAAGATCGCTGTTAAGTAGCTGTTTTTTGGTAATAACTTCAGTGCACAAAAACTTTTAGCACAATGACTTAGATAACAGAAAAATAGAAATAGTTGTTGCCAAAATTTGGGAGCCTAAAACAAGATAAATAACCAGAAATCCTGTGTAGCTGTTAAGAGTTATTTCAGAAATTTTATGAAGTAGGGAAATGAAGAAAAAGCACATATGGAAATATTTATGGAAGACTTCAATATGTCAAGGTTAGATGTAGATGAGGCGTAAGATCCAACAGTTAAGATAAGAGAAGATGAGATAAAATGGTGATGTACAACCAATCTGCATGAAAGTCTCCAGGAATAAATGGCATTTCTGTGGAGTTTGGAAGCTAGAAGGGATGGCACTAACATCCTGGAAAAAAAGCTTTGGTGGCTGTAATACCTAAAGGCAGTAAAGACCCATCTGATATAGGCCCATTTCAATTTTAAACCATGATTATAAAGTGTCTACATCTATGTTAACTAAAAGAATGGCAAAGGTGATGCCAAAAATGGATAGATATGGACTACTGTGGTTTTGTGGAGGGAAGGCAAACATCTGACAACATTAACAGAACAATGGTGATCCTGAGGGAAGCAGAATGTAAGAAAATACCACTGCTATTGGTGGTTCTTGATACAGAGAAAACATTCAATAGAATGAGCTGGGATTTTATGAGAAGGGCAATGGAAGCATTTGTATTTTCTGATACAATAATAAGGTTGAAGAGAAGGATATATGAGAGATTGGAGGCAAAAATCAAAGTGGAAGAGTTCCTCTCTGATAAGCTGTTTCTGAACTAAGGATCCAGGCAGGGGTGTCCTCTTTCCCCTTTTGTTATTTGCGCTATATTTAGAAGCACTGGCAAAGAAATTAAGGGATTCAGAAATTCAAGGATACAATTGGTTGTCTTTCTTTGCAGATGATATTATTTTGTACCCGATAGAACCAGCAAAGGACATGTCAGTGTTGTGGAATATTCTAAACAATTCCAGTTTTTGGGGGGATATAAAATTAATGAAGATAAAACAAAGTCTACAGCTATGTATCCACACACAAATTAGTTCAGCAATGCCCATATTTATGGGGAAATGATAAAAATAAATATTTATAATTATGGATTAAAAAGGATTCAGTTATGGCAGCTAAGGATATATGCGAAGAAACTAAACAAAAGATAATACAAAAACTGAGAAACTGGAAGGTCTTGCCTATGGGATATGGATAGCAAGGTACAAGCAGTAGAAATGTTTTTAATCCCTTTAATTTTATACACAGGTCAGGCATATTTTTATCAACCATAGGAAAAGTTGTAGATAATAATTAATAAAGAGTTGAAAGTTAAGTTGATCCTCCCAGTAAAACAAGGAATATTAGGATTACCAGATTTGAATGGATATAATGATATTTTGCATAACACAAGCAGAAAGCTACAATTCAAAGTGGAAATGGGTGGTGATGAAGCAGGGGGTAATTCAAGAAATAAGGAAAGAAAGGTATTTTGGATCCAGATCATTAAGGAGAACAGCAATAGTCATACAGAATATTATATTTATAAAGTAGCAGAAAGTATACTAAGAACTAAGCCAACAAAGGAATGAAGAAAGGAGATCCTGCTGATAGGGATGACTGCAATTATGGGTACAGAAAACAGCAAGAGTATGCTGGAATTTAATGGAGGGAGATGGCAAAGGAACCAAGGTATTGGGAACAAATAATTAGAGAAGGAAAGGTAATAGAATGGGAAGAGACCAAGAAGACATTTGGATTTCTGGCTAGTGATTGCCTTCCATATTAAGGAATGTTGTCAGAGAATAGACAAAAAGAAAGGGATGGTGGAATCCTAAATGAAAGACCTGCACTGGTTGAGTTTTTAATTGAACCTAGAACAGATGCTGCTGTTAAAAAGGGATAATTAGCAGGACACATAAACTATTGCAAAATAGCTATAGGAATAAATCAAAGGATCTCAGAAAAGATTGGGAAGAGAGATTAGATATGCAATTCATAAAGACACAATGGGAGGACATATGCATGGCTCGCAAATATACAACAAAATCTAGAAGATTTAGGACTTTTGCCTGGAGTTGTTTGCATACATACTTTTATACCCCAAGCAGACTCCAAATAATTTTTCATTAGGTAGACAACAAATGTTTGATGAGTGATGGGAAAGAAAGAGGTAACTGGGAACATATGTTTTATATGTTTTGAGAGTGTAATTAGTTGGCAGACTTAAAAAAAATCTCTACAAAGTACTCTGTCAGGAATAGTGGGCGAGCAAGTAAGTGTAACAAAAAATGATTTATTTCAGCTGGGATACAGGATATGAATTGCCTAAACATAGTAAGGTGTTGTTAAGTTTAACTCTGGTGTCTGACAAAAAAGTAATTACTAGAATTGTAAATCAAAATCTAAACCAACTATACTTTAAGTACTGAATATTGTAACAGAGACAAAAGAAAAGAAAGTCTGATCATTAGAAAAGTGTAGAATTACATTACACAGAAAAAATGGAAATTGTGGAAACTATACATGCTGAAAAATGTTTGGGAGGAGGAATGAGGTTTAAGAGAAGGCAGGAATTTATTGATTTATGCAACGTTGCTTAGATTATGTAATACATAACAATGTATGCAATGTATAATGTTTGTAAATGTGAACTTGTTAATAAGGTTTAAATACTTTTATATATAAGTTTAACTATGCCACAAGTAGCACTTCAATAAAGATGTTTAAAAAAAGCAGCACCAAAGATATCTGAAGAAAAAACCTGGGTATAGAAAATTTCACAATACAAAAAATAAGAAAACAAAGAGAAAAAGTACAAAAGAAAATTAGTAATTGAGAAGTAAAAGAAAAATAAACTGAATTTATGGATTAGCTGTGAAGTGGAGGATTTTGTGTAGAAAAATCATAGGTAATGCCATATCATTATAGAACAATGAGTCGCCAAACTAAAGAGAAACAGGTGGAGTGGAAGGCATCTGAAGACATGCCACGTGATGATGCTCTGAAGCCTTCTGTAGGAAATTGGTACAAAAGTTCATTTGAAGTTGCACAGCGTGGGAAGAAGCAGGAAACAGTGGCAACTCTGACGCAGGCAATGTTGTGGTGTGATGGGCCAATAATTTCCCATAAGTAGGAGCAGGAGATGACAGAGGATGCATCTGAAGAGGATATGTCACAGGAAGGTGTTCTGGAACTTTCTGTAGAATGCCCACAGGAAATGAAGAGTAAAGAATGTGCTCATAGTTTTGAAAAAATAGCCTAAAGGAAGAACAGCTTGATTTATTAACGTTGGACAGACATATTAAGATCAATGAAAGAAATTACAGAAAGTAAATAAGACAAAATGTTAGAAGACTGGTAAAACAGATGAACACAGTAATCAAGACTATGAAGAGAAATTCATGTGAAATAACATAAGTAAATAGAATATATCACTGCGCAGACAAATTAATAACAGATAAAGTCTTACCACAAAAATATAGAGCAATAAGGGAAATGAAGGGAAGAAATAAAATGCCATCATAGAAGCATCAAACAGAGAAAACTATGAAGCAATTAAGACAAGAAATGTCACTGTTAGAAGAATATAGAAGATGGAACAGATCAATGAAATACTCAGAAAGACACACATTATTAAAAATAATGCACAGTATCAAAACAGATCAGTATCCATCATACATTATTGAAAATAATAAACTAAAGATATCAGCATAGGCAGAAAAAAAATTAGAAGATATGCAAATAAATATAAAGGAAATGTTCAAAATCAGCAATTAATTGATGACCCAAAAAAGTTTTATCAAGAAATGGGAAACAAAGCAAAATGAATAGAAACAGCACCAAAAATGAAGGAATAGACATATTTTGGAAAAAATATTTATGAAGACCCTGTGAAACCTAACAAAGATGGTGAATCGATAGAAAATTTAAAAGAATGAGTAAGGAGTTCAAATGTAGAGGATATGAAAAAGGATGAAGTAACAGCCAGTGAAACTGAAACAAAATTAAGAAAAGTTATTAATTGGAAAACCCCAGGCCCAGATGCAGTACCTAACTTCTAGCTAAAACTATTAACATGTTTACACAAAGATTTATCCCAGAGTAAGAATTAGTTAACCTGATTAATAGCAGAAAAAAATAATACTCCTCCTTAAGAGTGAACCTGTAAGCCATCCTAAAAACTATAGACCAATAACTTGCCTTCCAATAATGTACAAACCATATACTGGAACTTATGTAGACAGAGTTTATAGTTATTTGAAAAAAAACTCAGTCATGGCAATAGAACAAAAGGGTAACAAAACAAAAGTCATATGGAACAAATTTGTTGCTAAATAAAACCATAACAGAGAATGGGGAAAAGGGGAGGGATTTATGTATGGCTAGAATACAAAAAAGTATTTGACAGCATCCCACAATCATGGATAAAGGAGTGCTTACAGATGCATAAGATACATCTGACATTGATCAATTACATTTTAGGGACCATGAAACAGTGGCAAACCATTTTGCAGTTAAGCCATGACAAAGAGCAAATTATTATTCCATGGATAAAAATTCAAAGGGGGATATTCCAGGGTGATCATAGGAGGTTAGGCTAATGGCCCCAAAGCCCTTACAAGCCTAGCCGAGTTCATGTTCCCAAGGGTGTGTGGTTCAAGCAGACACTAAAATAAGCACCTATTGCCACTGCCCAAGAGAGATGCAGGTGCAACTCCTGAGGTGAATTTCCAGTTACCCATCCAATCTTACATGTTGTTGTCTTTCGGCTTTTCCTGGTTAGGGGTCGCCACAGCGGAACTCCAATCCGCTAATGATTGGCAATTGATTTTCACAAATGCCGAGGTGCTAGCTCAATGTTCAGCCTTCAACAAAGGCATGCCCATTTACGCATGTCTTTTGAACGCCCACCCAACCATGGGGAGGACATGCAGACTCCACACAGAAGGCACTCCCCGCACTCCAGCTGGGAATCGAATGGGAGAACCTCTTGCTGTGAGGCAACAATGCTACCACTGCACCACCGCAGAAGTCCCATCCAATCTTACATATTACGCTTAAATAGGGCCAATGAGGGGCTTTGTTTAACATGAATAGGAAGCTTGTTCCAAAGGTGAGGCAACCTCTGTGAGACAATTCTGTCTCTCCATCAAGTTTTGTTGATGTCATATACCAGGTTAAGGTCTTTTAAGCGAGTGACCTGTATGCCATTTGACTTGTGAATGGGTGGCATTTCCATTAAAGCTGAGTCAGAGAATGCTCTATATGCAAGGCACAGATCACCTCTGAGCAGACTGTACTACACAGAGTAAAGTGACAATGATTTCAGTCTGTCTACATAAGACAGCTCTTGAAGACCCTGAATTTTCTTTGTAAGTAACCTCTCTGGTTTCTCCAATTACTGCAGGTGTTTGTAAAGGAACATACCAAAGGAAACATTGCACTCTATTATTGGCCTGATGAAGGAAGAGTACAGGGGGTTTATAACCTCTTTTTTTCTGGAGGCAATGCCCTTACTTATGAAATGAGCAGTATAAAATGTCTTTCTTACCACTGTGGAGAAATGGTGGAGAAATGGTGGTAGAATTTAAGGTTGCTGTCAAGCTGTGTGCCCAGATCTCTTACCACTGACTTTGTGCTTAGGGTATTGCTATGGATATGGTAGTTTGTAGGAACATCACCCTCACCAAAGGGGATAATATTGCATTTTTTTGTTTAAGACCATGACTTTGGCACATCATTAGTCGGCGTAAGACTTTCTTGTAGGGCGTTAACATTGTTAGGGGTTTCAGTGGTCACTCTCAGTTTGCAGTTATCAGCAAACTTTGTTAGCCACACTCCTTTAGTTTTTGCTTGTACTTCAGAAAAGTAGATTCTGAACAGTAGGGGTCCCAGAACCAATCCCTGTGAAACACAACTGGTTATCGATCTGCTGAAGGAGGTGGAGTCCCCTATTTTGTTCTATGAGTTCTATCAGTGAGCCAGTTTGCAACCCACCTGACAATATATGGGTTGGTACCCAACTGGGTGAGTTTATTAATGATGCCTGAGTGGGGGATTGTGTCAAAGGCCTTGACTAAGTCTAGGTAAGCCATATGCACAGATCTGCACTTGTCTAGGGCTTTGGTGAATGTCTCAAAGAAGTCTGCCAAATTTAACAGGCATGATCTCCCTTTGACGAAGCCAAACTGGGTGAGGTTGAGCGTTTGGAGATTTCATATATCTTTGTTAATAAGGTCCATGATGATTCATTCCATGGCCTTGTAGACAAGGCCGGTCAGGCTAATGAGTCTATAGTTCCCAGGGTCTGTGGATTCACCCCCTTTGGGCAAGGGGATGACAGTAGTTGTTTTCCATTCCCACTGGGATGAAGCCAGTATTTAAGCATTGATTGAAAAGCGTGCCCAGTGGTGATGCTAATTCCTGTTTTAACCTATTATAGAACACAGCCCGGGATGTTGTCTGGTCCCATAGAGGCTGTGCTTTTGGCCTTGGAGAGGGTGTTTAAGACCTGCTCCTTGGAGATACTAGATGAGGGACTGGTGTTAGGGATGCTTTGGGGTATATATGGTGGGGACAGGGGAGTGAAGTTTTCACTGAATCTCTCAGCCAGCATGTTTGCTATATCCACAGGTTCTGTATATGTAGCACCATTAATTAAGAGTTCAGCACAAATCTGGCCTTACCTTTGAGGTTATGGATGTAACTAAAGAATGCCTTGTGGTTATTCTTAGTTAGGGAAGCTAATTTGGAATTGCAGTTAGCTTTGGAGGACTTCAGTAGGAGCCCTATTTGCTTGTTCAAGTTGAGGAGAGAGTGCTTCCAGTTTTAAGACCATTCCTTTCTATTTTTAGAGAGCAATTTCTTTCTCCTATTGTATAGCTTATTAATGGCAGTTGTCCACAAGGCAGGTTTGTTTTTCCTTGAAGATCTTAATTTGGTTCTATCAGGTACAGCTGAGTCAATACAATTGTACAGATGATTGTATAAAGCATTGGTGTAAAACTCAGCATAGGTGTCTGTTCCATCAGTGGTGGGAGGGGCTATGAAGCTATTTATGCTGTCACTTAACAGGTTGTAATTGGCCTCTGAGAAGTTTTCTTTGTCTAGTTGTTGCTATGGTGAGGGCTCTTGTGATATAGTTATTTCTAGCGAGACTAATTTGTGGTCAGATCCCACCAGGGATGGCCACACACCGGGGGGGTGCAGTAGTCCCCCATGTTGGTGGGCACCAGATCCAGGATCTTTGAGCCTCTTGTGTGTGTATCAACCAGCTGGTCCAGGGCATTGGAGTTAACAAAGTCCAGGAACCTTTGGACAAATGCGTTAGAGCACATATAATTTACAAGTCTATGGATGGGTAATTAAAGTCACACAAAGCCAGAGTGTTTGGTTGTATCTTGATTGATACAAGTAGATCCAAGTAGGCTAAGTGGATATCCTGATTCATGGAGGGGTTCCTATAGCTGGCAATGACCTCAAGAGGGATTTTATCTACAGTCAATTACACCTGAAGTAATTCAAGGGAACCATGTTGTTTAACCAATCTAGAGATGTATTTATCTGTAATGCATATTGATATACCACCTCCTTTAGTTCTAGTGCCTTCAGTTTGTGGTCTGAATGTGTGGAAGGAAATGTAACTTGGTATAGTTGGGGTGCTCTCCACAGCCTTAAACAAGGTCTCGTTGACTGCACAAATGTCACCATCTTCCAAGGTGAGGGCTGCTTCTAGTGAGTTGCAGTTTTAGATTCTTTGTCACCACTGCTGTTTTGTCTTGCCCTTAATCCATTAACCTATTTACTTAACAAATTAGGTCCTGGTTACAGTTTGGCCCCCAGAAAATCACATTGCTTTAAAACTTCTAATCTAGTTCTTGTGGATGACTTAAAACTGTATCATTCATTAGATGAGGAGTTGAAAGCACAACTACAAGCAATTAAAATGTTCTCAACTCATATAAGAATGTTGCTTGGTCTTGATAAATTGGCACAATGTTTAAAGCAGGAAAGTTACAGTAACAAGAAAATATCAATCTGGGACAGGAATGTGATATAAAGGAAATTGAGCAGGGTTGTGTTTATAATTGATGAAGGATTGGAAATAAAACATTAACAAATATGAATGAAACTCAGTAAGGAATACTTCAGAAGAATAAAACTAATATGGAAAACAACCTTGATATCTAGGAATAAAATCCAAGCTATAAAGCAATTTGCTGCTCCAGTTCTAATTTTCAGTTTTGAGGTGATTGACTGGCTCCAAAAGTTACTGGATCAGTTAGACACGAAAACAAGAAAAACTGCTTCACAATTATAAAATGATATATAAAAATCACTGTATAACAAGATTATGTATTCCTTGTTCTGAAGGAGATATGGGCCTCTTTGTAATTGATTACATGTGTAGAGCTGCAGTCATGGGTCTACATACATATCTGTTGACCTCATCAGATCCAAACATAGTAAACATTTTAAAACATGAGTAGAGGAAGTCTAAGATGACCTCTCTGCTTAGCTTAGCAGAAGCATTCTGGTATCAAGGTGGAAGGGAAATCAAACCAGAACTAGACAAAAAGTTGGCAGCAACTGAATGTGCAAAAAAAAAAAAAAAAATTGTCAGCAACAGAATGTGAAAAAAAAAATAAAAGAAAGAATATAAGGCGAATGACTGGATGAAAATGAAAGAAATGTGGAAGAGACATAAATATTGTGACGAGTACAGAGATGCCCTGGAACCATCAGATGTTTATCAGGATTTAATGCAGGAATTGTTAAGTTAAGGAGAGGTACGTTGAAACTAAAAGATGAAAAGTTATAATGGTGACCCAGGATAGTAGACTATGTACATGTTGGTTTACAAAGTCCAGTGAACATGCGGGAGAAACAGACAAGGTAGGTTCTGTAAAAGTCATACATCTTGTTGTTGGGTGTGATACATTAATGGCACAATAATGTGCCAAGACTGTTGTACTGGGCATTGTGCAAACACTACAATATAGAGGTAGCTGAGTAGGATTGGAAACATGAAGCACAAAGCATTAGATAGAATTAGGAAGTGAGCATCACATGGGATCACCCCATTACCAACAGTTCAAAATATAGATGTTAGAAAACCAAATATGGTAGTGCAGGAAAAAAAGACAAAAGCAGCACTGATCATTGAAAACTGCTGCATCTAGTGCTTACAGTGTCTTATGAACAGAGAGACACAAAGTTACACAATATCAGGATCTGCAGGCAGAAATCAGAGCAGTGTGGAAGAAATATACCCAGACAGTCCAAATAGTAGCAGAAGGAGTGGGTCTTAAAAAAATAATCTATAATCATACTTAGATATGCTCCCAATACAGATAATGCTATACTAATTGTAAAAGGAGTCATTTCTGAGTACATTGCAGGTGCTGCAGATAGCACTTTTGGCAAACATCAAAGATTAAAACAATACTAATTTCATGAACTTTAACTTTACCCTGACTTAGGAATGGGATCCATTCCAGTCATGGTATTAGAAACCCAAAAGACTTGGAAAATTTAAGCCAAGAATTATGAGTATAAGCTGTCAATGAGCTTCATTATACAGTGTTAGATTTGATTCCCGTCAGTTTCCACTTGTAAACTGTGTGACTCTGAGAAATTTACTCCCAGGACATTCCCTGAAAGAGATTCTTGTAATCACTGAACTTGCTTGGCTAATAAATAAATAAAATATCGGTATAACATTTGTTAGATGAAGTGTGTCAGTAGTTCTGCGGATCATACTTAACAACAGTTGAGGGTCTCAGAAATTGCTTTGCACCAGATATCCCCTGTTAGATTAGCAGCCTGGGCAGCAGAGGAGTTGGGACAAGAAGTTAGGAGAGGAGTGTTAGCTGCTGTCTTGCCTTCCTCAGAGACAGGAGACACAGCTTGTTCCCACTGCTGCACTGGACAACTGGGCTTGCATTTAGTGGCTTGCCGCTTATTGGATTCACAAGTATAGCACATAGTTTTTAATCTAAACTATGATGTTCTATTGACTAGGTAGGCTTCAAGCAAGCAAGAATGCACTGACAGGGTGGGTGGATATGTGTAATTAGGGAAATAATGGCCCTCCTGGGGTGTTGTGAGGCCCAACAACATAGGTAGAGAGCTTCTACACTCCTGGAAGGATCAATATTTCCCTCTAAATACCCACCCTAGAGGACATGACTGAGCTTAGATAATAGGCTATCTTTCATGTTTCATATTTGTTTTTTACTAATATAAGCATTTTTTATATTTTGGATGCAAAATAGTTCCTCTGCCAAACGTTTCAAAAGTTGCTGTAGCATATGTAATTATTGTTGGATGAAGTATTTTCTATCAGAAATATAAGTCTTATGAGTATTTAATGCCAACATACACACATGAACAGACACATATCCACACACACATTTTTGATGAATTCACCTCACCTGTCATCATGATCAGCTATGTGAAAAAATGTATACAGTGCAAGGCATTTCAGCTCCCCCAACTGTCTCTGATTTTGCAGAGTATTCTTGATTTGATGCCACTCACAATATCTTTTTTTTGGGGTCTATATTAGATCAGCGAACACTTAAAAAAGCGAAGGCTGATTGATCGACCTTATGTAAGCGAAAGCTTACAATCTCGAACTGTCAGATCAGCGATTTTTTTCCTAGGGAAAAAAAATCACTGATCCAAAACACATACACACAACACAAGCACACCAAACAAACAGAAATCCACACACATACACCTAAAATCTGACACCTAACCCTACACTAAACTATGCACACACCACTAACTATCCACTTACATTAACCCAAACCCTAACCCTAAGGTCCGTCACTATCGCACACTCACCTCACCCGCTCCCTAACCCTAACTCACCTAAATCCGTCCTAACCCTCATGTCCACACAATCGCACACATACCTAACCCGAGCCCTAACCCTAACTCACCTAACCCACCCTAACACTCACATCCACACAATCGCACACTTACCTGAATCTGACCCGTAACTTTCTACCACAGCACTGAAAATACTGAAGCAACAGAAACGGACAACCAAATTCTTTCCCTAGGAAAAAATTTCTGTTTCTGTTGCTTCGATATTTGTAACTTTTGCTAAAATAAGGTCGATCAATCAGCATTCGCTTGTTTAAGCGTTCACTGATCTAATATAGACCCTTTTTTGGGGTAAGTCACTGAGGCTTATAGTGAGTCATTAAAGCTAGACATTATAGGTTAATACTTCTTATTGGTCAGATAATGTGTGTTGATGAAAAGCCTGTTACTCAACTTGGATCCAAATTCTTAAGCAAATAAGTTGAAAAGTATATGCTCTCCCTCTCTTTCACTTGCATAGTCAGTTACACACACACACAACACACACAACACACACATGCACATACACACACAGACACACACAGACACACACACACACGCACACACACACACACACACACACACACACACACACACACACACACACACACACACACAGAAACATACACACACAAGCCCACACACACCCACACCCACACCCCCCCTACACACACACAAACACACACACACACACACACACACACACACACACACACACACACACACACACACACAAACATACACATACTCTCTCAGAACGTTGTTGCAATTTTCTTTATTTTTACACCTAGTTAAATGTGGCTTTTATTTTAAATTGCACAAGGACTAAGTAGAATGTCAAGACCTTATAAATACTATTACGGTTACTTTTACTAGTTGATTTTTTTCTTTTTTATTTATCTGTTTTTTTTAACTTTCCACTTACTAAACAGCAAAGCCACATTTAGCTGACATAAAAAATGGAGTCTATTTGCTTTTATTTTCAGTCTCTCCTTCATGGCAGCTTAACATGCTACCATGAAGTGATGGACTTATTTTTTACCAAGTGATAGCTATACATTAACACCCTGTTGGAGAATGCTCTTTCACCAGTAGGATGCTAATGTGGAATATGCATATTATGTAAGCTATTTTAATTGCTCTTCTCCACAGTGAGCTTCTCACATTGGCAAGAATAGGACCTTATGCCCCACAATGTTGTAGGCTCAACAGAATCTATAAAGTCATTTTCAGTAAGAAGCCATTTGCCTATATTGCAATGAACAGAGTTGGTGACTCTAAGGTAGTTTTAGGATTATGACACGGAAGTCATGTTAAAAGACAGAAAGCAAGCAAGATTTGTTGCCATATTCAAGTAACTAACCATAAACCATTTTTGCAAAAAGTCTTGCAATGCTGAATACGTTTGATTTTTGAAAGTGAGGACTATAGTTTGTTTTCCAGGAAGGGAGCATGAAGAGTGTATGCCATCAGAGCAGAAAGAGAATTTATAAGCAAATTTAAATGGTTTATGTATGAATGCGGACACCATATTGAAAAAGTGGGGCTGCAGAACGACAGATGGAGATTATTTCTCAGGTAAATTAGTAGAAGTTAGGAGACCTCATTGTTAGTGATTTTGTGGAATAAGAAAATAATGATGCAGACTGGTAGAAAGAAGGCTTAAGGGTACTTTTTTTGGAACATAGGAACATACTAGGTAAGTGATCAATTGGAATATAAGCTGCCTGGCGATATGCACATTTAAGCAGACAAACTTAAGAGTTTTTGCCACCCTTTTCAAGCACCTAGTAATGCTCACCTCCCAAATGGAACAGGGCTATATTTGACTTGCATTGATAACTTAATCCATAGGTCAGGAATATATTCAGTTTGGAGACAAGCCCTCCAACAAGTCTTGCTCATCTTTGGTATATTGGTATCCCTGGGTCTCTGTTGAAAACGGGCTACTTGCGCAGTCAGTCACTACCCAGTTAACAAATGTAAAATAAAAATAAAACAAATAATAATTGGTGTGGATGTTTGCAGAGCTACTGACTTTGGATAGAAATAGCAGGTCAAACAGGACTGGGTCTTCCTTGGCTTAAAAAGTAAGACACAGGTCACCTCTCAGCAACCTGTAGGCTACTGAGTGTAAGCAGAGTTGTGCTAATCAGTCAGGGGAGTTGAAGGATTTAATGCCTTTAATTTTCTTGGTTAGACATATCTGGGACATTTCCAGTTGAGTGATATGCTTAGATTTGTACATATAAAATGGGGCATTGTATTCAGTGATGGGTCTGATAAGAGAATAGTACAGTAGTAGGATGATGGCTTTGGATTGTGAAGATATTCTCTTGGAAATATACTGGGCCAGAAATAAGGATTTCCTGACTATGGTGGAAACATGATGAACAAATGAAAGAGAGAGAGAGAGAGAATTATTACATAAGTACCTAGGTCTCTTAATGACCATTTCTGTCTGAAGACAAGTATCATTTATAACATATGAAGTGGGTACACGTTTTCTCTCAGATACTACTATGCTGCACTTCTTTCATTTAATTTGAGACCATTTTTGATACACCATGTATGTCAATATTCTAGCCCCTGCTGGAGCTATTTTGTATCAGTGAATGAGAAGACAACAGTGCCCATTTTATAGTCATAAGCAAACTTCAGGGATACTGGCTAATGCCTCCAAAATAAATGTCAAATAAGACAAGTCTCAGAACTGATCCTTGTGCACCCCCCCCCCCCCCCCCCAGTTATAATTTTACATTCAGAGAGTGAACCAGCAGCTTTCACAAATTGGAATCTGCTGGATATCCAATTTGCAATCCAGCAGACAGCATATGGGTTTACATTGTTTGTCTGATTTTTCAATAATGTCAGCATGGGGAATAGTATCAAAAAACCTTGGCTAGATCAAGATAAACAATGTGCACAGAATGACCACTGTTCACTGTCCCTGTAACCTTTTAAATAAGCTTACTAGGATCAGGAGACAGGACCTGCCCTTCACAAAACCAGACTGACTAGGATCTAGCTCAGTTAAGCTGGCTGTATCTGTATAAATGTTTTCTGCTATGATACATTCCAGGGCTTTCCATATATAGCTGATGGGTCCATTATTACCCGGGTCTGTAGAGGGGCCACCCTTGTGTATAGGAGTCACAGTGGCTGTTCTTTAGGCATCAGAAACAAACCCGGAAGACATGCTGAGGCTGAGCAATTTAAGTGGAGGCTCATATAGTGCATACTTGGTACTCATAAGAATGCAGCCTAGTATCTTGTCCAGGTAAAGATAGCATTAAATTGGTCTGCTAATATATTAGCTATATCCTTGAGGTTAGAATGGGTGATAATATTGTGGATGAACTCAATCTTTTGTTAAACATTATTCCTTAATTTTCTGACATAACTGAAAAAAGATTTGCACTTTCCTTTAGAATCTGTTACAACCTTAAGTTCATGCTCTGCTTTCTGTTTTCTGATAGAGTTTTTAATTCCTTGCTGGCATGTTTCAGTGCAGTCTTGTAGTGGGGAGATGGCGATTTCTTGTAGTTTTTCATTAGTTTCCTTCTTTTGTTCAAATTAATGTTTAAATGAAGAAGCGGTGGTCGTGAAGATATGCAAGATCTGCAAGCATGTGGTTTGATAATGTGCAGCAAATCCATCAGTAATGGATACTTGTTTAAATTGTACATTCTGCACTGTATATATTCAGTTTTGCTGTCCTTGCCTATATGGACTGGGTCATGGCTAAAAAGGGTCAGAAAACCTGTCCACTCACATGGTTACAAACGTTAAATGAATAAAATAAATAAATTAATATGAAACTTCCACCTTTCTGTTGAAGTTCCTGGGCTGTGAGTGAAATGAGCCTGTGTAAGATCATTCCACTGTACCAGCAAACAAATTCAAGTAAGTAAACAAGCAAACGTATAAACAAATAAGAAGATATGTCCAGATGTCATTGGTTTGTTTTCTCATTGAACAACAGGGTTTATATGACAGGGAGAATGACATGGAAAGTTATCTAGGAGAATCATACTATTCCTGCCGTGTCACCAGAAGGGTTGATTTAAGGATGCAACATACTGAAAATGAAAGGGATGAGCTTTCGTTGGTTCTGTTTGTACTCTACACAAGCATATCAGATATCTAAATAATGGGAAGAGTCTGGATGTACCTGTTTCCTTTCAACTCTTCCATAATTTATCAATTTCTTAAGCTTGGATTTTAGGTCTGTGAAAAGTTAGGGACAGATATCTCCATGGGTCCTTCTACTGGGGAACAAAAAAAATAATTCTTGGATATCAGTAAAAGTGCCCTGCAAGCATGAGAACATTAGCATATTGATGGGCTGTTTTCACTCTACTCAGTATTCTGAGACTATAACTTTTAGTGGGGGGGGGGCTTGCTGACCCCACAGGAGGAATAAGGGGCATTTTGACCACAATAAAAGCATTTGCTAAAGTGTTAGTGAGTGGGTTCCTGAGGAGCTGATGCTTTATTTTTTTTTATAATAATGAATAGTTTTACAAGCACTTGTGCATCAATGGTTCATAGAGGGAGGTGTTAGGGATGATGTAAATGAACCTACAGCAATGTGATATACTGATTACAATCCACTGATAAATTCAAAGTCAGAATAGCTGTTTGGGTAACAAGGATGGGCAAGTAAAGGGTTGGTCTATTTCCATGAAATTTTGGCAGGGAAGTAGCAGATTTAGGTAAAGTCTATTAAGTGGGAACAAAGTAATTGTGGTGAAGAGGGTGTTGATTATAATGACAAACAGCACATACTAAAATATGAAGAAGCTATAACCTAAGTTATACACCAATTAGGGCTATAATCATCATTAGATGCATTTATTGTGAGGAGGGAACACCGAAGGGTATTTTTTCATGACAAGAGCTGTGCAACCACTTTGTCTGTGTCCTGGTCTGTCACAATCAAGACTACAGTATCTGCATTGAAAGGATAAGGACAGATACTATTTATATATATTTATTTATAATATTATAAATAATATATAATTATAAATATTATAAATATTATAAATATGTATTTTATATATATATATATATTTTATATATATATATATATATATATATATATATATTATAATATATAATTATAAATATTAATTTATTTATATTTATATATATTTATATAGTGTTTCAGAAAGGGACAGTGTGACATTTCTCTGTGATATGGTATATTACAGACAAATAAACAGTGGTCAAAACACTATGGATGAAGTACATAAAATAATTATGACAATAAAGGGAGGTCCTATGTTTAAATCACTAGCTCCAATTGTAAAATAACTTCCGATATGTATTCTGCATACATAAGTAGTATAATCCCTTTGTATACATAAAACATAACTAGTGCCAATAACTGGCTACATGTAACGCTTTTCCTTTCCGTATCAAGCAACAACTGTCCTTCATTTTTCAGTTCATTGTAACATTATGTTTACAGCTCAGTAGTGATTAAACTTTAAAGGATAAATATATGACTGTACAAATATATAAATAACTATTGAGGCCCATGCTATTGACTAGCTAATGTTCCTCAGCCAGCATATAGTGTGTGTCTTTCTCTCTGCAGCTTTCATACTGATGCTTTCAGTGTTAAAATATAAGGAAGTCATAGCCTACATTGTTATCAGGGACTGCTAAACAAACATTATAGACAGGATATCAGAACATTCAGTGCTGAGACATATTTCAATCAGATCAGTGTTCTCATTATTATTTTTTGACTTAAATATAAAAGTTTGAATCTATGGAATGATAAGTGGGAACTATGAGAAGTGATGGTTAGAGTATGACTGAAAGGTGATACCTAAAATATTTTTATATATTATCACCAGAAAGAACTTATTTTCTATATGGCAAGCAAAGATATTTGAAGAATTTTATGAAATGCTTTGTGGAAGCTGCTAGAGTACTGATAATAGGGTCCTACTAATCTAAGGGGTAGAAGAGATATAGCTGGTAGGAATAGTTGGTACACAGTATGGTAGGGATGGTGGACATAGGAGGGTGGTCAATGTGTCTGCCTTAAGGCTAAAGGAAAAGTCATAGATAAAGGCAGAAAAGAAAAGCAGGAGGATTGTTGTCATTTGTTGAGATTATCTGAGCTCGAGTCACAGTTGCTCATTATGGCAGCTTCAGCTGGCATTTGATCATGTTTTGTTACTTGCTCCTCACTGGGCTGTAGATTACAAATACTGACATATTACTGACTTGTGAGTGGTCCAAGACTGATATACCTCAGAAAAAATCTAAGACAAGTAACATTACCTATCAGTGATTGCACTTTGTCAAGTTACAACAACTTTGTGAGTCTAACAAAATAAAGGAAAGTCGGCATGATCCCTGCAATGAAACATGTTAGGTGTCAGTCTTCCTCATAAAATGATGAGCCTGAGCATATGCATTGCAATGGTGTGTGTGCCTGAGCTGTCATTTGTGAGCTCTTATGACAGAGCTACTGTAATTAATCAAGTAGGTGCAGGGAATCCAAAACAAGAGCATAATTAGCAAGATAAGGAAAAGAACATGGCTAGGTTTGGGAAAACACATACTATATATGGTCATGAAGAGGAAGATGAGACTGGATAGAGAAACTGATTAGTATATTGCTTGTGACCAACTATAGCTAGTGAAAGAATAAGAGAGGTTGAACAAATACTTCAGTGGAAGGGTTGGGCCAGTCTCCATAATCAATCAGCCATTCTGCTTGGAAGGTAGTTATAAGTTTCCCTTTTAAAGTGTCTCCACATATATTTAAGAAAATATAATAAGATATTACAATAAAGAAAGGAAAAAATAAGACAGAAACGTATTTAATGGATAAAACAGAAAATCAAGTGACATTTGGATCTATATCTGCAAAAGAGGCAGGAAAATAAACAAACAAAATGATTGCATTTAGGGATGGCCAGAATGGCTATCAGCCAAATATGCAAAGAGCTCTGCAGATTTGTGCTCTACTGAGAGGACTATAAAAAATTCAGAAGCCATTTGATACTAATCAGAAAGAGTATTGTGTACTTTACCTCTGGGTATAAAAAAGTAGTGTACTAAAAATCTGTCAAATTCAAAATTAGTGGAATGCTGACAAGAATGAGCCATTCTAAAGCAACTTCTCAAGAAATCACTGTGACAAAGGAACTCCTATCTTTGCTTTCCAACATACAAGGATTATGCAAATGACCCTTATGAACATCAGGTGTTTCAGTTATATGGCGATTCTGAATGCCTATGACATTTCTTTTTAAGTCGTTTCAATGGACAATCTCAAGTCAATAAAGTCAAACCCCATTAGTTGTGGTTTTGCATATTATTGCCTTCTTATGACCTCAACAGCCTAGCACAAGTAGACTGTTTACTAATTATAAGAAGCACAGGGCTGTTATACCCAACTGATGTCCATTACTATTAGGGTGACTGCAAAATATCCCAACTAACAATAAAACAAAGAGTGAGAAGGTCACACAGAAAAGCCAATCAGTAAAAAATAAATAAAACTCCAGCCAAGCTAGAACTTCCACTGAGTGACCTCTCAAACCTCTTGTATCAGAGGCACATGGGATATATGCAAATGACCCTTATGAACATCAGGTGTTTCAGCTATATGGCAATTCTGAATGCCCATGACTTATTTCTAATGTTTCTAGCTGTGGATATGCATATTTTGGCCTTGTTATGTTTTTGTTTTTTGAGTGTTTGACTAAGTATAAGAAACACAGGGCTGTTATACCCAGTTGATGTCCATTACCATTAGGGTAACTGCAAAATATACTAACTAACAAACTAAAACATGAGGTCATAACAAGGCTGAAATATGCATATCCACAGCTAGTGAGGTTTGGCTTTATTGGCCTGAAATTGTCCATTAAAATGACTTAAAAAGAAATAAGTCATGGGCATTCAAAATCACCATATAGCTGAAACACCTGATGTTCATAAGGGTCATTTGCATATATGCCATGTGCCTCTGATATAAGAGGTTTGAGAGGTCACTCAGTAGAAGTTTTAGCTTTGCTGGAGTTTTCATTTAGTTTTTACTGATTGTTTTTTCTGTGTGACCTTCTCACTCGTTGTTTTAGCATACAAGAATTGTCACTGAAAATGGACAAAATGGATTATAAATGGATTTGGTTAAAGCAGATTGTAATAAACAGAACTTCTTAAGGACATTGTAAATCAAGAAAGTATCCAAATAAGTAGTATGGATGCAGCTTTAAATGATACAGAGGTGAGACTTAAATTAAATTTTTACTTAAAAAAACAATAGGTTTTCAGAGAAAATAGATGATATTGAAAATAAAGAGAGGAGAAATAACATCAGAATTTATGGTATACCTGAAAAGTTAGAAGGTGACAATATGATTAACTTTCTTATATTTTGGCTATTCAACATACCTGAAATGATGATTTGTGGAACTGAAAGACCCCATCAATCTATGTCAAAAATGTCAAGAAAAAGGAGCTAATCCCAGATCTATAACTGCCAAATTTATTTACAGTGTAGATAAATACTTTATTCTGAGAAGACTGTAGTCCAGTCCTTCTCCAGAACTTGATAATAACGTTTTCATTAATGTACTTGAAAACAAGAACTCATGCCTCATACTTATAAAGAAAGTTAAGAAAAATGGCATATGGTTTATTTGTTGTTTCCAAAAAGAAGATATATACATACACACACACACACACACACACACACACATATATATATATATAGACTGAAGGACCAAAAACTATTAACTCATTAGATGATGGAATTTCCTAAATCCAGCGTAACAATACACTGAAGTCTTCAGAAGCCATGAAGTGGTCAACAGTAAGTCTGAAAAGGCAGGCTGAGAAGAATGGCTGGAGAGGAGAAACTTCAAAAAACTAAGGATAAATGAATGTTTTTGCTTTGATTTATTAAAAAAGTAAATATCATTACAGCTGTGAAACATGTGAGATATGTACTGTAAGTGCATTTATTCCCACTATGGACTATATCTGCACCTTCCTCAATAATATATGTTAAAAATCCAATGAATGCAGGATTATTAAAATGTTCAGTATATTAGAGGCAAAGTTATGTTGGTTTACCAACATTTCATAAAATAATTATTTATAGTTGTTTTCATTAGTTGAATTAAACCAATACTTTTTGCTGACATTTCTTTTTCTTTTAGTATTTGAAATGTAATTAAACATGTTATAGTTGTTTAACTTTTACATACAACAGTAAGCTATTTCATTAAGGAAAGCACTACCATCATAGAAGTTCAGTAGATTTTTCATTTATTTCATTCAGTAAAGAAATTTCAGTATGCAATATGTATTACTTTAAGTGGCAAACAATTACAAACATCCATGATTCTTAATTAATATTTAAATTTGACTTTCCCTAAATGTTCATGTTTTTGTGTGGGAGTAAAAAACTAATGCTTGACGAGAAGATTGAAGAGCTCTTTGTGTTAAAAAAAAATCTATTTGAAGTACTTATAGATGCAGCTTGAGCTTCCTGTTGTGTTTCTAGGTGCGAACAAGTGCCGTGCATATGTTAACCTGGAACTGGGAGTAGAAGATCAGTTTAATGAAGCAACAAATGGCTAGTTCACATTACAAGTAAAGCCACTCACTTTGCATTTAGTTGTATTAGCTTGGAAGAGGGAAAACTGTAAGTTAGCAAGTGTTGCTGCTGAAATAGAGTATTTAAAAGGAAATCAGCTAACTTAGGCTCTCCGTGACATCAAGGTATAATAGAAATAAACAGTGAAGTTTCAATATTGCAATATGACAACAAATCAAATCAAGGACAAATAAGGAGTGCAACATAATTGCAAAACCTACTAATCAATCCTTTAATCTATGTATGTCCATTATCACCCTTCTTATTATTATAGCTATTGAACCTTTTGCAGCCTTTGTAAGAAAAGTTTTGAAAAAAAGGCTTTTCCATTGATAGATGTCATCAGTCAAAATACAATTATTTGCTAACAATATTATACTAACCAATGGAGATATAAATAAACCAAATGTATGGTTAAAATATATTTAAATGTATATATTTATTTGAGCATATCTCAGAGTTGAAAATAAGTAGTCATAAGACAGAAAATTATTATTAAAGTAGCCATTAATAATTTATTGAATTAAAATCATAAACAATAGAGAGAAAATGCATTATACATGTTTAGAGATAATTTGATCAAAAATAAATTAAACTATGCTAATGTAATAGATGTTTTAGCTACACTTACTAAAAATGGAATTGCATACATTGCATACTTGTTTACATGTGAAGATTGTTTGATGTTGATTAAAATAATATTAATATCAAAAATGTTATATATGTAACAAACAGTTTCAGTTCTTCATGATAAAATTATAATTAAATGGTGAGAAATGTCACTGATCTTTCTAAGGTATCCCTCAAAACCCAGAATTGCAGTTCATATCATTGTATTAAATAATAGAGAATATGACTTTTCAAATATTGAAGTATATACTTTGCTATCAGAATTAAATATATATATATATATATATATATATATATATATATATATATATATATATATATATATATTACTGGACAAATATGTCTTATATTAAACAATGGAAATGGATTTATGAATATATAAGTGATAGCTCAAATCCAAAGGCTAATCTGGATCCTTTAAGAGTAGTTAACAATATTATGTTATGGGTGTTAAAGAATATTATTAGTTGTCAATATATTAAAATAATAAGTTATGTTATATTGATTTCATTTTAAAGGTTTTAGAAATGTAATTTATTAAGCTACAATGCCCAAAAAGTAAATTTTTGTATTTTTCCCATGGCGTGTGCTCAAGGTTAATTTAGAAGTAATGATTTTATCAGAATGACAGAGCTAGTAAATGTTATTTATTGCCTTGATTGTTTTGTACATGAGGAAGTCATCAACTGAGGATTTTAGGAGGGCATATCAGTTAGACAATATTATTTTGATTACTATACAAGATAATAAAGTTATATTACTAGAGAAAATTTGGTCACTGCTGGATGAAGAAAAAAGTAGTATTCCTCCTTTATTAAAATATTGTCAAAAAAATAAGCAAATACAAGGACTTGTCATGGAGCTTTTCTCCCTGGTCCCCCATTGAAAAGGGATTTGTTTATCCATTTGGACTTTCATAGAAAACTAATGGAAAAATAAATAAATAATGTGAATATAGTATTCTTTATATTGTGTTATTGGCATTTTGCATATAGTTTGTTTTGAATGATTTGTTATTATGGCAATGGGTTCAAATATGAAATAAAATAAAATAAAAAAGATCAAACAAAAATGAAAGGATACAGGCAGTGAGAAGCTAATATAAACTTCCTTAGGCATCTGTCATCTGCAAAAGCTAAGTACAGAAGCCACAGTAATTCAGCACTAAATATTTAAGAGATGCAGCTCTCTGATTTACAGTAATCACTTTCTAAAACTAAAGCAGCTAGATCAGAATTATTTGTAATCAGGCTGCAAACATATGTTGGTTTCATGAGCATTGAGCACTTTTGCCTAAATATGTTACCTACAGTTGAAGAATGCTAATATATATCAAAACAGTACTTTTACACCTGAACAGAGTTTTTTTAATTATTATTAAAGCTAAGAATATTGTACTATAAAGAATCTAGTAATAAAAATGTGACATGCACCATAAGATAGTGCTAGGAATGACAATTTGTTGCAAGAAAATGCACACATTTGAGAAGTGTTGCTAGCCCAAGTAAGCCCACAGCAAAGCAGAAAGAAGGAAAAAAGTATTCATTCAAGTTTTGTGGTAGCAGTAAAGTCTCACTTCATATGCACATTTTACATACCATTAATGTAAATGAGTCTCTTGTAAAATGCCTAAGCCTTCCATTCACTGAGAGTTATAAATCAGTAGCAGGGCCCTGAACTTTCTCTTTCACTGAAAGTGCAGACAGCACTCATAGGTAGCAATTAAATGTCCCATTTACATAATATTAAAGTGTAACCTTTCTGCAAAAAAAAAAAAAAAAGTAAAGAAATCATAATACACCACTCCCCAACTTTCCTCAAAGGATAGGTCCTTAATTAAAGAGTGTACAAATGATTACATAAAATAAATGCTACAGAGTTTACACAGAAATATAAACCTCACTTGTCTTTTCAAGATGAGGAATTGAGAATTTGGTTTGCATAATATGGTGTCAAATTTAAAATTGCAGCTTGCCCCATAGATGACTGGAAAGTCACAATGGCTGGTAGTAGACACTGCCAATGAAATATCCTATGGTAATCCAGTGCCCAGTACTGAGCAGAGACTCAAGCATCAATTGCAAGTGTCTTATAACCTAAAAGATAGATTTTATGATGTGCAAGACATAAGCTATCTTATCAAAAATGCACCACTGTTTTATATTTATGTATATCACAAATATATCCTAGTCTCCCACCCATAGTCACATTACCCTCACTAGCTATCTTATTTCTTTTTTATCGGTTTACAATTGTACACAAGATTATTTATTTTCAGTGTGATCATATAATCTTCATAGGTTCATAAGTGTGTACTAGGCTAATGGCCCTGGAGCCTTTACAAGCCTAGCCCATAGAAGTGCTTTGGCATCATGCCGCCCGACGTTAGTTCCCAGTGCCTCTATCAAGTAGAGCCACTGGAGTGATTCCCAGGGTGAACGTTCTATTTCCCATCCATTCATCAAGATTTCTCTTGAAGAGGGATAGTGAGGTATTCTGCCTGACATGTATGGGGAGTCTATTCCAGAGCATGGGTGTCATATATAGTAATAAGGCACTCAGTTTTTGCTAACTTTTTTGCTTTTTAGTCCAACTCAATTGTTTAGAACATTTAGATCAGTTTCCATGCAAATGCACCCAGCAGACTTTTACTTTACAGTTAAATAGTGTTGGATGAATTGAAACTAATGACAATTTAGTATAAAAATTATTTTTGTTGACAAAACTGCTAGCTACTCTTTTTGGCTTTACATACTGTCCTTTGCCACAGACTGGAATACCCCACTGTGCCTAGCTAGCGTAATTGTATTTTGAGCATCTCCAAATAATAACATTTCAACAGCATGAGAAATTGTAACATCAACAGTAGGTTCTCTTTCTTTCTTTCTTTCTTTCTTTCTTTCTTTCTTTCTTTCTTTCTTTCTTTCTTTCTTTCTCTCTCTCTCTTTCTTTCTTTCTTTTTTTTTCTTTCTAAGTATTAACCTTGTGTATTCTGCATATTTGCAGCAAAGTTGTGGCGATAGTAAACAGATTTTACACACACCCACCCCATTTCAACTACAAATGTATTTAGGTATGTTTTGTTTACAACAATTATCATAATCTAATGATATCTTAAACACTTTTTGCTTAAAAGAAACATAGATAGCATTAAAATACTTGCATATCTGTATAGCATAATTTTTGCTGAAGTGATTTCTTCAAGTTTTATCTCACAGTACTCTTGCAAATCACATACATTTCAGAAGCTTGGCAGTCTCACAATCTTGTCTGAAACCTACAACATATGCTTTCCCAGCTGTATATCTGCAAATGTTGCTTACTTGTGTCACTGCCTCAATTGAGATATGTGCACCTCAGGTGCACCACAGCCTTCGTCACTACCTCTGTTGTGATATGTGCACCTCAGGTGCACCACAGCCTTTGTTACTGCCTCAACTGTGATATGTGCACCTCAGGTGCAGCGCAGCCTTCGTCACTGCCTCAGTTGTTGTATGTGCAACTCAGGTGCAGCACAGCCTTCGTCACTACCTCTGTTGTGATATGTGCTCCTCAGGTGCACCACAGCCTTTGTTACTGCCTCGACTGTGATATGTGCACCTCAGGTGCAGCTCAGCCTTCGTCACTGCCTCAGTTGTTGTATGTGCAACTCAGGTGCAGCACAGCCTTCGTCACTACCTCTGTTGTGATATGTGCTCCTCAGGTGCACCACAGCCTTTGTTACTGCCTCGACTGTGATATGTCACCTCAGGTGCAGCGCAGCCTTCGTCACTGCCTCAGTTGTTGTATGTGCAACTCAGGTGCAGCACAGCCTTCGTCACTACCTCTGTTGTGATATGTGCTCCTCAGGTGCACGACATCCTTTGTTACTGCCTCGACTGTGATATGTCACCTCAGGTGCAGCACAGCCTTCGTCACTGCCTTGACTGTGATATGTGCACCTCAGGTGCACCACAGCCTTTGTCACTGCCTTGACTGTGATATGTGCACCTCAGGTGCAGCACAGCCTTTGTCACTGCCTTGACTGTGATATGTGCACCTCAGGTGCAGCATACCCTCCGTCACTACCTTGACCATGATATGTGTACCTCAGCCACAGCACAGCCTTTGTCACTGCCTCGACTGTGATATGTGCACCTCAGGTGCAGCACATCCTTCGTCACTGCCTCAACTGTGATATGTGCACCTCAGGTGCAGCACAGCCTTCATCACTGCCTCGACTGTGATATGTGCACCTCAGGTGCAGCACAGCCTTCGTCACTGCCTCAACTGTGATATGTGCACCTCAGGTGCACCACAGCCTTTGTCGCTGCCTTGACTGTGATATGTGCACCTCAGGTGCACCACAGCCTTTGCCACTGCCTTGACTGTGATATATGCACCTCAGGTGCAGCACAGCCTTTTTCACTGCCTCGACTGTGATATGTGCACCTCAGCCACAGCACAGCCTTCATCATTGCCTCGACTGTGATATGTGCACCTCAAGTGCAGCATAGCCTTCGTCACTGCCTCAACTGTGATATGTGCACCTCAGGTGCAGCACAGATTTCATTTACATTCTGCATGCAATTAGCTCCCATTATTAAGAAATATGATTTGGTTTATGATGTGTTTTTTTGAGCAAGTCATATATTTCAGAAATTGACAAGAATATCACTTTAAATCTATAACATGATTTGCAACTTAGTAAATGGTTTAAATTGTGTAACTGAGACTTAGATATCAAACTGAGCATTAAGCATTGAAACCAATAACAGTTCACATAGCCTGTTTGATTCAGACTGGTATTTAAGTTGGAAATGCTATTTTGTTCAGCCAAAACATATCACCACAGCAAGAAATTATTTCAGTGTAACAACAATTTAGCATTTAATTGATTATGTTTACTATTATTTTCCACATTGTCCTGAGTTTGGGCACTGAAAAGAAAGTGATCCTGATCTGTATCTGCTATGCTTTCCATTCTGAAGACAGACCACATCATTTAAAAATTAATTTATTTGTTGAAAATAGCTTCCATTGTAAATAGTATCCGTACTTTAAAGAGCTAGTATGCTTCCATTTTACAGTTTCACTTTCACTAATGGGATATAGTATAATTATTGTCTTACTTATGTACAGGTACCATGGCCTTGCCTTAGTGTTGAAATAGGCATCCATATCCCAGAATATTCTGCTTGCTACAAATCAATCCCTGAGATTCAGAAACAAACATTGTGGCATGGTGGGTGAAACCACATGACAATTACTGATGTCCAGATGACAGCAATGTAGAGACATACCTAGTGTTATCTTGCTAGACTGTGAATGATCATATAATGACATGGAAATGAGAAAAATTGTTACAATGAGGGTCAGGGCAAATGCTAGTGAAGGTAAGTAATATGGCAGCATGATTCAAAATGTATAAAGTTTGTGCAACAAGACAACACTGCCAGAACTGATGACTGCCAAAATATCTTGGAGCTGTGAGAGAGGGAGAGAGAGAGAGAGAGAGAGAGAGAGAGAGATTGAAAAAAACATGTTCAGGGTAACCTCTGTATTAGTAGATATGTATATGCAGCAGGCTGTATTTGCAATCAGTAGCTATGGTGGTACACACAACTGTGCACTGTACCACTGAGTTATCCACCCACGTCTAACATTCCATGCCCTCTATGACACAGCAATAGTGAGCTACTACTATGTGGACAGAAACACCATGCAGGAGCTGATTGAGATGTATCACCTTCAAATGTAGGCTCATCAGATACATAGAGTAGCCATCCCAGTGTACACAACAATATATGTAGCTTTGAAATTTTGGGTAGCCAAGGGATCTTCCAGTGACCAACAGGGGACATGGTGTGTGTGTGTGTGTATCCTAGGCATCTGCCTCAGGGTTACCCCACCTGTTTCTTGGTGCCATGTTAAAGCATTTGGATGAGCAGATGTAGTTCTTATGCATCACAGTGCAGACAACCAATGCCATACAGGCATTTTATGACACAGGCCAGTTCTCGGAGGTAATGGAAACCAGTGACTACACCAACTTTACCATCAAGGCCCCACCTTGGGAACAGGGAAAATGGTATATCAGCTGTAAAGTATTCCACTCTATCAAATACCAAGAGGTCTGCAATGTACAGGATATAATATACAATGCATTAACAGACCACCCAGGCAGTGCCCACAATTCCCACACCTGGCATATGTTCAACTTATATCAATGATTTGTGCAGGGTGATTTCTACAGGGACATTTTATTGGTGATGCCAGATATGCCCTGGAGCTGTGGGTAACTACACCAGTAAAAAACTGACAGACCATGGTAGAAAATATATACATCATCTTGAGCACTTCTGCTGCATAGATGTCATCAGTGATGCCATGTAGTATGATACAGAAACATGCAGTAAACTATTTACAGTGTGTGCAATATTACACAGTGTGTTGATATAAAAGCAGATACAGAAGGAGGTATGACATTTGCAAAGAGGAAGTCCTGGAGTCATTCACATAAGAGAAGGCTGCTCACATTCTGTGAAGAAGCTGACTGCAAGGAATGAGCATGAAAGACAGAGGTGGGTGCAGTATTCCT
This sequence comes from Protopterus annectens, assembly GCF_019279795.1. Classification (NCBI taxonomy): domain Eukaryota; kingdom Metazoa; phylum Chordata; order Ceratodontiformes; family Protopteridae; genus Protopterus; species Protopterus annectens. Next base: position 893,707,739 of record NC_056744.1, on the reverse strand, counting down.
TGACACTGCCTAAGAGGCAGTGCCTGGTTCACAACTATGGGGTGGATTAAACTTAACATAAAATAGTACTAATGATGCATGTAATACTGCAACCACTTTATGCTATACCATACATGGACTGGCCACACTTTTGATCAGACTCAGACTAGCCAGGTAACAGAGTACTGAGAGCAGGACACAGTTATCACCTTATACACAGGTGGGGAGGGCTACAGTGACAGCTGTCACAATGTGCAGTATGTGTGTGTGTGTGTGTGTGTGTGTGTGTGTGTGTGTGTGTGTGTGTGTGTGTGTGTGTGCGCGCACGCATGTACGCACGTGCGTGCGTGCATGTGTGTCTGTGTGTGTGTGCGTGTGCGTGTGTTTGTGTGTGTGTGTGTTTGTGTGTGTGTGTGTGTGTGTGTGTGTGTGTGTGTGTGTGTGTGTGTGTGTGTGTGTGTGTGTTTGTGTGTGCACGTGCATGTGTGTGTGTGTGTGTGTGTGTGTGTGTGTGTGTGATGAGTGTTGCTAATGCTGTGAGTAACTGTGTGTTATTTGATTGGGTGAGTGTGGAATGCCAAGAGCACTAGTCATTGAGGAGGTTGTGTCACCAGTATGCAGAGGTGGCAGTGCTGATGGATGTCTGTCCAGGTGTATGGACACAACTCCAGCAGAATATACTAAACTATGCAGGAGTATAATGAACAGGTCTAAGATGTCTGCACAAGTTATGTACTCTGATTACATGTGCTCTCATGCAAGTGGATACCTTCTCCAGGGAAGGATACAGGCATGATACACATCATGCACAGAGGATAGAGTGCTCTGTGAGCATGAATGGTATGATGTGCTATAGGTGGTCTCAGCATGAACATCTTGTATCTAAGGCATCTTACAGTACCCTCAACAATGGAGCACTACAGGACCTAGACTGTGCCCTCACTCTCCTGTGGTGAGCTTCTCCACCAGAAGGTGAAGAGGAATGGCCACAGGAATAGAGCTACTCATGATGGATGGCCATACAGGAACATCTGCAGCATAAAGACTCTCTATACTAGCTATGCAGTATGCTGCACAAATGGATGAAAACCCCCAACAAGTCATCACACACCCCATGTACAATCTCAATCAGATCTGCTTATGGCTGCAGTGGTTTCTACCTGTCCCAGTACAATAGCCCTCCAAACACTGAGTCATGGCCATAAAGACACTCGTATATTGAGGGGGGCAGTACCCATGGCATTGAAAGCCACTGGTATGCTGGCTCCTGCTTCCCTCTCCATGCTCCATACTGCCAGCAGTAACCAAGAATGTCTATGCCACTAGAGAAGAGGGAATTCTCTGTTGTGATGTTTCTGCCAATGCTTATCCTTCTGTGGCAACCTGGAAGTGAGAGGTGGTTTATATAGGCAAAGCTGCTGTGTCTGTAGAAGGGGGAGGGGATATGGCTGTCTCTTTACCTGTATCTACCACTGACACCATAACCCCAGAATACATGCTGAGATGTGGTTACCATCATCACTGGGCTCAGACAGGCCCAATGTCAGGCATGCATATATCCACAGTGAAGGAACCTGACAATGCAGCACCTGTGAAAATGCGTAAGCATATGCAAATATATATAAAAGTTCCTGTAACTAATACATCATGCTAGTATAAAAATACCTCTATAACATAATGCAATGAAATCTATACAGTTAATATACCTTGAGCAGAATGCTGCAAAAGCTATAGTCCTTATACCTCTCAACTGTACAGATTTTTGCAGAATGTCCATATTTCTGGCTCATATTTTTGGTCTGTCCCTCATAAAATGTGTGTTTTTTTTGGCAAATCACTGAGGATTGAAGTCACTAAATAATGAAATTAATTTGAGTTATAGACTTCATATCATTCAGAAAATGTATGCTAATACAAAATCTGTCATTCTAGCAACTTTCTAAGTTTAAAAGAACAATATTTAAAATCTGTCCCTATTTTTGAGCCTTTGTCCCCCCAGTCTTTTAGGCTGTGTCCAGATTTCTTACACTAAGAGGTTGAGAGGTATGCTAATGTGTTTGTAGCAACAAATACACCATTAGCTGTATGGCTCTGAGTCAGGCAGGTTGCACAGACTGACCCACATTTATGTAATACTCACCTGGGCATAGCCGACTGATATGTGAGATGCTCAATGCAGTTTCACTCTTAGGTCACGTACTATACTGCGAATCTGGGAGCTGCAAATTCTCCCAGACAGATGTGCCAGGAACTCTTCTGTATTGCTCAACTGTGGCTCTGTTAGCAGAACCCCACCTGTGGCCTAACAGTAAGGTGCGCTGCCTTGCTGTGTTTACAAGCAAGCATGCCCCTAACCCTTCTGTGAGCCTGCTCATGGGTTCTACTGTGGCCTCCGACTGTTCTGACTTGCTCCACAAGGTTCCCCCAGACATGTTGCTGAAAAGCCCAGTCTGAGCTAATGTTCTGAAGTATCTGCCAACAATCCTCAGAGAGGGCCTCCAGCAGGGTGTCATTTGAGAACTCCTTCTTCTTTCTCACCATGGAATGCATGTCTACCTATAATTGTAAAGTCATATACATGTAAGTTTATGACATATTATGCATGTTTTATCCATACCTCAGCATCACACTTATATGCCCAGGGTTCTTATGGCCTGTGTTATGTGTCACACATGATGCAGCACAAGCCACCTACATGGTTACCAGCTTTTTGGTGACACTCAGTGTGGAATGTACTAAGTGCTGCACTAACACAGCAGGAGGCCACATAATGTCATTATCCTCCAAATGACACCATAAAGAAACATACGAATATATAGAACAAGTCATGTGTTCCATCTGCTAAATGGTCCACAGTGGCACACACTGCCTCTACCAAAACTGTGGATACATATGTGTCTGGCCTGTGAACAGTGGAAGTGCTAGAGGGACAATTAGTGTAACTAACTGCCATTCTATGTCAACCACCCTGACAATGATGTGCACCATGAATGTCAGCTAAAATATATCCATACCCACAGTGTGCTCTATTGTTATATGTCCCCTGACCTCAGTATATGTGCAGCCCAACAGTAGGCTGAGGCCTACAGCAAGACATCCCTCAGAATATCAAAGAAATCACCTAGAACTCCCCAAGTAAGGATTCATACACAGGTATGTGTTCAGGCACCCCCTTACCTGCACAATTCCAATCCAGATATACAGCACCATGGTACAGATGTAGTAACAGGCAGGCCAAAAATACTACATAGACCATATGATAATCCTTTCCTATGCAAAAACAGACAAACATCTACATTTACTTTAGCTTACTAAGGAGCATTACCAGGGCAGCAAACTTAGTCAGTGGTACTTTAGTCCCCCCTTCCCCCACTTATGAAGACATGCAAACTCTTCCCCAAAGCCACGTCTTATCACAAGGGCTGATTTGAAAAGTTATGTGAACACACCAGTCTCAGAGGTCACACCATTGAGGCCTGTGGACTACATGGTGAATTGTAGACACAAGTTACAGCCCCTCACACACACACACACACACACACACACACACACACACACACACACACAAAATGTGAAAAACAATATAGCTGCTGTGTGACTCTCCTCTTAGCTGACAAACCTGTACTATGCAAAATCCTCACACTGAATAACATCCACTGGAAGCTATAATCCTCTCTTACAGCACACAAAAGGATATCTTGTGGCATATGTCATTTATATACAATACAGAGCATTTAATAGGTAAGAAATATCAACACTGAGTATGGTGCGTGAGCGCACATAAACACACACACACACACACACACACACACACACACACACACACACACAAACACACAGTTCTCAGCCTAAAACAGTACCTATAAATCCCATTTACTACAGTCCACATCAAATCTTCCCATGTGGTAGCTACGCTGATACATTACAGCACTTGCAAGTATCACACCATGTCAAAAAACCCAGTTCATGCTCCCATCTCACCATAGGATCATAGGAGGTTACTAGGCTAATGACCCAAGGGCCCTTACAAGCCTAGTCAAGTTTTACACTTTTTTCTGTGATCAGCACCTATCACCCTTGTCCAAGAGGGACATTGGTGGAACCCCTGGGGTGAACTTACGGTTATCCATCCAATCCTCCAGATTGCGTTTGAAGAGGGCCAATGAGGTGCTCTGCTTGACATGAAGCAGGAGTCTATTCCAAAGGTGCGGTAACCGCTGGGAGACAAATCTGCCCCTCCAGCAGTTTCTATTAATGTTACATACCAGGTTAAGGCCATTAGAGTGAGTAACCCATGTATCATTTGACTTATGGATATGCAGCATTTCCTAAGAAAGAATTCACCTGTTGCCATCTTAACCCACAAACCCAACCCTCTTCCCAAAACAGTTTCACATAGGTCAGCAAACAACATACATTCAAAGCACATGCACATAGTAGAAACCATGACTTGTAGGAACTACTCCCTAATCACTTACAAATATTTTTGGTAAATGAAGCAATTGGTATGTTTTCTGCTATTAGCACGCGTAGCAAAGTAACTGCTGCATCTGTCTTTACTGTCTAGTTTTAAGGCTCCTGGCATGGTCATTATGCTAATAATCTTAGAGAGAGAGTAAATGCCTCTAAACTGCTCTTTTTCTGCAATGTTCACAAGGCCCTATCCTTGTATTCTGTCTCCTACAGGCTTTTGAGGGGAGATCTATGCCTAGCACATAGGCATTGTCAGACCCTACTCTGATGGACCTCCTGCATATCCACAAAACAAACAGCACCAGAACTACCCATTCTAAAGATTTAATCCTTGACTGTGATATAAATAGGTCCTGCTGCAGAGATAGGTATGTATCCCAGAGACTACAGCATCTATGGAACAGGCTTCCCATCCATATGAAGCAGAGTTCCTCCCTAACCCAATTCAAGTGCAACTAGGACAATTGGATGGGAAACCAGAAATTCATCCCTGATTTGGCACCTATGTGTCTAATGGACACAGGTAACCTGTAAATGGTTCATCTCCCAAACCCTAGCTCACACTTATCAAGGGTATCAGAACTTGTCAGAGATTTGGGATGCATAGCTAGGCTTAAAAAGGCCCTTGTGGTCATTAGCCCAGTAAAAACCTATGAACCTAACCAAGACAGTGCAATAAGAGTTGTTCAATATTGTGCAATCACATGAGCCCCATGTGAAGCACATTGCTCATGCATGGGCAGGTCAATGACCCCCGGCAGGAACATGGGTATTACTTTTGTATTACTATGGCCTGTAGAGGCAGTGTAGGCACGGAAACATGTATGGGTAATGCACTTCTGTTACACTCCTTCCATGCCATAGCTCAAACCATAACACTCTCTTGCTATGACACATGTATTAATGCTATCCTGTGGTGGCATCAAGACAAGTTGAAAACCAAACACAAACCAAAAACCAAACGAAAGAAAATGGAACCGACAATGGGTACTGGAGGACTGAAACCACCACAAAAATGAATTTGACCTAGGTTTCGTCTTTATTTAGACTTCTTCAGAACACCTGTTGTGTCTGTGCACAATTATCACACAGACCTGTTGTTTACGTCTTGTGTTCCACACACGATCTTTGAATACAAGAAGATGTTCCTGTGCTGCAGACCATAGATGGATGAGTACAAGTAAGAGGGTGTGTGTGGGCGTGTGTGCATGTGTGTGTGTGCCCTAGTTAGAGATAGCAGGTGGTAGCAGTAATTTGCTCAGGCTCAAACCTTGTACCTTAGTTACAGGAAACAATAGCCTGAATCCTCTACCCCAACTACCAAGCTGCTAAAAAAGTTTTCAGGAATATTTTCAAGGAATTGAGTTTCAGGTGTATTTTTCAAGGAACTGAGAGCTTCAAGGAAAGAGAAATATACTGCTGCTCATACTAAGTCTGTTTATAATGTGCAGATGTTTTGTTTAGCAAATGGTATCACTATTGTGCTATAGAATTAAAAAGCATTGTTAGCAGCACAACGGGTGGTATACTTGCTTTTGATGCAGAAGGTTGTGGATTCTACTCCCACAGCATGTGAATGGATCAATGACACTGTGTTGTACTTTAAGGGGGTGTGTGGTGTTGCAGTCCTGATTATTTCCTCCTTTGGATGAAATGCCCAGTAACTATGAACCTGTTATCAGTTTGTCATCCATTCTGTATTGCAATATTACCAGCTTACCATTTTTTTTTAAATGTAACATATGCAATTTATTCTTCAAGAGCAGCAGGCACGGAATTTGTAAATGAAAGACTGAAATGTGAAGTTGTTTGCTAGCAGCAACCTCTTCATTAGTTACAGATCTCTTTAATTTGGAATCATTCAGATGACTTTTACTTCTGCAGAGATTGTGCATATTGACTGATATTGGTGGATTATAATGACAGAACTTTGAGTGGCCTTTTATGGTTGAAACATTCTGAATTGGGCAGTTTTGTCACTATTGGTTCATATGTTTTGTTTGATTGCTCAGTGGAAAAATGTTCAAAACTATACATTTAGAACATGCTCTAAAAAGTGGAGCTACATTATACAAAAGATATAATTTAATGCAATCAGGAAGGTGAATCAAAAAACTCATGCATGTCTTGCATAGTCCTAAAATGTGTGCAAGGGGCCTATGAATTGAAAACAGCCCTAAGGTAAACTTTATCCATTACGGGCCAAATGCGTTTTCTTTGAATGTGTGTTTCAATGCTGTTTCAATGAATGAGAGTTTCAAGGGTAAAGAAGTTTAAATGCTAAGTCTGTTTTCATTCCAAGACTGTATTGTTTTATTTAGCAAATGTCTGTCAGTGTTTGTGCTATGAAATTTGAAATAAAAGTTTTAAATTTCATCCAAATATCTGTAATCATTGTAGAAGTAAAGCAGAAAATAGTATGCACAGTGAGAAGTTTGAACAGTGTTTATGGTAACTGAGGAGAAATAGCCAAGTAATGGGACACTGAAATGGCTTCAGAGGGGGTGGCTGTGTATGACGGGTGCATCTGTGTATAGGGGGCCTTAATTCATTACCCTGCCTAAGGCCTCATTTTACCATGATCTGGCTCTGGCAGTGACTCTTATTACTGGCATCAACTGCTCTAACGAACAGCGGAGGCACCACTACAATGACCTGAAGAGGCACCACCTTAACCTTCTATGCCAGTGGTCAGAAGTCAAACAGAGTGTTCCTTAGACATACAGTAAATATGCAGGACAAGACACTGCACTGTGATTTACATATAGTTGAAAGGACCCTTGTAGGAAATTTAATTCAAGATGCCTGTACTTTCTGTTACTGTTTTTCAGCTCCTGAGCAGATAGAGGACAACAGGTTCCTATTTCAGAAGTAGATGGAGCATATCTCTAGCAGCAGAAGTGAGTATGATTACTGCCATCCTATAGATAAGTTCTGTATATCATAGCAGTGTTGTATTACCCTATGTTATAATTGCACAGCGGTAACTCTACTACCTATATGTGACACCACTTCATACTACTTGGCAAACACGATATTCAAAATAATAACTATCAGCTTGAAATTAATCTGCACTAACAATTCTTTCTTTTCTAAAAAAATAGTCCATGGTGACATCATTAATGTTCAGATTAATGATAAGTCACCATGGACTATTTCTTTAGAAAAGAAAGAATTGTTAGTGCAGATTAAGTATCAAATTGATAGTTGGCCAGGATTAAATGAGTGCACTTCCATAACACCATTACTTAAGTTAAAAGCGTTAGAAAAAAGGAAATTAGAATGTTAGAGTATTTGAGCAGAATATATGTATTATATTTTGATTATCGTGTTTTTTTCCTCAGTAATTCATAATTCATCATTTTATTGTATTTAGGATGATTCATTAATGGGGGGGGTTATGTTATTTAAAGGCATCACCATTTGAAACATAAGAATATGTAATAGGAAGGAGGGACTGGACCAATCAGGAACAAGCTGCTAATATTTAAACAAGAGTTTGTGATCATTTTAATGTCTGATGAAGTTTAGCAATTGTGTTAAATGAAAGCGCTTACAATATTTTGTGGATTCTGTGCATTTTAGAGTCATTAAACAAGTGTACATATTTCAGCTGTTGCCTATTTTTCATTGTTCTGCAGCCGTTTTTCTTATTTTATAATGACAAATCTGTCCCATAGTAAATATCAACTTACATTATAGTAGTTGCACACCATATGCTGACAGCTGCCCATGTTACCAAAACTGTCTTGTCTGTCTTTGGTATGACACATTGGCACAATATGCCTATTGACCTGCTTTGTTTATAAGAGTGCCCATGTCCACATAGAATTTCTTTGTCGATATCCTGCCTGACATACTCAAATACTCACATTGGCACATCCACATACACCTTCCCTGGTCTCTGATGGCTAACAGCTCACTACTGATAGTAGTGTCACACATCCCCCACCCCCCCAAGGCAGTTGTTAATATGCCACTGCACCCTTCTGTGCACACTGTACAAAAGGAACAGTTGACATTCTATGCTTAGTTACCATCGTGGCCTACATACCTTGTGGGTTTTAATCTACCTGTAGGTACCTGTAAGGCTGATAGTCAGACATAGACAAGATAGTAATGATTTTATTTCCTCTCTCTTTCTTTGTTGTGATCCCTCTTTTGTTTAATTTCATGCTTATTTTTTATTTCTCTCCATTTGTATTACTACTTTATGCAGTGTGTGTGATTCAGAAGCAATCTGTACTTCATCATCCTATCCTGCCATCTCCTGCTGGCTCATCTGTCTCCAGGTCTGCCTCTTTATCAATTGACTTAGGTTATGTCATGGGGAAGCGATCTGGAGGGTTCCTTGTTTTGGCCTACAGCAGAAGGTCATATTATGTTAGCCAGCAAGAGTTGGAAGAGGTGATGGCTGAGTTTGTGGACCAATTATGTGATGCTCACATTGGTCACATGGAGACAGTCCTCGAATGACTGGCAGAGTCACTTCACTGCTTTGCACTGCCTAGTGTGCCAAACAAAGCCAGAATCAAATAGGAAAGGAAGTCAGTGTAGTAACTTGACATCTGCTGGGGTTCCACCCAGGGCAGCATAAAAGTGAGGCAAGATTCCACCCTTTGCCTAATCATGGTGATCTCCTTCCATATGTGCAACATCCCCCATCTGTCATTCAATTCTCCCTATCACTGTTTGCCATCCCTCTGTCAGTGTATGTGTTTATCCAATGCCAACCCCCCTCCACCTTTGTGTTAGTACCTCCCGTGTTGTTAATTGTCTGTTTCATGTCTGTTTGTGTGCCCCTGCTGCAATCCCTTTACCTTTTGGCCAACCCTTGCCTGGCACAGTTTTGCCAGGGCAGTGACCAGAGCTGGATATTCTTACATCCTTTCCAATCTGCACATACAAAAGGGCACCTAACGCCCCCAAAAATACTGTTCTTCCCCATCCTCACTCCCACACTTTCTTTCTCTGTGTCCATCTGTGTGTTCCTCTGCCTGTTCAGTTCTCCCATTTCTTCAATGTTTAAATGAATAATCTTGGGAGGGACCTTACTATGAGTCATTATTTTACTTCACAACAATTCTCCTAACATTGCAAGGCTGTAGGTGCCAATGGTGCTGAAGTGCAGAACTGTAATTAACTTCTGAAGCGAGGAGAAAATAGTGACCTCGGAACTAAATGCCAGTACTGCAATTGCAGTTACTAATTAAGAACCGAAGTGTTCTGTGTATGGTAAATTGATGTAGCAATCTGTTTGCTACATTATTTTGTTTGAGAAGACAGTTTTCCTCAGATCAAAGTTGAAGAGGGTGCTTATTTGAAGAACTACACAGGGTACCAGATGAGTTAGATACAGTTCTGGACAAATTAGGACAAAAATATCCTACAAAGCCTACTAGTAGCCTATTCCTTACAGACTAGATAAGTTACAGCTCCCTGCTCAACCAGATTAGTTTATATCCTAAGTCTGTTGCACGCAATCATGAATCCCACCATTTCTACCTTAATTTTATCTCAAGGAAAATGTCTGCAATATGTCTCACCAACTGTTTTCAAGGAGAAACAACTTTTTTCTTTTGGTGATGTTCCTTCCTCTGAATGCCAATACACCAAACGGCATTGTTTATTGCTTTCTTACATTCCTTCCCTACCTGAGGTTATTTAGTATAGTTTTTCCAGGTTCTTTGCCACTTTTCACAACTGCTTCTTTTTCATCTGCATACTGTTTCCAAGTTTTTACTTATAGTAACGTTATTTTGCATTTGTTGCATTAAATTTAATCTAGCTTTTACATCATTCCTTCAATCTTGTCAAGTCACTCTTTAACTCCTTTGTATTCTTGTTTATCATCCTTGTTACATATTTTGCCATCAGTCTGAGCAAAACAACATACTTCATCTTTTAGACCTTCTATAATGTGATTTAAGAAGAAATTGAAAGTCATGTCACAGTACTTTCACCTGTGTCATAACCCTTCTGTTTATCCCCTGAAATCCGCAGATGCTCATAACAGTGAACTACATGTAAAATAACTGTGCTCTGCCTTCAAACTCTGCATTTAAATGGGAAATAAAGTAAATCATTCTAGCTTTGAAATAGCGCTGTCCTTGGCTGAACTGGTAAACAAACAATGCATGCATTTTACAATACAAATGGGACTACTTATTTAAAACCTAGATTTAGTAGCCACTCTTTATTTGGTTCAATAATACTTTAAGACAGGCCGCTGTTGCAAATGTCATTTGGAAATTTCGGAATAAAGTTCCAAGGATGTGTCATACCATTCATTCAAACACTTTGCTATACCGGAAACAGTCTTCACTGTTCCTCTTTCTGTTTATGAAATATGAACTCCTCACTGAGAACTGTATTTTTAAACTAACTCTTACTGCTTAATGTTTTGATTCCATGAAAGGCTTCCTGCCTGGCATCTCAGAAACATGTCATGGTTGAGGTCAATAAAATATCAATTTGCAGATCAAATTCCTTCCATAAATCCTATATTCCTTGGGAATAAGTAGAAATCTAGGCAAAATTATGTCACAAGACAAGAGCTGGTGATATTACATGGCCAAAGCAAGTTCTCAAATGCATTATTTAAGAGAAATGATAAAAATCCAGTTTGCATTTCTGATCTGAAGGACTGTACTTTTTATTTATTTTTTTTAAATACGTTACATATTTGTATATAATTATGTATGTAATGATTTTATATATATATATATATATATATATATATATATATATGGGTTCCTATCATATGATCGAAAGTTCATTTGACTGAAAGTTCATTTGACTGAAAGTTCATTTGATCGACAAGGATTTTAGGTGGGGGGCTTCGCCCCCCACACACCCCCCCTAACTATATATATCAACTCCTGGGTCGCACAACATTGGGGAAAGGGGCAAATCCCTGTCGATCAAATGAACTTTCAGTCAAATGAACTTTCAGTCAAATGAACTTTCGATCATATGATAGGAACATATATATATATATATATATATATATATATATATATATATACATACATATAGTAAATCTTAACTAATTTGACATAGTATTTCTAGTGAAAATGTGAAAAGCAGTAAAAGTAAAGATTTTATTTTTAACAGTGACAGGGAGGTCATGATACCTTATTCCATGAAAATAAACATGATTTTTAACTAATGTTTTACAGTATCCATATTTTACAGCCAGAATATTTGGTTTGATTCTCTGATGGCTCAGTTCAAGACCAGAATAAGTTTTCATACAGCTGTAATATTATAATGGCATAGAATAGATAATAAGATGTACATGTCCGAAGAGGCATGCATTTAACATCTCAGTGTTCGCTCAAATTCATTTCCCCAAGTGTTCAGTAATTTAGTGATGTGGCAAGAATGGAGTCCGTCCCTAAGTCAGGATAGATTTAAAGCTCATTAGATCAGTACTGCTACACTGTTGCACTGTTGTGATGTGCTGATTGATGAAGACGATGATGGATGATATGTCTGAGAAGCAGAAACAAATAATCTGCTGATGAACAGTCTGCATTAAAGGTAACTGCAACACAGTTTTACATCAACTATTCTCCTATCTGGTTACCAAAGATTTTACAGTAGTTTAATAGCCCTCACATTCAGTGTCTCCAGAGTAAATAAAACTTGCTTCTCAAATTCCAATGCTGCATTGTCAGAATTTAGACCACAAGTTGTCTGTTCGTATACAAATAAAAATGGACAGTTTAGAGTTTCAGAGCAAAATATTGCTTAATTTAATGAAGTACTTTATACACCAAAACATCTGCCTACTAGCCTTTTTAAGCATTCTATTCCTGCGTGCTTTTCTTACATGGTCATAAGATCAATACATTGCTGGAATGAATAGTTTCCACTTATCATTAGATAACAGCTCAGATGGTGTAGTGGTACATTGCTCTGACTATAGTGTACAGGGTCATGGTTGAGACTTGGGACTGATGGTTAACTTCAACTACCTCTCCATTAACTGGGAAAACTACTCATGTACCAATACACTTGCCCAACGTTTCCTGGAATTCATTAATTCCAATGCCCTGGACCAGCTCGTTCTTACCCTCACTAGAGGTAGCAACACCTTGACCTGGTCATTACTAACAAGGGCGACTGTTGCTCTACACCAATAGTCAACTCCTCCCTGGTTAGATCCAACCACAAACTAATAACTTTGGAAATCAACATCCCTCTCACCCATAAACAAACTGTACAACAGAAGGAAGAAATTGTTGCAAAAGAAAGTAAAATCCCATGAGTGGAGGAGCTCCCTGGTAAGCCTCAGTAAGAAGCTGAGATCCCTTGTAAGATCCTCCAAAGCTAGCTACGAAAACAAAATCACCGCTGATTCTAAGGACAACCACAAAGCATTCTATAACTATGTCAAGAATCTCAATGGCAACACCCAGATTTGCTCTGAGTTACAGCACAACAGCACAAAAATTACAGAACCAACTGATATTGCCAACATTCTGGCAGATAGGTTCAGTGCTAACTCCCTCCCCACCCCCTAAAGGGCCCATATCTATACAGGAAGAATGCAGTGTCCCTGTGATCACAACTACGCAGGTAAAAGCTGCACTCTCTAAAGCTAAAAACACAGCATCCATGGGACAGGACAACATCCCAGGCTGCATTTTACATGAACTTCAGAACGAACTAGCTCCCTACCTAAGCATCATGTTCAATCATAGCCTCACATCAGGCTTTGTGCCCACTGAATGGCATACAGCAACAGATATCTCACTCCACAAAGGGGGAGCCACCACTGATCCCGGGAACTATCACCCTATTAGCCTGATGAGCCTGGTATGCAAGGCCATGGAACATATGATCATGGAACTCATAAATAAAGACATTGGTAACCTCCAAACTCTGGATCCCACCCAGTTTGGGTTTGTGAAAGGCAGCTCATGCCTGCTGAACCTTATCGACTTCTTTGAGGCAATCACCAAAGCCATAGATGAGGGTAAGGTGGTTCACACAGCCTATCTTGACCTCGCCAAGGCTTTCGACACCATCCCCCATTTTGGAATTATAGCTAAACTCACTAAACTAGGTATAAATCCCTATGTCACAAGATGGGTTGCCAACTGGCTCACTGACAGAACCCACACTGTAAATGTTGCACACTCCAAATCTGACCTCAAACCAGTGACAAGTGGAGTACCACAGGGTTCAGTCCTGGGACCTCTCCTGTTTGGTATCTACTTCTCTGAAGTACAGGCTAACACAGAAGGCCTCTGGATAATGAAGTTTGCAGATGACTGCAAACTAGGAACCATAGTCGAGTCCCCAAATGATGTGGAAATCCTACAGAAGGGCCTCACTGAGACAGATGCCTGGTGTCAGAGCCATGGCCTCAAGCTCAATGCCAAAAAGTGCATTGTCATCCCCTTTGGTAAAAACTCTGTATCCATGAACTACTACATAGACAGCAGCCTACTTAACACCGAATGTGTGATAAGTGACCTTGGGACCCAGGTGGACAGTAGTCTGTCCTTTGATAGTCACATTGCCACAGTAGTCAGGAAGTCCTTCTATGTGGCACACCACATCATAAAAGGGTTCTCATCCAGGAAAAAATAGGTAATTGTTCCCCTTTACTCGACACTCATTCATTAGACCCATTATAGAGTACAACGTCCCTTTTGGAATGTGCCTCACAAGACATCTGCAGCAGCTGGAAAGACCACAGAAGTACCTCACAAAGAGGATTACTGGCCTCAAACAGATGCCCTACACTGACTGTCTCAAAAAACTCCTGCTTTACTCCATAGCTTATCACCTACTCCGAGGTGATCTCTGTCTAACATATAAAGCTATGTCAAACTCAGAGCTGTGGACTTGCTACACCTAAAGAAATCCCAATCCCTCCGAGCTACACACTCTAGGGACCTAATCCTTCTCACCACAATAAACAGGACATGCTGGAGGGATAGATTCCTGTCCCAGTGACTTCTCATACTCTGGAACAGGCTACCCATCTATGTCAAGCAAAGTTCTTCATTAGCACTCTTCAAGAAAAATCTTGATGAGTGGATGGGAAATAGGAAATACACCCTGGGGATCACTTCTGTGTCTCTGCTCAACAGTGGCACAGAAAAATAACTTTCTTGGGTGGCGTAAGCCAAGGAACCTTTTTGGCTAGGCTTACGTAGGCCCTCGGGCTGATAGCCTAGTACCTACCTATGAACCTATGAACCCCCCCCACCCCCACCTCCATGCAAAGGTAATCACCATGAAAAACTTCTCCAAAGCTAACTTTGGACTCCTAAAAACAGAGGTGGCTAACTTTATGGCACCCATGCAAATGGAGAATAGTTGCATGACCGCCAAATCATACATCAGTGCACTGTACGAACACGTACACAAATACATGGATCTCACCATACCCAATAGAACCAAGACGCTCTCCTCCAAAAAAGGAAGCTAATCTGGTGGTCCCCTGCCATAAACAAACTCTACAACAGAAGGAAGAAACTGGTGCAGAATAACATGAAGTCTCAAGACTGGAAAAACTCCCTTATCAGCCTCAACAAAAAGTTGAGATCCCTCATCAAGTCCTCTAAAGCTAGCTATGAAAGCAGAATTGCAGCAGATAGTAAAGACAACCACAAGGCCTTCTATAGTTATGTAAAGAATCTCCACGGTAATACCCAGATTTGCTCTGCATTACTGCATGATGATACCTCCTATACCAAGCCAACAGATATTGCCAATATACTGGCTGACAGATTCAGTGCCAACTTTACCCCCCCCCCCCCTAAAAAAGACTAATCACAATACCAGTAGATTGCCAGGCACCCAGTATTATTGCTGCACATGTTAAAACAGCACTGTCCAAAGCCAAGAATACAGCTTATATGGGAGCTGACAATATCCATGGCTGTGTTCTACATGAACTACAGAGTGAACTGGCACCTCACCTGTGTGCCCTGTTCAGTCACAGCTTCACCTCAGGCTTTGTCCCTACCGAATGGCACACTGCTACAGTCATCCCTCTCTACAAAGGAGGAGTGACTACAGACCCTGGGCACTATCATCCCATTTGCCTGATGAGTCTGATATGCAAAGATATGGAATGCATCATCATGGACCTAACAAACAAGGATATAGGGAATCTCCAACCTCAGGATCCCACACAGTTTGGTTTTGTGAAGGGTAGATCATGCCTTCTCAACTTGATTGATGTCTTTGAGTCAGTCACCAGAACTTTGGATGAAGGTAAAGTGGTTCATACAACCTACCTTGATCTGGCCAAGGCCTTTGATACCATTCCCCACTCAAGAATCATAGAAAAACTCACTAAGCTAGGCATCAACCCCTATATCACTAGGTGGGTTGCAAACTGGCTCAGAGATAAAACCCACAGTGTGAAAGTAGCTGACTCCATATCAGACTGCCGACCAGTCAAGAGTGGAGTCCCACAGGGTTCGGTCCTGGGTCCTCTCCTGTTTGGTATCTAATTCTCTGAAGTCCAGGACAACATGAAGGGACTCTGGCTGACAAAGTTCACAGACGATTGCAAGTTGAGAGCTATTATTAACTCCCCAAGTGATGTTGACATCCTACAGAAAGGCGTCACTGAGACCAACGACTGGTGTCAGAACCACGGCCTTAAGCGCAATGCCAAAAAATGTGTCGTCATCTCCTTTGGGAAAAACCTGGTTCCCATGAATTACCACATGGATGGTAGTCCACTGAACACAGAAGGCATTATAAGAGATCTGGGAACACAGCTTGACAGCAACATTCTCTTGACCACCACATTGCCACTGTGGTCAGAAAGTCTTTCTATGTGGCACATCTCCTTACTAAGGGTTTTGCATTCAGGAAGAAAGTGGTTATTGTCTCCCTCTACTCTTCCCTCATTAGACCAATCATTAAGTACAATGCCCCATTTGGCATGTACCTCACTAGACACCTGCAAAAACTAGAGAGGCCGCAAAAGTACCTCACCTCACAAAGAGGATCCTAGGCCTTAAACACTTGTCCTGTATGGACAGACGCAAAAAACTCCAACTATTCTCTGTCTCATATCACCTACTTAGAGGCAATCTCTGCTTGACTTACAAAGCTATGTCTGACCTAGCTCTGTTAGAAATGCTACATCTAAAGAAATCCCAATCTCTCCACACCACATGCTCCAGAGACCTCAACCTCATTACCACAATCAACAGAACATGCTGGAGGGACAGGTTCATAACCCAGAGACTGCCCATGCTATGGAATAGACTTCCCATACATGTCAAACAGAGCACCTCACTAGCCTTCTTCAAGAGAAATCTTGATGAGTGGATGGGAAATAGAAAATCACTCCAGTGGCTCTACTTGACAGAGGCATTGGGAACTAAGGTCAGGTGGCACGATACCAGGGTAATTCTATGGGCTAGGCTTGTAAAGGCTCCAGGGCCATTAGCCTAGTACACACCTATGAACCTATCAGACTTTTATCTCAGTCAACCTTTATTAGATACACAGAAAAATGTAGAGCATCCCTGGATGTAAAAACGGTTGTCTTTGGCATCCCTTACTTAAAAAATACAGCTTTACTGTATATCAACAGTAAAGTAACATGTTGTATGAGTAGTTAGAGATCCTTTTTTTCTTTATACAGAAACAGAACCCTATCCCACTCCCAGCCATCTTACATACAAATGAAACAAGAATTATTTGCAGTAGCACATTGTTCTTCTTACGAGTGATCTTCTATTAAATGGATACATATGTGCTTTCAAATTTTGTTTGAATTTGTCACAAAAAATAGCAAAACTCAATGTTTTATTTAAATACAGAACCTTTTCAGAACCCCCTTAAAGGAGTTTGAGATCCTCTCCTGGGATGCTGGCCTCATGATTTAAAAACAATGCTCTAACTTAATTCCTGACAAGAATAATGCATACAAGACTTGTGACTGCATGTGTAGAGCATCAGTTTTATTAAATAACATAAAGAAGATGCCAGACTTTTACCAGAATCTAACTGTCCTGCACTTCTAAGCATAGACTGGTGTAAATTTGTAAGCATACTGCAACATTACTCATCCAAAAAGTCAACTGAATGACATTACCTGACTGAACAACTTGTCTAAAACTGCACATTTCTGAATCTGCTCTTCTGAGTAACTCTTAATGCTCATTATTTAATAAAGGCTACTGTGCAGAATGTGTGCATTATAAACTACCAAGTCTTACACAACATGAAATAAGCATAACTCAGGAAAGTGGATTTGCTGACCTGCACTATTAGAATTGATCGATTTACCTAATTCAGTGTGAGCAATTTAGAGTTGAAAAAAAAAACAACCTCAAAAAACAGTGAATCCTTTTGATAAAACCAGCATTTCAATGATGACAGTAATAGGACTAGTTTGCAATGGGCATCTAGGATCATGGCATGCATTTTGTCTAGGTATTGTCCTTTCACATTTCAACAGAAACAGCCCTTCAGTCCTCACGGAGTAAGAGCTAAATGATCCCTACACTCCCTTACAGAGTACCAGACAGTCATGAGAAGGCCATCATGTGTGTAGTTATCTGGGGTGTTCTCTTTCCATGTGCCTTACTCTCCACCTCCTTTCTGTTCTTGATGTCTACACCAGCTAACAAAGCCTACATTGCTGGCCAAAATGTAAGTATCTATTCCAACATACCCTACATCAAACTGTCAAATACCACTCATTGAGGTTAAGAATATGTCATGACACTATATGATGCTGCTGTTACTCTTCAGTCACATATTATGGACACTGCAGCACTGAATCAGTTTGTATCCCTCCCCTGGGATGGGTGAACCTACATCAAACACTCACTTCCAGCTCCCTCACCAAATAATACTTAACATTATGTGAATTATCACAGAACAAAACCGACGGAGTAACACACATAGATTTTATTATGTGAATTATATTTAAAACAATAGGGGGATGGGAAAGCAATTGGGATTGACATAGCGGCAGCTTTGTTGAGATTTGTAGTCAGTTGTTCAATCATTTCAAAATGGAAAAAAGTTCCTTAACTGCCTTGTAGGAGATAAATTCAGAAGAGTAAACAACAATCCATATTGTGTCAGTTTTTAGCTCAAAATGAAACTGCTTTCCACCTTTATAGATGATCTGTGCTTTAGTGGGCATTTTTGAAACAGAATGCTTGTGTTCTTATATTTAATAGCATTTGAGGGTACTGCATGCTGCAGGTCATTTAGTGAAACAAAATCTATACATTTAAAAATATGAGGGCATTAAAGCATCAGCATGCAATGTTACGATTATGTAAATAATGCAGCTTCTTTAAGAACAGTTCTGTAATCCTGTGTATTAGCCAGAGGATTAATCCCTTCATGTTGGGTTAACAGGTCACCACGATACCAATTACATGATTCATTCTTGTATAAAATGAGGGCTTTTCTAAACCATGGCAGATATGCTAGAGTCTCAGTGTGGGAAGTGTACAGTAATTAATCGCCCTGTGTCCTGGAAGGCTGGAGTTTGAGTGGAGAATGTTCTTATGCCTCAGTGAGAGTTGGGTCTTTATACCTGGGAAGGTATTCAAAGGAAGGACTGATGTCTCCAATTGTCAAGAGTGAGAAACACTTGAGAAACTGTATAACCATGGACCTAACTTGGGATAATCTGGGTGAGAATAGGTTCATTCAGAGCCTACATTAATTTTACTTTAGCTGAATCAAATGTCTGCTGTATGTTTGCACTTCTTACTTAAATTGTATAGAAAATGCCATGGTTGTGCAGCGGTAGAGTTGTTGCCTCACAGCAAGAGGTTCTCCCATTCGATTCTTGGCTGGAGTGCAGGAAGTGCCTTCTGTGTGGAGTCTGCATTTCCTCCCCATGGTTGGGTGGCATTTGAAAGACATGCGTAAATGTGTGTGCCTTCATTGAAGGTTGGACATCGAGCTGGCACCTCGGCGTTTGTGAAAATCTACTGCCAATCATTAGCGGACTGAAGTTCCGCTGTGGCGACCCCTAACCGGGAAAAAGCCGAAAGACAAACAACAACAACAACAACTTAAATGGTATAGAAAATCTTCATGGACATTTTTCTCTTAGTGAGTATATATTTAATTTTGCTGTTCAACTTTAGATAGAACAACTTGTGAGCAGAATTAAAGTTATATTTTCAATATTTTCCAGTATCTAATAGCACTATATATTTACAAATTTAATAGTTTTCAACCTTTAAATGTATTTTTTGATTTATCAGTTTATTTATTTACTTAATAAAAAGCAAAGCACAAGTACTTGGAGACGGCTGTAGAATCCAGTATAAAGATCTTTATTCGACACAAGCGCTTTCGTGGGTAACCCCACTTCTTCAGATGTCTAATTATTTTAAAAACAGCTCTTGATTTAAATATCTTCTTGAAACACATGATTAAAACCAACCAATACAGTGTTCTGGTGTGAACAAGCACTTTCAATTTAAAGTAACATTCTACTATTTACATGCCATTGTCTAAACTAGAAATCTGAATGTATATGTATACACTTCTAAAAGCCTATTTATAAAGTATCTAAACTGTAATTCAAATTTCCATAACATTTCAGTTTGCAATCACAAGCACAGAATATAAATGTTCTGTATCTGTTAAAATGTGCTGTATGTTGTTAATCTTAGGCCTCAAAATTTTCTCTAAGTATACTGAGACTGGTTCTGTGCACCAGTTCCTTCCAGATACTATCAGGAGCATGGGGGGGACACCTTACACTTTTATGAACTTTAGGTAACCCTTGTATGATTGGGGTGATGGGATACTCAACAACAAAATAGTCTAACATATCCTTACTAATCAACCCATTCTGCCATATATCCTTTAATTTAGTGACTACCTTACTGGACATCTGTTTAACTTGATCAACTTTAATGTTCACATAAAATTTGTTGTCATTCAACATTTCATGCATCATTCTATTGTATGCAACTGTATTCAACACTACAATAGGGCCGCCTTTATCAGCAGGTCTCATAACAATGTTTTCATTCTTTTGCAAATTTTTCAAGGCAAGATGTTCTTGCTTGCTTGAATCAAACCCATGTTTATTCCTATTATGACTTTTAGAGCTATCTTGTGAAAATCATCTATGCAAAGTTGCTCAAAGGCAACGGGTTTAGCTGTGGTATATACAGACTAGGTTTCCTAAAATATTAACACTAGTATTAATAACATTATTAGCTTCATTATGTAACAATTTCAGCATCACATTTCTAGTAAAACACAATGTCAAAAATAGCATCTGTTAAATCACAGTACCTTGTAGGAATGAAGTCTTTTTTGTAAAACACTAAGTTCATTCTCATTTAAAACATAGAAAGATTCCACACTAGCCTTTCTTGAAGAAGGCCTTCTTTATATTCCGCTGGTTCATTTGGTCGTCTGTCTTTCTCTTCTGTCGACTTCTGCTCCTTCCTCTCAGGTGCTGGTCTTTCACCCTGTTTAAATCCCTCACAGGAAAAGGAAAGGACAGCAGACGTTGCCCTAAAGGGAATTTAGTGTTCAAGTCAGTTCCTCTGGAAGGCATCATCTTCTCAGCTGACTGATGTACAATTGCTTTAACTACAAATGTCTTCTGTCTGGCTCCTGTCCCATTTGAAGTTATAAAATGCGAATTTATTGAAGAAACAGTGGCCATTAAACTAGTGGTATTGTCTTCAATGCCAGTCAGCATTGTAATGGCTGTGACATCACTCGTGAGCATGCCCTCATTATCAATCACAGTTACAGCTTGTGAATCATTGGCTGAAGCTTCCACTGAGGTCGTTCTTGACTCATTCAACATGCCTCTGCTTTCTGAGGACTTGGGCCAGGAAAAAATATGCCCAGATTCAAAATCACAATGGTCTAGGACTATTTTCCTCAGTTTTTGTTTAGTTAGCTTATGCGCATAAGTTGAAATAGTTTCCAGGACATCTAGTAAATATTTATCCAATAGATTAGTTTCAAAAAGAGGAAGCAGTTCAGCATATTTTGTTTCCGCTGACAGAGTATACACCTGTATCTCTTTCTCTGCTGCTGAAATCAACAGTTAAATATAAGGGGTACTTGTAGATAAATTCACTTTCTGCCAGCCAAAAAGTAGCCCCTTGTCACAGTTCACATAAGAAGGCATTTTTTTTTAATTCTAAGTCCTCTAGAAACAAGGCCTTCTAGGAGGCAAACCTCCATATGAAATTTTTCAAATTGTGCTCGTTTCAACTTAAACAAGTCTTTTTCTAAGGCTAGCAACTTCTTTTTAAGACCAGCCAAATCTATAGTAACTGCTTCAGTCTCACCTTCATTGATGGTACAGTCCAGCAAAGGATTGAAAACATAATTAATTGCCTTCATCAAAGGATTCACTTGAATAGTACTTTGCTGCAGTCCACCTGGATTATAATCCATTTCTATAACATCTTGTCCTTCAGCCATAATATCCAAAGAGCAACTGCTTCAGTCTCACCTTTATCGATGGTACAGTCCAACAAAGGATTGCAATCATAATTGCCTTCACCGAAGGATTCACTTGAATAATACTTTGTTGCAGTCCACCTGGATTATAATCCAGTACTATAACATCTTGTCCTTCAGCCATAATATCCAAAGCTAAGGCAGCACACAAAATCAGAAGTAAAAAGCAAAACCACAAGACTGCCACCAAAGCTTTGAACTCACTTGTCCTGCACACAACACATCCAGAATAAAAAGCAAAACACCAGGACTTGGAGACAGCTGTAGAATCCAATATAAAAATCTTTATTCAACACAAGCGCTTTCGTGGGTAACCCCACTTCTTCAGATGGCTAATGCATTTTAAAAACAGTTCTTGGTTAAAGTATCCTCTTGAGACACATGATTAAAACCAACCAATACATTGTTCTGGTGTAAAGTAACATTCTACAAGGTACATGCCATTGACTAAACTAGAAATCTGAATGTATATGTATACACTTCTAAAAGCCTATTTATAAAGTATTTAAATTGTAATTCAAATTTCCATAACATTTCAGTTTGCAAACACAAGCACAGAATATATCTGCACATGTTTACATTTTTCTCTTACACACACATACAAGCCTGTAACAAGAAGTCAGTAATTTATCATGCAAACAATTTCACAGCACATCTTACCTAAAAAGCTGCCTATACTTTAACTTAGGACATTTCATTTTACAATCACAAGCAAAGAATATATCTGCATGTTTACATTTTCCACTTTTGTTCTCCAAAACACATACAAGCCTATAACAAGAAGTCAATTATTTATCATATGAACAATTCCACAGCACATATTACCTAAAAAGCTGACTAGACTTTAACTTAGGACACAGGGGTATATATTCATTTAATCCATGACCTCTGTCAGCCCTTAATCTTACTATCCACTTAGCTTTAAGCTCTTCAGTGATGTTCCGTAGTTCCCCCCTTTTATACTCTCATATGTTCTTCCTATAACTGGAAATTTAAAAGCAGAACTTTCAAGATTTTGGACTCAGTCTTTTGAATTTCGAGATTTTGAGCTTTCGAGATTATGAAATGGACCCATATATGTACACACACACACGCGCACACAGGCACACACACACACACACACACACACACACACACACACACATACAGATTTTATATATATATATATATATATATATATATATATATAAATTTATATATATATATATATATATATATATATATATATACACACACACACACACACACACACACACACACACACACACACACACACCCACACACAGACGCACACATACACACACGTAGTCAGTAAGGATAGTTGCTAGATTGAGAAGGATAGAGTATTGAGGGAGCGGTTGAAATTAAGTGACATGACTCAGTGGTTGTTTCAATTTTAAAATCACATTATATAAAATCCATTTTCAATTACACTAGTTGCCAAATTACAATTCTAAATATATAAATATAAAGTTTCATAAATAAGTATAAATGTTCACTTGTACAAGTCCTTATCACATTATTTTGTAAATTTCATCTGTCTCCTGGTATTTTATATTATCAGCAAGGTCTGAAATATGTGCATACATCATTTACTGAAACCAGAATTTATATGCAGTCTAGTGAACTTCTTAAACAACTATTGACATATTTATATCCAAACATTTTAGTTAACAAATATTCCCTAAAATGATTTAAAGAGACAACATTTCTCTAACACATGAACCAAATCTTCATCTTTGTTCAGTTTACAAGGACACTTACAAGAAATATTTATCTCATTTAGTCTATGCTTCCAGGTATTTCCCTCCTGTCTCTCAAATTTATATCTCAGGAATATAGCTCTTAAATGCGTGTCTTATAAAAATTGCTAGCAATCCACATTTTTATTGTAAAAAAACCTGAAAATTTGGATTTTTGAATAACTTCCAAAGGTTTTTTCCATTACAATCCAATGATTCCTTTCTTTAAGTGAGGGGTATATGTATTATTTAATGTTGAATGCCCAGGATCAACTGGTCAACACTCCCACCAGAGGTGACAACATATTGGACCTGGTCATCATCAACATGGGTGACTGGAGTTCCACACCGGAGATCAACCCCTCACTGGTTAAATCAGACCATAGACTAGTCACTCTGGATATCCACATTCCGCCCCACCCCCAATCAAGGAAACCACAGTGAAAAACTTTTCAGAAGCAAACTTCACATTACTTAAGACCGAAGTGGAAAGGTTCACAGCCTCCATGCTAAACAATGCTGTCCAAGCTGCTGAATCCCTTACAAAGGCACTCTATGAACACCTGCAAGAATGCATGGATCGTGCTATCCCAAGCAAAACCAAGACTCACTTCTCCAAGAAAAGGAAACCAGTCTGGTGCACCCCTGCCATAAACAAGCTATACGATAGAAGGAGGAAACTAGTACAGAAAAGAGTAAAATCCCAAGAAGGGAAGACATCCCTGATCAGTATCAGCAAGAAACTACGATCCCTCATAAAATCATCCAAGGCTAGCTTTGAAAGAAAAATTGCCAAGGACTCCAAAGATAACCACAAAGCATTCTCTAGCTATGTCAAGAACCTAAGTGGAAAGTGTCAGATCTGCTCTGAGTTAGTGCAGAATGGTACAAAATACACAGAACCGACTGATATTGCCAACATTCTGGCAGACAGGTTTAGTGCAAACTTCACCCCCATCTCACCCCCTAAAGGGCCCATAACCATAAAAGAAGAATGTAGAGCCCCGGCAATCACTGACACACAGGTTAAAACTGCCCTATCCAAAGTCAAAAACACAGCTTCAATGGAACCGGATGGTCTCCCAGGCTGTGTCTTACATGAGCTCCAAAATGAACTAACCCCTCACCTAAACACACTGTTCAAACTTAGCCTCTCTACAGGCTACGTACCCATAGAGTGGCGCACAGCAACAGTTATCCTGCTCCGCAAAGGTGGAGCCACAATGGACCCCAGGAACTATTACCCTATAAGCCTGACTAGCCTGGTTTGCAAGGCTATGGAGCGCATCATCATGGAGCTCATTAACAGAGACATTGGGAACCTCCAAACATTGGATCCTACCCAGTTTGGCTTTGTTAAGGACAGATCATGCCTCCTAAACCTGGTGGACTTCTTTGAGACAGTTACCAAGGCTTTAGATGAGGGAAAGGAGGTCCACACAGCCTACCTAGACCTAGCAAAGGCTTTCAACACCATTCCCCATTCTGGTATTATAGACAAGCTCACTAGCCTGAACATAAACCCATACATCACAAGATGGGTTGCCAATTGGCTCATGGATAGAACCCACACAGTGAGAGTTGCAGGCTCTAGGTCCGACTATAAACCGGTTATAAGTGGCATCCCCCAGGGCTCAGTCCTGGGACCCCTCCTGTTCAGTATATACTTCTCAGAGGTACAGGCAAGCACATGAGGACTATGGCTGACCAAGTTCGCAGACGACTGTAAACTGTGGGCCATAACTGACTCTCCGACTGAAGGATCTTACTGGTGTCAAAATCATGGCCTCAAGCTAAATGCCAAAAAGTGGATAGTCATCCCCTTTGGAAAAAACAAAGTACCCATGAACTACCACATACGTGGTAGTCCCCTAAATACAGAAAATGTAATAAGGGATCTGGGGACCCAAGAAGATAGTAATCTCTCCTTTGATAATCATATTGCCAAGGTGGTTAGAAAATCCTTCTATGTGGCCCACCAAATCACAAAAGGGTTCGCATCTAGAACAAAAGAGGCTATTGTTCCACTCAACTCATCACTCATCAGACCCATCATAGAGTACAATGCCCCATTTGGGATGTACCTTACAAGACACCTGCAACAGCTGGAAAGACCACAGAAGTACCTCACCAAGAGGATTACTGGCCTCAAACAGATGCCCTATGCAGCCTGACTGAAGAAACTCCAGCTGTACTCGGTTGCATACCACTTATTCAGAGGTGATCTCTGCCTGACATACAAGGCCATGTCCAACCCAGAATTGATGGACTTGCTCCACCTAAAAAAAAAAAACAAATCCCCGAGAGCCACATGCTCTAGGGAACCAAACCTCACCACAATGATAAATAGGACATGCTGGAGGGATAGATTCCTGTCCCAGAGACTCCCCATACTTTGGAACAGGATTCCAATCTACATTAGGCAGAGCCCCTCACTAACACTCTTCAAGAGAAACCTTGACAAGTGGATGGGAAACAGAAAATTTACCCCAGGGATAACTGCAGTGGCTCTGCTGGACAGAGGCACATGGAACTAATCTAAGGGGGGCTGTGAAAGCCAGCACATTCTGGCTAGGCTTATAGATGCCCTCGGGCAGATAGCCTAGTACTTACCTATGAACCTATTGTCTTCTTCCTCAAGTAATTATCAAGATAAAGTAAGCCATATTGTGGTGAATAGTTTAGCATGCTTTAGCAATCCACATTTCCTTGAATTACTCTTCGTAAATGTTCTAGATTACCTCACCTTTATCAACCAAAGGCATTCTTAACCTCCTAGCAAATACGTTACTATCCACTCAGGTCTGTTTGTTTATCAAACTCAATTTACACCTTAGATAAGATTCAGGAAATGCTTAAGTAACTTCATCATTTTCTTAAAATTCTGTATACCAGTTTAAGTATCTCTGCAAAGTTAACACTCAACAATAATTTTGTTCCATAGGAGTGAAGAGAATACATGTTTTTCTTGCATTTTCTTAATAAGGGTGCTAAAGTAAGTGTGCATTTACTATTTCTGTCTTTAAGCTTATATTTATGTGTCTGTTTTCTAACTTTTCCTTAAATTATAAACCATCAGGTTTGACTACAACATATTTATGGGAATGTAATATTTCAGCATTTAATGTTCCAAACAGCATATCTTTCTTTCTTTCTCAAGTTTCCTGCAAGGTTATCAATATTACAAGATAATTTGCAAACCTAATGGCAAGGGACAATACTTTACTTGTACTAGATATGTCTAATAGTCTGCTAAACATGTTATCAATATGAATTAAAAATAACCATGGAACTAATTATGGAGATGGCATTTGTGCAACACATGACCCAAACCTTCATCTTCATTCATTTCACAAGGACACTGACAAGAAACATTTCTTCCAGGTGTTGACCTCCTAACTCACACACGTCAAGAGAGGAGCATGAGATTTTTTTACTTGTCTTATATTGTGCTGTTTGTAGCTGATTTCACTGTTATTATTTGTCTTGAACAACTATTGATTCATTTTCTTGTCCACAACTTAACACTATTTAATTTAATGAGTGCAGAGTCTAATGATAGGGTGCCAAATAGTGGTGAGGCTCTGCATGGAATATGCAGCCAGTGGAATTTATGAAGTATGTCAGTGCTGTCAATTATGGCTTGCCAGTACAGCAAATATGTATATCTTTGGCTCAGTGATTTGAATAATTTGGTGTTTTTGGGCAGACTGAAGGCCAGGCAGTGGTAGGGCAAACTCACTTTAGGGAAAAGAATGCTTTTGGCTATAGCAGTGCATGCATAACGAACAAGGAGGTGAGAGAACTACTAACTTAACTTTAATTGTGAGTGTACTTTGAAGGTGATACTATCTGTGTGGGTTACAACGTAAAGGCAAGGATGCAGAGTTAGCCCTAGGTGCTTTTGTTTCTTTACACTAAGAGTGATATTGCCATTCATGTCTCTAAACTGTAGAAGTGTTAGAGAGGAAGGTTTCTTTGTGGGGGGGGGGGGCACAAATTACACAACATTAGTTCTAGTGTTGTTAATTAGAAGTCTAGTTGAGTGAAGCCAATTACACAGAAAAGAAAATTTGGGCTGTAAATTTATTTTAAGAGATTGGTGTGTTTTGCTGGTGTCCAATAAAAGGATGTCATCTGCATATTTAAATCAGGGAAGTCAAGAGTGATGTCATTCATAAATTGTGAGAAAACTAACGGGACACCAGTGTTTAGAGTACCTGTATTTGATAAAGTGTTGTTGTCTTTCAGTTGGTTTTTAAACCATGAAACTGTATCAGTAACACTAGTTCTAATCAGAAAGCCACTTTGGGATTTATATGTCACCATGATCTTTGTGGGCTTGGGCACATTATAGCAACACAGATTATTACCAGCAACAGACAACAAATGGCAATTTGTATG
This sequence comes from Protopterus annectens, assembly GCF_019279795.1. Taxonomy (NCBI): domain Eukaryota; kingdom Metazoa; phylum Chordata; order Ceratodontiformes; family Protopteridae; genus Protopterus; species Protopterus annectens. The sequence continues at coordinate 893,679,663 of NC_056744.1, read as the reverse complement.
GGAGACGATGTGCTGCAATGAAATGCTGCTAAAAATGCCATCATGACATCCTACAATTGCTGCTTCCTCCTTGCTTCCATCTCTGCTCTGTACATCCCTTGCCTTCTAAAAGGAATATTTCTTATTAACAGTCAAATAGCCCTTTCCATTCATCAGCCATCCTCAATCTTCGAAGAAATATTTTATCAAGTGGGTGTGAAATCTTGTAGTTGCTGATGCTTTTGCTCCCCATTATTTTTTTATTGAGATCTTCACTTCACAGTGCCCTTTTATAATCTTATGTGCTCAGATATGTTTTCCTGTATCACTTCTGTTCCCCACTAAGAAAGCCTACTTTTTCCATGTTTTTCCCTCAGTTCAGTCTCTTCATCCTCCTGATCACCCTTATTGCCCTCGTCTGGACTCTCTCTATTGTTGCAATGCCATTCTTCTTATACAGACTCCAGACAATGACGTCATCATCATCATCATCATCATCATCATCATCATCATTACTAGAGTCAGTTGCTGCAATGATGCAGCTTAGCAACCTGTTGGTCTTGGCAGGTACACTTTACCTCTGTGCTTGCTGCGTATCTCTCAACTGTCCAGAATTTCACAGAAAAGTCATAGTTTTGCCTCATATTTTTGTCTGTTCCAAATAAAATGTGTGGTTGTCTAGCAAACAAATGAGGACTAATCTCATAAAATAATCAAAGGCATTTGAGTTTCAGGCTTCATATCCTTCAGAAAATGCATGGCAATATAAAACCTGTTAATTATCCAGTCAACTTTCTAAGTTTTTAAGAGCACTTTTTAAAATCTGACCCTGATTTGAGCTTTTGTCCTCCCAATATTTTAGCTTTGTCCAGAATTCTTGAGCTAAGACATTGAGAGGTATGGTTTGGCACTTCATCTGAGTCATTTTGACCACCTCAAACTGATTTCATCTACTTGAGCGATACCTTCCCAGTCTGTATGCCCCCACTGGATTATTGTATACCAAATGTAGCATTTGGCTTTTTTTCAGCACTAAATCTTAGCTGCCATTGCCTCGCCTAACTTTCCCTTTTTTCAGAAGAACCCTCACAAGGCTGATCCCTGCATCTCCACTGGTGCCTCCAGTGTATTGTCATCTCTAAATGACTATTATGCTTGAAACAGACACACTGAAAAGCACCTGACCCAGGAAGGAACCTCCCCTCCCCCCACTGTGATACACAATGTGATAGATGCACTGTGCTATGTCCTTCTGAATCTTTCTCTCCAGGCACAATTTTACCCATTCCAGAATTTTGCCCTAGCCTGCCCCCGTGGTTTACTCAGTAGCCTTCACTGTTGCACTGAGCTGAAGGCTTTACAGAAGTAAAAGTAGGCAATGTAGAAATTTCCATTGTCAGCTCTCTGCTAATCTAATCATAGAAATGGAATGGATTTGTCTTATAAGGTCTTTTAGTTGCAGGCCCATGTTGTTCTCTACCTTGCACTCTGTGGTACCTCCAGAGAGCAATACCAGCCTTTCCATCAGTGTTTTGTCCATCATTTTATCATCTGCAGTCAGTATTACCACACTGTTTGTGAGCTGATACTACGGTAGCCTTTTTCATGTCCTGCTAAATGTCTCTATTGGCTAGCAATCATTTAAATAAATGTTTTAGTATTTTTACCAGCTTTGTAGTCAGATTTTAGGGGGTATTTCATTAAGTCATTACACCACATTCTCTCTCAGCCTAGCCATCTCCTGCCACATTCTCCTGGTGGCCCCACATGTCCATTTCTCACCTTGATTCCCTGTTCTCCCTTCTCGAGCTGACACTCTACTATGTTGTTCTTTTTGTGAAGATGGATACCAACATGTTCGTTAGGACTTCAGTTTACTTCTTATCTTCTACCATGTCCCTCCATACCTTGGCCAGCACTCTGAATTTTACCTTACCCATGTCCCTTTATGCGATGTAATTAAAAATACCTTGCTTCCTTGTTTTATTCATGATACTTCAGGATTTTCCTGATAATGTTTTCCATTCTTCTTCATTCTGTTGCCTCTCAGCCTCTCCACATGTCCAGGAAATACCCTCCACCATTTCTCCTGAGTTGTAACTAAAGAACAGGTCCTCGCCACACTCTACAAAGCTAAAAGCACTGCATCAATGGGTCCTGATAATATCCCAGGATGCCTCCTAAATAGCTTGAAACATGACCTGTTAGGCCCACTAGAATCTTTGTGCAACCACAGCCTCCAGACAAGCTTCATCCCTAGGGAATGGAGGACTGCAATAGTCATTCTCTACACAAAGGAGGACCATCAACAAACCCAAGGAACTACAGACCCATATGTTTGACCTGTCTTATATGCAAGACCATGAAAAAAATTATCTTGGACCTGATAAACAAAGAAATTGGAAATCTTCAAACATTGGGCCCATCCCAATCATACCGCTTCAAACACTGGGCCCATCCCAGTCATACCTCCCAAATGTCCAGATTTTCACAGAATGTCTAGATTTTTGCTTTATATTTTGGTCTGTTCTTTATAAAGCTTGTGGTTTACTGGTAAATCACTAAGGATTGAAGTTGCTAAATAATGATATACTTTTAAGTTTCAGACCTCATATCCTTCAGAAAATGCATGCTAGCACAAATCCTGTTAATCTAGCAATTCTCTAAATACATAAGAGCAGTATTTAAAATCTGTTCCTATTTTTCAGTCTTTAACCCCCCATTATTTTTGGCTTTGTCCAGATTTCTTGCAGTAAGAAGCTGAAAGGTATGATCCTAGTTCAGTTTTCTGAAGGTCAAGTCATGACTACTAAACCCAGTGGACTTTCACAAGAAGGTCACTAGAGCTATGAATGTGGTAATATGTGTGCATAATGCCTACCTTGACCTGGCAAAGGCATTTAACACAATTCCTCACTTAGGTATTACAGACAAGTTCACAAATATGGGCATAATTATAGCCAAATGGCTCACAGATAGGGCACGTGATGTTAGGACTGAGGAAGCCAACTCCACCAAGAGGCCTGTTATAAGTGGTGTCCCATGGGGCTCAGTACTGGTACCTCTCCTTTTGGAATATAGTTCTGTGAAGTCAAGGCAAATGTATAGTGTCTTTAGCTGAATAAATTTGCTAACACCTGCAAGCTGAGTACAATCAATGAATCCTTGAAAGATGTAGATATCACCCAGGAGGGTTTGACACAAACAAATAACCAGTGCCAGAGCCATGGTCTAAAATTTAATGCAAAAAAAATGCATAATTAAACCCTCTGGGAAGATGACCACCTCTGCAAACTAACAACATAGATAACACTTCTCTAAGAGTAGACGCAGTGGTAAGGGACTTGGCAACTCAGGTTGACAGTAGCCTGAACTTTAATCACTATGTGTGTATGGTAGTGAGAAAATCCTTCTACTTGGCCCAACTTATAAGTAAGACCATGACATCAAGATCTAAAAAGATCACAGCCCCACTATACTCGGTCCTAATTAGTCCAATAATCAAGTACCATGCACCCTTCGGCATGTACCTGACCAGGCATTTTCAACAGCTGGAGTGGCCACAGAGATTCCTCACTAAAGGAATACAGGGTGTAAATAACATGTCTTATGCAGACCACCTCAGAGACCTGTCCCTGTACTCTGTCTCCTACAGACTACTGAGGAATGATGTATGTCTAACTTGCTACGCATTCGTAAAACAAACAGCACTAGAAATGCGGAGCTTTTCTCGCAGGGCCTCCACTGAAAATGGACACTTTCTGGCCCAGTCAGACTTTTCCAGTAAACAAATGTCACATAAATTAATAATAAATAAGAATTATCTGATCTATTGATCTAAACCTTGTCTGTGACATAAACAAAACATGTTGGAGTTACAGGTATGTGACTCAGAAATTACCCCTTCTCTGGAATAGACTCCAAATTCATGTGAAGCAAAGTTCTTCCTTGAGCCTATTCAAATGCAATTTTGACTAATGGATGGGAAATCACAAATTCATCCCTGGCTTGTCACCTGTGTCCCTCATGAACAGGAGCAGATGGGAGATGTTCTAAGGCACAGACATGTACCAAAACCATTCTAGTCCATGGGCATTGAGAAAAGGAAAAATTGGGACAGGAATGACGAGGCTTGAAATGTCTCTAGAGCCATTAGCTTAGTAACCTCCCATGATCCTATAATCCTATACATGTATTTTTGTCCCTGTATTTCCTCATTTTCTCTTATTTCCTCATGTACCCTGTTTTTCAGTACAATTGTATCTTCCTCATTTTTCTTTAGTTCTGTTTCACTATGTCTAATTCCACTGCTGTCTCTGCAATTTTTTATCTCACCCTAGAGATCATCCACCTACAAGAAAGATGATGGGTACAATCACTACCCTTCAAACACTACAGGGGTCAACGTCATGGACAAGATGAATGCAAACGTATTTAATACTATGTGCGCTCTTGACTATCATGCATCAAACATAATCTGTATGCCCACACAATCATATACAGCACTGCCTGTGCTTGTACAGTCATTGCAAACAATGACCACACCATACTGCTCTGGATGGCATCAGGTAGTGCAAATGTTTACTACATGACATCATTGTTTCCCTGTATGACATTTGTGGCGACTGCATTTAGAAAAGTATTTTATAAAGGAAACTGCATGCCTAGCACTGGTCCAAGTTTCCTCATCTTCAGTGCAAATGGTGCTGCATTCATCTGTGTGCTGCATCAGAATGTGCCTCTGTGTGCATGCATTGTGAAACACTTTGTAAGCCACTGTATCATGGTGCTATCAGAGTATCTGTGTTAGTAATTCCTACCTGATACATTTGCCCTGTATAACAGGTAATAAGTATCTATTGCACTCAGTGTATTTAGAGCCCTCACTGTTGGTCTTCAGATGCATCTCACCCTCACAGCATGACTTCAGGATCAGCTTGGGTTTCTTGCAATCCAAGTGGCAGTTCTTTTTCCAACTATCGTGTACGTTTATCCCCTTTGCCCATATTGTCTTATTCTTCCATTATTCTGCTGCCTTTCTCTGCTATGACAGATATTCAGTGATCATATAATGTGGTATATGTCATATAACATGGAATATGCCAGGATTGTGCCAAAGGTCTTACAAGCATGGTACTGCAGTGCATTAACATACCTGTCCTGGTAGAGGAATCAAACTTCAAGTAAGCCACACAGACATATTACTTGAAAATGCATGTCTGATAATAGCATCCCTGTATTTAGCTTAATCAGCTTAGTATAGCTACCAAACAGAGCTCGTGTCATATGGAGGTAATACAGGAAATCATGCTACATACAAAGCTCATCGATTTAAATATGGGCTATGAGAGCTAGAATGTTCAAAAAGAAGGGGGAGGATGACAGATCATACCTCCATGTTTTGAGGACACAGAGGTAATGCTACTTTGCAAGGGTGTACAGAAAATATAATGTTCTGCATGAGGGTAGTTGTGGCTTATTCTGGACTATAAACCTGTTTTGTAAAGACTCCATGAAAAGTAACAGCTACAAAATAATGAATTATAATACTGTTAGATGAGAATGTAACCTTACAAAGAACATTTTGTAAACTGTGCACTTGGTATATACATTTCTATATTTACTTCCAGGGTTCTTACCTGGTAATACTAAGAGCATTGCTGACAAAATAATGTAAGCAGCATACATCTTCTAAATAAATCATCACTACATCATATCAGAGTATAGTTTTATCTAGACCGACATTACATATCATAGTCCTCAAACAGAAGTAATTAAGATGAAAATTCACAGGCTGGTGTAATATATTAACACAAAGAGAATTTTACAAATACCAATACAAGAATTCAGAAAAACGTAAAGCTTATCAGACAGCTCCATATCAAAGAGGAATAAAACCATGAGTATGAACGGGTAACAAGGGTAGAATTAGTGGCCTCATACTGGAGGGGATGTCAAAGGAGAGAGACTCTTGATGAGACTACACCTACTAACCTCTCTTAAAAAGGATGGAACAGGCACGCATGCCTAGGGTGCACAATTCATGTGACATACCTCATTGGAGACTGAGTACTTGTAGAAATAGTTGTTGTGAGAGGGTGGGTCCTTTGAGATATACAATACTCATTAAAGTGGGTGGTACCACATGCATAAGCCATATCATGCCAGTTATCACTACCTGTGGGCATGAGTATGGGAACATAAGGTCACAAGCAAAGACCCTGTTCTCTTGACAGATGATGCACCACTCCCAGTATAATCGACTCTAATGAGGATGGCCCAAGGACATTAGAGTGTCACTTCTGAGGGATTGAAAGGATCAGTAAAGTAGTTGGAAGGTAGAGACCAGAGTAAAAAAAAAAAAAAAAAAAGTATAGGATAACATTAATTTATTCAACAGTTTAAAATGCGTTCTTAAAGTTGCAGTTAGTTTTATCTTCTTTCTTTGAAAACCAGTGGTCAGAATAAGCTTTCCCAGAGAGCATTGCATTTTCTAATTGTAATTTATGCGGTTAAAGCTGGTCTATGTTTAAAATACACCTTATCTATAACATGACAGGTATAATGATAACATGACTTTTGGAATGCTCCTTAGAATACAAATGCACTACTGATGATTTTATTTAATTAATTTTGTTTATTAAGTTTGTTAACAGAGATAGTTTTACTGGGCCTAGCCCCTTTGTAATGGAATACTGGACAGAAAAGCTCCAGAATTCATAAAGTATGACAACTGACACATGATACACATTACTAATATATTCTATTCATTATTAACACATCATACTAAGCTAAAATGCTGTAGTTTAAATGAAAGTTGTAAAGCTGGACTCATGTCAGCAGCTGAATACTAAAATGACTTTACTGAAATATAGGTGCAAACCACAAGAAGTCCATTTCCTGTAACCATAATAACTTTGTTATACCCTCATAATACAATAAGTAACATGAGTATATGGGTGTCATAGTGGTGTGATATTGCTGTTACAGCATCACAGTAAGAGGTTCTCTGATTCAGTTCTCAGCTGGAGGGCCTTCTGTGTGGAGTCTGCATGTTCTCCGTGTGTTCGCACTGGATTTTTCCAGGGGCTCCCATTTTCACCCACATTGTACATGCATGCTACAATATGAAAGTGCTCACAACACATTGATAATAGCTGTACATTCCGGTAACATTAATAGCATTAACATGCACCCTGTTCACTAAGTGCAATACCTGTACAAAGCACTGTATCGAAATTAAGTCAGATGTACAAGGGCTCCCACTGGGATCTTGGATATATTCCAACTGTTTAAGCCACTTACAGTATTCCTCTCCTCTTAGTAAGTCTGCACAATTCAAGTTTGTACAGAATGGGTCACAGTATATAGTAAAAAATAAATGGCAGGTGCAAGCAAATTTGCTGGCACATTCAACATGATGTAAGTCTAGTTTATGAAAGGTTAGAGAAAATGTTTTCATTTAACTGTAATGTGTGTCTGACTGCAGCAGCTATCTGTATAATCCAAGCTTTCTACTGCCACTTTACTGTTCTAGTGATGAGTGAATTAACATAAACCAAGCTGCAATGTAAGTGAGAAAACTGATGTGCAACATATTAAACATTATGGTGAATGCAATAACCCACATTTTTTGGACAAGGGGCAGACTCAAAACATAGGTTTGTTGTCTGTTTTATCTGCTGAGTAGCCCACACATTTTGCTGAGGATATATAACAAAGGATCAAAGTCAAGTCAAATTATGGGATAGAGACCAGTTTCCCTTGTGCAAGGTAAAGAATTTTCTCCAATAACGTGCAAATTATTGTAATAGCCAGTACACGATTTCGTAGAGTAGGCTGAGGTCATGTAATTGTATTTGTTTCATAATACTGGCACATATACAATTAATAAACCATAACTTATGCCCATCTCCCTTTATCAGCATACCTTTACTTCACTGGAGACCACACCAACCTCATGTGAACAAGAATAAGGACAACATGCTTAGATGAGCTCACCAGGATGATGACATCACAGCCTTGTCTTGATTCCATTACACCTGCCATGTTTGAAGGATACCCTTACATGTAGGCTAAGAGCTATATCTGCCAATTTATTTATTTGAGTTTGTTGACCGGATAGTTGGGCTGGTCAAATGACCTTTTTCAGCCATGGCCCGGGTGCAACATTACAAGATTTACAGTAGAAAAGCTTATACAGTAAAATTAATTTGCATATCAAATTGAAAAATACACAAACATTATCATGCTAAAACATTGCAAAAGGAAGGCAAGATATACAATTTATAGATAAAAAGAATGACTTTAGTTATATACAGTGTTATTAGCTACATGTGATTTAATGAGGTTCTGTTTCTTAACCAGTATCACAAAAGAAGCATGAGCATTTGACTTTCTTAACTAAATAAGATTTTAACGATTTTTAAATGTTTCTACTGCATCAATGCACTTAATATCATTTGAAATGTGGTTCAACAGTGCAAGATCTGCTCTTGATAAGGTCTTCTCTCCTATGACTACTTTGAATTTCGGACTTGAAATGGATAAGAATGTTTTCTTGACTGTTCCTAATTGAGTAATGTTGGTATCTCACAAGTAATTTCCTTTTGAGAGGAGGGCAGTATCCTGTTTTAAGAACATTAAAGATTATTTTTCCCAGAAGGAATGGGCTCTATCTGGAAATGGGAACCAATGCATCTTATAAAAATGCATTGCGTGGTGTTTTCTTTAGTCAGCTATATATCCAAAATAGGAAAACAGCAGGTCTTTTTGTGGGGGTTTAAGATCCCTTGTAGTAACAGTGACATGCAGCTATAAAGTTAACTAAAGCATAGTTTAAAGTTCTTATAAATAGTTTAAAACTCAGAAATGAAGAAAAGGACTTCCCTTGTACAGGTGTAGAATACAGAAATCTATTAAAACCAAACACAGACATACACATAGAAACCAGTGCAAGACTCCAGCACTACTGATTAACTACATAACCTGTGTGATAAGTGATTATAGGAAAAAACAGCTTCAAACTTATTCAGTGAAATTTGACACAGTAAGGGCATTCCCAGGTGTTTGCATATGACCAGTTTAAGTCTTGACAGATAACAAATCATGGCTGCTAAGTATACCGGCAGATACAGAGTATAACACGCAATAAAACCATGCAAATAGCTCTTCCACTCTTCCATTATTAGACCATACTCCAAGGGACTGATACAACAGAAAATCATGATCGATGTTGGTGCACGATAAAATATAAAATGGCTTGTTTTACTTAACATTGCTGTCTCACTGAGATTTGCAGCCTGGCCCCAAAGAATCATAAGCATTGAATACATGAAGGGGAGAGTTATCTGGTACCCTGTTATCACATGATCCAGGCTAAAATCCATTATTTGCTTTCTGTTCTCTGTTAGTATTCCAATAGTGCCCCCCCCCCAAACGTTTTCTGTTGTGCATTTTCTCTAGTTGGGCCAATCTGGCAATGGGGTCAGTCTGGTAATGGGGTGAATTAGCCATTGAGCTGAAGGAGGTTAAGGCTGCTGTGTCTCCTTTAAGTGTGCTATTGAGGAAGGATCAAACTGTCAAGCACCGTCTTGTCAATCATTCACCCAGTAGTACAAATATATTACATCATGAGTTCACAGACTTCCTTGTCACCTCTGCCAAGTGTCAGCTATCTTGTTAATCATAGAAAACTTCAATTTTAAAGTCAATGTGGAATCCATGACTCTTGGGAAAGAAGTATTTTGTATTATGAAGGGACTGAAGTCTGCTCAGTTTGTAACCACTGCTATCCATAGGCATGGATATACCTTGGATTTTATGTTCCAGTTGGGTGTTGAAATCAGTGATGGGGGGAATCAAAGCTATATTTATTTTTCATCTGAAGTACCACCGATTTCACACACACACACACACACACACACACACACACACACACACACACACACACACACACACACACACACACACACACACACACGCATGCACGCACACACGCACGCACACACACACACACACACACACACACACACACACACACACACACACACACACACACACCACCCAATGGCCTGCTTGCCTGTAAAAGCCTGAGTTAGATTTCTCTTGAATTATTGACTAAGTGAAAGGATTGTTATACTTTTCAACTGCCTCATCAGCATCCTTAGCACTGAATTCCTGTAACAAGGCTTTGATAGCTTCACTTAAACTTCTCAGCCAAAGTTGCCTCTGCCCTGCCCATCTTGTGCCACATGACCCAAGTTATGATTTTCAGCTCCGTGAGCTGAGGGAGTCAAAACAAAGACTACAGCACAAACTTTTTTCTGCATGAATCTATCTAAAGATAGCCTTTTCTTAGATAAATATTTTTCAGTCAATCAGGTTGAGATCACCCACAAGAATATCATTATATATGTCCAGGGAGATCTAGATGGAAGCAAACTGACAAGTGTCACTCTTCTGGCTAGTGGGCAGGCTTAGCAGCCCATCCTGTTTTACTCTTCAGAAGTCTTTTTCAGCTGAAGAATCTGAACAGGCTGATGCGTATTTTGCTACCACATTTGCCTTTTGCTAGTCAAGTGTCAGCCTAAGCACACTTGTAGTGACATTACAGGCCTTGTGAAGGATCTTCCTTCTTTTTCATTGTCTGAGTTTATTATTCCTGATTACAAGGCTTTTATTGTTGTACTTTCCAGAATGTGTGCTACAACATGTGAATTGGTTATATCTAGTCTGAAGGTGCTGAGCCCAGTTCTGTACAGCTCACTAAATCATCACTTTAACAAATGTTTTCCTTCAAACCTAAAGAAGGGTTTTGTTACTCATAGGATCATAGGAAGTTACTAGGCTATTGGCCCCGAGGCCCTTATAAGCCTAGCCAAGAGTTTAGCCCATGTTTAGACAAGCCAGCACCCAAAGCCCCTGTCCAGCAGGAAAACAGGTGGCATCCTAGGGGATGTATTTTCTGTTTCCCATCCAGTTATCCAGGTTGCTCTTGAAAAGGGATAATGAGGTACTCTGCTTGACGTGGAGAGGGAGTCTATTCCACAGATGGGGGAGTCCTGGGACACAAATCTGTCCCGGCAACAAGTCCTACTGATGTCACAGACCAGGTTGAAGTCACGTGTGCGGGTTATTCGAGTGGAGGTTGACTTGCGGATATGCAGCAGTCCCATCAAGGCAGAGTCTGAGATTGTTTTGTATGTCAGACAGAAGTCACCTCCCATCATTAAGAAATGTGGTTTGAATGCAGATGATCTGAATGACTATAGATCTATCTCAAATCTTCCATTTATTGTAAAGGTTTTAGAGAAGGCTGCAGATGTGTAACTGGATTCATATCTGATTGACAATACCATCTGTGATCCACTTATTTCTGGTTTTAACTCCAGATATAGTACTGAGACTGCCCTCAGTAGGAATATTAACATCTCCTTTTGGCGAGTGAACAATGCTGTTTTCTGCCTTGGTCCTCTTAGATTTCTGCAGCATTTGTCATAGCTGATCATGAGATCCTGTTGAACTTGATTTATCACACTACTGTGGTATGGCAGGTATTATCTTATAGTTGTTTGCTTCCTATGTTTCCAAATATGCTCATAGGGTGGCAAGAGAGATGAATGCTTCTTAATCCTACACTCTACCCTGTGTGGTGCATCTCAGGTCTCAGCTTTGGGTTCACTGTTGTTTTTTATTCAAATGATTCCTATAGGACCCATTATTTGAGTGATATATGCTTCCTTTAGAACACATTATTTGAGGGAGAAATTTACAACACCATTGTTAAACTGATAACAAAGGGCTCTACCTTCAAGAATGCATATCTGCCCTAAACAGATAAACTACTGACTTGGAGCACATAACTACCTAAATGGTTGGCTTAGGCTTACTACCACCAGTACACTTGTTATGACTCTTCAGCCACTGTCCACACTTCTTCTACACCAGTTTTGATCCCAATATTATATAAAGTAGTACCAAGCTAGAATTTGTGTCAAAGGTGCAGACTTTTAACAAATAGCTCATTCTTAAGGACCAAGTGTCTGCTGTTATAAGGAATATCATTCTTGTCAAGCATGTTATTCCACCTGCAGATCTTTGATGCTGGTATGTATGCTTCTTGGTTTCCTCCAGATTTGAGTATTATATTGACCTGTACATTCTCAGGCTTACAGCTTGGCCATCTCAAAAAAGTACAGAACTTTGCAGTTCGGTTTTTGATGGGGGATATATGATGCCATTATATTCCGCTGATTCTGCAGAGCATGCACTGGTTGCCAATGAAGTCATGCATCACTTAAAATTTTCTGGCTGTGGATTATCTTGTCCTTCACAACTTGGGTTCCCCCATTTTAAGAAGCATTTGGCCAATACTGACACACTCATACCCTGTCCACATCCTCCCTTTGGTGTTGGGGCTTTCAAAGGTCCACTATGAGTCTTCTGTTGAATGCTCACTCAATTTTCAGGGGATGTAACTTTGGAATCTCTTATAAAGTTAGTTGAGGATGCCCCTGAGAGTCACCAGAGTTAAATGATCCCTTGAATTCTATGTTTAATTTCTCCAATTTTGTGTTTCTAATACCATGAAGGGAATGGACCCCATTCCTAAGTCAAAGTATGTTTAAAGTTCATGAAATTAGTATTCCCTTGAATTCTGCTTGCATGGCTTTGCATATGAGGTATAAGTTTGATGGTCAGTCTTGTTTTTTGTCTTGTTTTTAAGTCCTGTATTTATATTTTACTATCATTTATTTATTTTAATACATTAGTAAGAAGGTTTTAAGCACTCAAATAAATCTGAAGCTGAATTTGAATCAGACACCACAGTCATGGCAACACAAACTGAAGCTGTTACAAAAAGAATAGGCATGGCTATGACTATGGAGCACTGAAAACAAAAGGTGCTCCACCGGAAATGGGAGTTGTTACAATGTAGGAAAATAGTCTAATGCTACCAAATGTTTACTAAAGACACCTTGCTAAAGATATCAAGTTTTTTAAAGAAGACATAAAATGCACTAATTATACTATTCTATATGATACTATACTATACTATACTACTATATTATATACAGACAGCTGATTTACCTAGGGGAAAGACTTTAAAAATTAATGTTAAGAAGTGGCAGTTTATCTGAACAATACAATATTACTTAATGTTAACAAAGAAAATCTCATCTGCATTGCACTGACAGCACTTGTACAGAGTGTTGATTTCAGTAATGTGCTCAGCCTTGATAAACTTATCCACAAGCTGAACTCTTTGGCTGAACATTCAGTAAACCAACATCCTTCACCAAGCAAATTCTATTTGACTGACTCTACAGGATTCATGGAAATGTGCTGTTTAAAAGTACTTAGGAAAGATACCATAAATCATTTTTGCCTAGTGCATGTCCAAAGCACTAACTTCTTACATTAGTGGGTCTGTAATTCATTCACCTTTCTGTGTTTTATCATTAGCATGATCCACCTTTGCGGACGATTCTAACATCTGGAAAGTATACTAACTGTTCAGCACATGATGGTTGCATGACAGTGCATACCATATTTATGAATATGGGGAGTGATACATTGTTCTGTGGATAAACCATTGGGTCTGTCATGAAATTAAAATATAAACCTGAATCACACGCCCCCCTCCCCACAAAGTAATTTCTAAATCCGTTCTTACAATTGAGTGGACCACTGGACCTATGAAAGGAAGAAATCTGGAATCCATTTCAGCTTGTGCTTTCCACCCTATCTGAATAGCTCAATCAGACAAGATTTTTTAATAAAATACACTATAACTAGTGAAAGAGACACCATTGTGTAAATGCATACATCAAATACTTGACAACAGTTATTAAATAATTAGTAAAACAAAACAAATATTTTTACATATGCCATTATGGATGTTTAGTTTCAAGCAATCTGTGATTTCATGTTACTGTTGTGCAAAAAAACACAATACATGTACATGTAACTGCCCACAAAACCAGGAATATACATTAATCTACTGAGTCCAATAATCTGTAAATTACAGAACATCAGAATGAAGACATTCACTTGCTGAACATGCGTGCTGAATAATATGTTCTAACAGTTTTATTTCTTCCTGGTGGGGAGCAAAAATGCTTTCTGTGAAAAGGCTTTGCAGGTTCTCTCAAGAGCTTTGATAAATAGACAGACGTCTTGTGTCAGGCTGCACTTCCTGGTTTAAAATATACTTTCAGTTGCAGCATGAATCAATAACAACTGAACTCTCAAGGGATCAAAGATCAAACGAGGTGTCTGGAAGATGGATGAATTGCAAGGATTGAAAAGGTCAGAGACTCACACAATGCAGCAATACTGTTTTCACCGATTCAGCTTTCCACTTGCTTTGGTCTAGCTCCAGAGCATATGGCAGTAAATCATATCTGGCATAGTATGTTTGCACTGACTTATGGGAAGAACACCTACTGTAAAGCACTTTGTATTGGGTGAAGTATGACTGTGGAATTAATATGATGTAAGTGAATAAAAAGTTCCAGATGGAGGCCTCTTAGCTTTGCCTCTTGCAGAATTAAAGACCAAGAGTATATTTCCTCAATCGGATGAGGAATAACAGTGACCAGAGGAAAGCTATGATCTATAAATTGAAAAATAAAACAGATTAATTCCCATTTTACTGGCTATTCAGATTTTTAAGAAAGGTCTCAGTTGGGATACAGTTATCCATTTGAGGTAGATTTGGAGTCTTGCAATCTAATGATATATATGCAAGCATATCATAACAGGTGTCATTGCTGCATTATTTGTGTAATGTTTAGTTGTGTTGCACTGGAATACTGTATGTAAGAGAGTATGGCACCTCTTTGTGACAGATGGGACATGAGAAGTGAAGGGGCATCAGCTTTACAAAACATGACAGAACATAGTGCTACAATATGGTACCACATTGCTGGGGTAACTATATGTTTTAGTAGTATTTGTAAAACACATTTATGCAAGTTCAATGTGGGCACCAGTTATGCTACATTTTTAACAGTTTCATAGCTGCCAAGGGTTTCCATCTGTCAATACTTGAGGTAGTGAATTCAGTTTTTAAAACATTACTTTTTTCATCAGTCAGCTCAGACACTTGTACCTGTATTCCATCAGTCTCACCTGAAATTTATTTTGCTGTCTGAGGTAAAATCATGATAAGCCCAAATCAAGTATTATCCACATAGTATGTATGTAAGGTTTTTTTTTTCTATAACTTATTTTGTACCAAGGATACAGCCTTTACAAATGTTTTATAATAACTGAAGTACCACTGAAGTTTGTGAAGTTGCTTGGAATAAACATTTGTTGTATTAAAATGAAAGCTGTTTGTATTTTTGCCTCAATATCCAGTCTTCCACAGATTACAAAGATATGATATCTGCCATTAGAAAAAGATTACTGTGTCTCTTCTTCACTCAGTTTTTACACCTAGTACCTATGTAAATGCTTCACTTTGTTGTTGAAATATATGCCCCACTGCATTATAAAGTTGAGCTATATTTAAATTAACATTTGTTCACAAACTTTAGGGTTGTTATCTTCAAGTCTCCCTAAAATAAGTTCCTCACATCAACCCTGAGTTTTCCTATCTTTGTTGGTCAGTTATAACTTCCCTTTGTCTTCAGAGTGAATCCTATTAGCACGCTTGGGTTTTATTACCTACTGTTTATTTGTTATTTTCTTCTAACTAGGATTAAAGTAAAAAAAAAAACAATGACCTTCAGTTTCTGGAGTATGAAGGCTAGACGGTGAAATGCTAAGACTTTTAACCTTTAAACCTGGCTCCACAGTGAAGGGGAATGGACCTCTGACTACAACACAGGTGAAAAGGGATTGATTAGCAGGGCTGATACTAGAGCAGCCAGGCAGGGCTGAATGAAGGGGCATGGCTATCTGTCCTCTCCCTCAGGGATGGGAGTATTTGAAGGAATGCTGCTTGGGGAAATGAGGGAGCAAATTCCATGAATGGACCATTTCATACCTCTCACTGATGCCTAGCCAGAAGGGAAAAATTTAGGGCTGGGAAAAACAGAAAATGTCAATCACCCCTGATGGTTGTCTAGATGATGCTCCTAGGAGATCCTCTGCTTGACACTCCTCTGATGATAGGGAATGAGGGGGCTAATTGGGCTGGAGGCTCCTGATGGTCAACAAAGAGCAGAGGCAATGTGCCACAAAAAAAAAAAAAAAAAGGCTTTTGGCTATGAAGACTGACATCTCATGTTCTCCTTGTTGAAATTTTAATTCCTGAACAAGTTGGAGAATATTTTCAAACAAGGGCACTTGTATGTGAAATGGATGAGTTTGTGAGAAGTGAGCAGTTGAGAAAGTGGAAGCTTAGCTCTAACCATTGAAGTTTTATTAGGGTCAGGCAGTGATGTGTCCTATAATGATGACTAAATCTTGCCACTTTATTATACCACTGTCCCAAGAGAGTCAGCTGAGTGGATTGTAAGCTAATTAAGATCAGTACAGCATAAAGTAGAGTAGGGATAGGAAGGGATTGAGGAGTATTTGTTCTGGCATTATCCATGAGGTATTGTTTGAATCTATAGAGTGCAGTTAACTTTTACTTGCTTACATACATACATACATACATACATACAAATATTTCAAGCACGGCCATTAATGCCCTTCTAGCCTGGCAATATACCAAACCAGTTGTTCCCATAATACGTGTCCGGGCTGTTCTTAAAAATATCTAAACTACTGCTTCCTTTAATGTAATTTGGTAGTCTGTTCCATGTATCAGCTCTCAGAAAACCAATTAGTGCACTCCAAATTCCTATAGAATCTTCTGCATAGGTTGTTTGATGATTCTCTGTTATTTTTTGATAACCTCAAATATTCCCAGAGGTAGTTGCCTATAAATGTCCTATGTACCTGAATAAGATCTCCTCTTTAATATCTATAAGAGACACTGTACAAGTTCAGATATTTAAGTCTTTCATCATCATCATTATCATCATCATCATCATCATCTCCTTTCGGCTTATCCTGGTTAGGGGTCACCACAGCGGAACAATGGTCCACAGACCGATTGGCAGTGGAGTTTTATGGTGTTGAGTTGCCAGCCCGGCACCCAACCTCCCACAGAAGGCACACACATACACACACTCATAGCTAGGACCAATTGAGCATGCCCAATCCACCTACAGCATGTCTTTGGGATGTGGGAGGAAACCGGAGCACCCGGAAGAAACCCACGCGACCACAGGGAGGACATGCAGACTCCACACAGAAGGCACCCCAGCTGAGAATCGAACCAGAGAACCTCTTGCTGTGAGGCGGCAATGCTAACCACTGCAGTCTTTCATAATAACTTAAATTTTCACATTCATGGATGCCCTTCATACATTTCCACTGCACTCTTTCCAGTTTACTCATGCTTGTTTTCTTCTAAGGTTTCCATATTGTTATTCCAAACTCAAGTTTGAGTCAAATGTAATCAATAGACAATGACTTTATCATGTCTGATTTCCTAGACTTTATAAATCTTTTTATACAACCTATAGATATATAACTATCATTAACCAATTGGATGATATGATTAGAAAATCTGCCATATACCCACATTTTTAAATGAATCTACAGTTTCAATCACTGTGTGCTGTATTAGATATTCACCATTCAATTTATGTCTCCCAAAGCTCATATGCTCAGATTTTGATGTATTTATCAACATATTATTCTCCTGTGTCCAAATGGTCAATTTAGTCAAGTTCTTTTGCAGACATAGCTATCTGTAACACATGCAATCAGTTTACCAAATTTAAGAACATCTGCACACAGCCTGTAGAATACCTCAGATGAAAAAGATTGGTCTGAAATATACAATCTAAACAAGTAAGGACATAGGACAGAGCCCTGTGGGACACCCTGACTGCAACCAAGAATTTCAGCTGTCCAGTTTCTGTATGATACTTGCCATGCCCTATTTGTAAGCCATGCAGCTATCCATCTTATCGAGAGTAAATCAATACCTAGTTGTTCTAATTTATTGATCAGTATTTTGTGTATGACCCTGTCAAATGCTGAAGTTAAATCTATATAAATTATATCACAGCACAATTTTCCATTCATAGCTGTCGTTATATTGTTACAGAACATCATGTTACAGGTGGTAATTAATCTATTTTCATCATATACATGCAGATGTATGGTGTCAAGTCCCAACCTTTCCAATTCTGACAACAGCCTATGCAATATTACTTTCTCCATTATTTTTCCACAACATGAAAGTAGTCGTTATGACTCTGGGTTTTCCTATTCCCCTTTCCCTTAAAGATGGGTTTAGTAAGCACATGTCTCCAATCCTGAGGAATCATTTATATAACCTAGTAAACAATAGATATAATGGTATTATAAGTTCTTGCTGAAGTGTTCTCAAGTCATTATTACTAATTCCATCTCCTCCCCAGTGCTTTGTTTGGATCCAGTTTGCGCAGTTCTTTTTCAATATAATCTAATTTGATTCCAGTATCTGACATTACCTGGATGTCACTAGAACAACTTATCACCCCCTTTGTGGAGCCAAACTGTTTTGCATAAGACTTGGTGAATATATCTATAATCTGTTGTGTCTGAGAATACATTTTAGAATCTACACACAGTTTATCAATTTGTAAGTCTCTTCTTCCACATTTCAAGTATCTATAAAATGGTTTCCTATTATGCTCAATATCTGTATATAAATTTTCTTCAATTATTTTCTTAATCGTGTCTCACACTATGCTTAATTAGTTTCTCCAGCCTGTTTATTTTGGTTTTCAAAGTTGTAGTTCAAACTCTTTTTACATTTCTCATATTTCTGTCTCTCACCTTAATCATGTATCTTGTTGTTATGGAAATATATCCTTCTGATGTTCTGTGCCTAGATCCTGATGTTAAACATATTTTTTTTAATTATTTTTTGCATTCAAACAATTTCTTTTTCAAAACTTTCCACATTCCTTCTGCAGGTTTTCCACTGAATGCATCACTCCAATTCATTTTACATAATTCCTATTTTGCATCCATATAATCTGTGATTAATCTTCTGTGCATTGGTTTAGATTTCAGTTTGGCAGAATTATCTAGTAACAAATTAATGTTTACAACCCCATGATCACTGTACATCAATGGTGATAAAACTTGACTTGAAGTAACAGTAATTTCTTTAAGAACACAATGTCTACTATGTTCCATTTCCTGGTAGTTTTTTTAACAATCTGAAGTGATTGCTGTTCCTGAACATACATTACAGATAATTTCCTTACTAATGTTGTTGAATCAATATGATTCCAGTCTGTTTCTGGTAAATTTAAGTTGCCAGCCATTATTATTCATCTCTCCTGTGTTTCATGCAAAAATGTATGTATTCCTCCAGGTCATCAGCACTTGACTTTGAAAGGTCTGTACATTCCAACAATTGTTACATGTTCCAAGGTTGTCTGCACTGTCACAGTTATACAATCTATAGTATTGGTGTTATCACTGAATAATAATCGTTATCATTGAATAATAATCACAGATCTCATAACTATCTTTAATCCCTATCATAAAACCTCCTCCTGATTTTTTGTTAGAATGCCTGCTACAGTAAAAACAATTATACTCTTGACAGAACTGGTTTCCAGTCATTGTTCTTTAACCATGTTTCACAAGCAATAACAACATCAATATTGTGGGAATGTAGCAAATTTTACAGTAACAAAACTTTATTATTAATGCTCCTAACATTAACAACCATCACAGCTGCATCAAATGTTGTTGTCTGTGAACTGTTAAATTTTCCACCTGGCAAAAATCCTACCTTTTGTTTCTCAAATATTTCAAAATTTCTGCTGCAAAAATTCTCTTCCCTGATCTTAACAAATACACACCAACCTGTCTGAACACATGTATGCCGAAAATCAAGCTTGAATGCTCTACACAGTTCCTTTTTTATAAACAGGACTTCTTTTCATGTCGGTGTTTACACAAAAAGTGTGTTCATTCACAGTGACCTGACTTTCCTTTCTATGTGCGATTTGTGAAAAATATATCCTAACACTTGTACAAGCTATTCTATCTAAGAGGGCTGTTAAGTTCCCTACTAACAGTCAGAGAGTCCTTGCAGATGAGATCATTTGTACCAACATGAATAAAAACAGATCCACACTTCCTTACATTAAGGAGTTATAAGGCTTGTCTCACATCCTCTATTTTTGCTCCTGGCTAGCATAACACTATTGGATGTTCATTATCATCTCTGCAAATGTAAGTATCATTTCCTCTAATAATTGAATCTCCAATTACAAAAATATATTTTCTGACCAGATCTGAAGAATCTTCAACTTCTAATTCAATAATATTTGCTCTATCAATTGTTACAAAGAAATTATCTTCATCACCATTAGTCTTATTAATCCTACAGTTTTCATTGCATATTACATTTGCAAGCATATAATTCTCATTCAGCTGGCTTTGTTCATCCACTTCTTGAGCCATGTTGTCAACATCTGTCTTTCTCATCTTTTTTCTTACAGTAATGTTCTTCAATCCTTCCACATTTAATTCTGATTTCTTCCTTTTCACCTGCTCCTTGCCTCTTTTTTAACTTTATGTTGTGGAAAAATGCTACATTTTTCTGTAGACTGGGTGTTTTTAATGCTTGCTTTATGTGATGATCAGTTTTTAAGCTTTCATCAGTAGTGATTTCTAGAAACTTAGTTTGACGTACTAGTCCTATGTTGATGTAGTTAGAAGTGATTTTGAAATTATTTTTGTAGTCAGTGGAATGCTTTGGAGTTAATAGGATCAGTTTTGTTTCTTAGAGTTAAGAAACAGCTATGTATCTGACAGACCACTATGGTAGAGAAAGACTCATGGATGAGTTGTTTTAGTTTATCTATGCTTTTAGCAGAACATATATGCATACTACATCACAGAGGTTTGTTTAGAAGCTAGGTGGAAATCATTAATGAATAAATTAAACAACAGGGGACCTAAAATGGATCCTTGACAGATGCTCACTGTAATGAGAAGGAAGGAAGAGCTAACATTTTACTACCTGTTACCTATTTGAGAAGCAGCTGTAAAGCTAAGATAGTGAAGTTTCATGTATTCCTAGGCAAGCTAGTTTTTGAAGCAATTTTTGGTGGGATACCATCTTGAACACTTCGGATAAATATAGGAAAAATGCTGAGAGTAAGTTTCCAGAGTTTCAATATTAGTTAAGAGATGTTATAAAATTAAAGAGAGCTGTACATGTACTAAGAAAAGAACAGAAACCGTGCTATATAAGGGTAAGGAGGCAGCTGTCAGTGAGAAAGCTGAGAAGTTGAAACTGGATATACTTCTCCAGAATTTTTGAAAGTGGAGACACTGTGGCTATTGGCCTGAAGTTTGAGAGCTCATTTGAGTTTCCACCTTCATGGAGAGGTTGAATATAGCACATTTTCTATAGGGTTGGGACATAGATTTCAGTGATAGTGTGGTTAATTAGGATAGAAATAGGAAAAGCTAGGGCATCAGCAGTAACTGTTTAAGTACTCACATGGTAGGTTATCGTGGCAAGGTGCAGGTTTTAAAGTTAGTAATAGCTTTTTTGTTGTACAAATTGAAATTAGCTTGAGTGTAAGTGTTTTGGGGGCTAACAAGGGAGGAGAGGAACTGTGTTTGTCTATGCTTGGGTTTAATAAGATTACTGTTTGGATGAAGTGAGTATTGAATTCACTGGTGAGGCTGCCATTTTGGTTAGATGAAGTAGGTGTAGGTTGCACTGGTATACTGGATTTTAACAGCTGGTTGATTGTAGTTCAGAAAGCTTTGAAGTTGTTATAATTTGATTCCTCCATATTAATACAGTAGTTTTTATCAGTTTTGATTTGATTTAATGTGGTTTTAACTTGCTTCCATTTTCCAGGCTATGTCTTTCTTCAGTTAAGTAGAGCTACAGCTTCATCAAGTGGAAGTGTTAGAAGAGCCTTCAGTTAGCTGATTTTAGTGTTTAGTAAAAGAGGAGAGATTACAAGCAAGGTTGTACAGATGCTATTTTTGGTCAGATTTATGATGTCTTATTGCGAAGATGAGCAGGTGCTCACTTAAGGTATCAAGTAAGGTACCTGTTAAGAGGATTTGGTATGGGGCATTAGAGAGAATCCAATCTAAGATGGTTCGAGCATTAAATGAATATACATACTCCATTCAGTTATAGGCATGACTGTAAACCATCTTCCTGACCAGCACAGGTTATTGTAATGTTTGTTTATATGCAGTGTTTAATAATTATGTGACTCTGTATCACTTATCAGAATTATTACCACAATGGGGAGATATATAAGTTCAGTTATTTTTGGCAAACAGTGCTGGCATGATAACTGCAGTGGTGGCAAGGAGCTGTGTCTGAAAGTTGATCACTGCTTGTCATGGTGGTCACCAAAGGACCGATTGGTGGCCAGTGAGGAAAGACATGCAGTGCTAATGGTAGTCTTCAGATGTGACTGTTACGCATTCCTAGGCCAGGAAGGCAGCAGTGGCTGAAGCAAAGTTTAGTGTTTGGGAGGAGTTTGGTGAGCCCACAGAGAATGACATTCAAACTGCCTCAAGAAAGTTTTGGCAAATTATCTAAAGACTTACAGGAGAACAGAACATTGTCCAAGTTATTCTCAAAAAATGGTACAGAAATGCTAAATTTGACTCAAGCTATTATCAGGAGTCAAAAGGAACATTCTGAGGAACCCATGGAATACCCTCCTTTTAAGAAACAGTGCCAGGCTCTTGTGGCATTATGCCAAATCTGTATGATTATTGTACTACATAGAAGTAATAAATGTATATCTCTTGTTACAGTTCAAAATGTACCTTATGTGGTCTGGTGTCTTGTATCTATGGCACAGACTTACATAAAGGCTGATGAATCTGGATGAAATCAAACTATATCTATCTCATTATTTAGGCCATCCTGAATACTAAATGTTATTTCCCTGGAACGCTAATTCCACCTAATACGCGGCTTCTCAGTGCTTCTGTGGCTCACTAGTGATATCTGCATTGCTTACTGTACTTATTTCCTTGTTTCACTTGAAAGAAAGTTACTGTTTGTCATTTTTGCATTTAAGTTACCTGTAACACATTGCACTTAAGTTACCTGGCACTTGCTCACTAAAGCAATTATATAAGTCAGCACTAAAAATTAAAAGCACTACACCCTCACTCCCCACTGGCCCTGGTTTTCAATTATTAAGGAATTCCCAATATTATTCTAGCATGTCCAAAGGTCAGTTGTCAATCTCCTCTCCGGTCCAGCTGGTGAATCTGGGAATCTTGAGGCAATGTTACAACTGCCTCATGTACACAGACAACCCTCTCCTCCTCCCAACAAATTCCAACACATGTGAGAGATGCAACCATATAGCCAAACTGGAGGCTAAGCTCTCTCAACTCAGTACTGGCATAACCAGTCAGGAGGAGAAGGAAACCATACTCACTACAATTCCAGTCTCACATAGACCTACCACGACAGCAAACCAAACACATAATCACACAAAACATACTCGGAGGCTCTAAATAAAGATCTGCGAAGCAGCAGAGACCGCCAAAGCAGACACCCAAGCAGCCGCTACCCCAAAACAAAACACGTGCAACACATATCTCACAAAGCCAGTGTGCCAAACAGTCACAGCCCTTAAGACTAAACAACACACCTGATACACTTGTAATAGGTGACTCTATCGTCAGGCACACTGACGTCCCGCCACCAGGCTGAACAAGGAGAGGGTCACGGTGAGCAGCCTGTCGGTGCTAGGATCCGCCACATAACACAAGCACTCAGGTCACTCCAAGGCAAGTACAAATATGACTCAGTCATTGTCCATGTTGGTGTGAATGACCTGAGACGTACCTCCCTGGACTACATGAAAAGAGACATAAAGGAGCTCTCTGAGCATGTAGCCCAGGCCGGTATGACCCTGACCTTGAGTAGCATCTTACTCTCACCAAGAATGATGCCACAATATGAAGACAAGATGATCAATTTCAACAATTGGCTTAAGTACTGGTGTCATTCAAAGGGGATCCAATGCCTGTCAGCTTGGGATGATATGCTCGACAAGCCACGATGCTTCGCTAGGGACGGCTTGCACCTGTCACCCCTGGGCTTTCGGATATTGGCAAAGGCTCTTGCTACCCCATAGTGCCTTTTTAGGCAAGGCTCAAAAGACAAACCCACCTCCATAGGTATCACAAGGGATAAGAAACTAAGAGTAATGCTACTCAACGCCAGAAGTCTAAACCTCAAGATGCACGCACTCAAAACTCTCCTTAGCATGGAGAACATCGATATCTGTGCAGTAACAGAAACCTGGTTCAGGGCTCCCGAGAGCACCCCAGCACTACCAGGTTATACCTCATACCATGCTTTTCAGCCCCAAAACTTGGACCAAACCACAAAAGGATGGGGAGTATCGATATTCATCAAAGATACCCACACCTCCAGGTTGGTGGCAAAGCACAAAGCATCAGAGACTATCCATGTGCAACTAACAGTGGGTAAAACTGCCTTCCAGTTTATAGACTGCTACAGACCACCCTCCCAAAACCAGGAACCCCACTCGGCCTTCCTGAGAACACTGGAAAATATGAAGGTCTCTCCAAACACCATTATATTGGGCGACTTCAACTACCCAAACATAGATTGGGAGCATTACTCTAGCTCCAACACCCTAGCCCAAAGGTTCCTAGAATTTATAAACTCAAATGCTATGGAACAACTTGTTACCACTCCCACAAGAGGGGAAAACATACTGGACCTGATCATCACCAACATGGGGACTCTATGCTCCAGACCAGAAGTGTATCCCTCACTGGTAAGATCAGACCATAAACTAATCTCACTGGATATTCACATCCCGACCCCACCCCTGCCCAGAAAACCACAGTGAAAAACTTCTCTAAAGCAAATTTTACACTCCTCAAAACTGAGGTGGAATCCTTCAAAGCCCCCGGGCCTGTGGAAAATACAGCCCAGACCACAGAATCCTTTATAAACGCATTCTATGAACACCTTCAGGAATGCATGGATCATGCGATCCCAAATAAAACCAAGACCCAATCCTCCAAAGGCAGACGTCCTGTCTGGTGGACCCCAGCCATAAACAAACTATACAATAGAAGGAGGAAGCTACTAAATGATAAAGCAAAATCCCAAAAGGGAAGGCATCACTGATCAGTATTAGCAAAAACTACGGGCACACATAAAATTGTCTAAGGCCAGCTTCGAGAGAAAATTGCACAGGACACTAAGGATAATCACAAGGCTTTCTTTAGTTATGTTAGGAACCTGGGTGGTAATTCCCAGATATGCTCAGAATTAGTCCAAAATGACAAAAATACACGAACCCACAGACATTGCCAACATCCTAGCTGACAGGTTCAGCGCAAACTTCTCCCTCCCACCAAAAGGGCAAATATCTATCCCAGCAGAGTGCTGCCCCCCTGACATCTCAGATGCTCAGGTAAGAGCCGCCCTCTCCAAAGCAAAAAACACAGCATCAATGGGACCAGATGGTGTCCCGGGCTGCGCCCTACATGAACTCAAAGAAGAGATAAACTCAAACATAAAACTACTGTTCAATCTCAGCCTTACTACAGGATATGTGCCCAAAGAGTGGCATACAGCAACAGTGGTCCCTCTCCATAAAGGGTGCCTCAACGGATCCTGGAAACTATCGCCCCATAAGCCTGACTAGCTTGGTCTGCAAAGCTATGGAAAGGATCATCATGGACCTCATAAATAAAGATATTGGGGACCTACAAACACTGGATCCTACCCAGTTCGGCTTTGTTAAGGGCAGATCCTGCCTCTTAAACCTGGTTGATTTCTTTGAAACAGTCACCAAGGCCATTGACGAGGGGAAGGTGGTCCACACAGCCTACCTGGACCTCGCAAAAGCCTTCGATACAATACCCCACTCGGGCATTATAGATAAGCTCACCAGCTTAAATATAAACCCCTATGTCACTAGATGGATTGCAAACTGGCTCAAGGACAGAACCCACATGGTTAGAATTGCTGGAGCCATGTCAGACTCCAAACCAGTTACAAGTGGTGTCCCACAAGGCTCAGTCCTGGGACCTCTCTTGTTCGGTATATATTTCTCGGAGGTACAGGCCAACACGGAAGGACTGTGGCTGACCAAGTTCGCAGATGACTGCAAACTGGGTGCCATAATCAACTCTCCAGCCGACACAAGCATCCTCCAAAAGGGCCTCATAGAAACAGACAACTGGTGCCAGAGCCATGGCCTCAAGCTAAATGCCAAAAAGTTTATAGTCATCCCCTTTGGCAAAAACAAAGTGCCCACCAATTACCACATAGGTGGAAATCCATTAAGTACAGAAGAAGTAATTAGGGACCTGGGGACCCAAGTTGATAGCAATCTCTCATTTGACAACCACGTGGCCAAAGTGGTTAGAAAAACATTTTATATAGCCCACCTAATCATGAAGGGATTCACATCTAGATCAGGGGAGGTCATCGTGCCTCTTTACTCATCCCTCATCAGGCCCATAATTGAGTACAATGCCCCTTTTGGGATGTACCTTACCAGACACCTGCAGCAACTGGAAAGACCCCAAAAGTACCTTACCAAGAGGATCAAAGGGCTCAAACAGATGCCATATGCTGCCCGGTTAAAGAAACTCCAGCTCTACTCAGTGGCATACCGCCTGTTCAGAGGAGATCTGTGCCTGACGATAAAGCCATGTCCAACCCGAATTAATGGACATGCTGCACCTCAGAAAATCCAAATCCCATTGAGCTACGTGCTCGAGAGACTTGAACCTCAGCACTGAAATAAATAGGACATGCTGGAGGGACAGATTCATAACCCAGAGGCTCCCTTCACTCGGGAATAAAATCCCAGTCCAGGTTAGGCAGAGTCCCTCATTGACTCTCTTCAAGAGGAATCTTGATGAGTGGATGGGAGATCGTAGGTTTACCCCGGGTATCACTTCTGTGTCACTGTTAGATAGAGGCATAGTATACTAACCTCGAAAAAGGGCATAGCAAAATAAATTTAAAATGGGTGGCGAAAGCCAAACACATTCTGGCTAGGCTTATAAATGCCCTAGGGCAGATAGCCT
Organism: Protopterus annectens; assembly: GCF_019279795.1. Lineage (NCBI taxonomy): Eukaryota > Metazoa > Chordata > Ceratodontiformes > Protopteridae > Protopterus > Protopterus annectens. The sequence goes on along the minus strand of NC_056744.1, from coordinate 893,652,558 downwards.
AGTATGAACCTATGAACCTATGTGGTACTGGAAGTAATTGAAAGCATGTCAGTGTCTTTTGTCTAAGAAATAATACAAATACAGTTGCATGGAAACCTATATCTTTAGGGTACTTTTCTAGAAAGTTGGAAATTGTGAGTACAGAAATTTAATTTAATCCTGACTGCGACCAGAATATCTGAGAAACATGAAAACATACTGATCTGTGTCTGCATTTCACAGGATAAGAAGCTGATCAGATATAACCCACTTCAAGTTTCGAGACACAAACAAAGAAGATCACTGCTATGATGATATAAATGTTTCAGAGTCACTGTGAGCTGAGAATCACTCTGTGTATAGCCATAATTTGATCTTTGCAAGATAACAAGGCCCTACCGAGTCTATTGGTGCTTGTCTTACCAAATTAAAGAATTAAGCCAAAAACTGCAAGTTTGGTGAGTTAATTCAGTCTAAACACAAAATATTCATCTCCATGCCTCCCATCACATTACACAGCAAAAATATCACTACTGATTAAAAAAACTTATACATTTCCTTTTGTGATCACTCAACAGAAATACACCCTGCCTACCAAATGTTCAGAAATATAATGGCTTCACTATGTCAAACTTTCGTATACAACGTCTTCCTTTCCCAATACAGTGCACCTATTTGACTCACACAGGACACTACAAAAGGGTCCTTGATGCAAAAATGCAAACATTCTACCACAAATGGAAATCATCAACCTAGCTACTCATATTTGCAATTACAACGTCCCATAAAAAGCCCTGCACTATCATTCACCTCACTGACAAGCTGAACAGTGGATGTTCCTGGATACTCCTGCAATTACTTATCCTCTCTAACATGACATGTAACTGTAACCACATAATCTCCTATAAAAAAATATTTCTAATATTTGCTTTACTTACTATGCTTTAGCCTCACACCCCCCAAAACATGGGGGTTTTGTCCCCACACCCCTTAGTTATAAAAACTAACTCTACACTCACACAACTATGACTACAGAGCTGTCACCACTACAAAGGCAAAGTCAACTACAAACAGACTATGCCACAAGTCAACAACGTAACAGTTGACTATGGCTTTTCAAAAACAGGTCAACCATCTAAAGGATCAACATATGCAAGCATACCCATATATAAAGGGATTTGGAAAAAGTTTCTGTTTGAGTGAATAATGAATTTTTATATGTGCAAAAGTATATAACATTGCAATAAAGAACTGTTTTATGACTGCTTCAAGTTTCCTTATTTTTTTAATTACATGCTTCATTAATTCAAAATGGAATTATGAGTAAATATAAAAAATCTGATGAGTTGCACCACTCAATTAGTGACAAAATCAAATTTAACATTAAGTATAAGTGATTGATGCGTGCAGTGTGAGGCTACTTAACTCAGAGCTAAAAGTCAAGAGAGTGTTAAGCATGAGAAGAATGAGAAATGTGTTCTATTTACTTACTGGATGAGGTATGACTATTATCATAGCAAGAAAAATGGGGTCTATATTATAAGCACCAAAGACCTTTTCAGCAAATACGAAAACAGCGACACATATTGCACGAACCATGAAAACACTGAATGTCCTAAACCGCGAAATTCAAAATCTTGAATCGTCATATTTGGCCAACCCTACCGCCCACTACATACTACCTAGCCAAACAAAATAAATAAACCACATACATACACTAAACAAAACCCTACTTCTAACCCTTCACTAAACCTTGCATACATTACTATCTATGCACTTACTTTACTCCGCACCCTAACCCTAAGGTCCATAACTATTGCACACTTACCTTAAGGAGCTATTCCGCAGAAGGGCCAACTATGATGATTCGAGATTTTGAATTTCGCGGTTTAGGGCATTTGGTGTTTTCACAGTTCGTGCAATATGTGTCCCTGTTTTCGTATTCGCTGGTCATTCATGCTTATAATATAGACCCAGAAAAATGTGCTGTGATTAATTAGATGTGTAGAAGTTATGGAAAATAAATCATTTTGCTAAATTATGCAAAATTAAACAAATTAACTTTCAATCTGAAAATATTGAACATGACAGAATAAAGCAATGATAAATTAGCTGTTTGTGAGCATAATCTGTGCTGAAAATATGAACAGAGTAAATAGACACAACCAGTTAGAGATCTGGAAAGAAAAGTTTAGGATAATAACCAGAATGCAGTATTTAGACTAGTCAGTGACACAGAGCACAATGCAATGTCTATTCACTTGTATTGCCCAAGACACTTAATTTACAGACTGAGCAACAACAGCTCTAGCTAATTTCCCAAAGTTGAAAATCAATCCTGTACGTTGTGTCTGTGAGATAAACTCCTTGACCACTACACCAATCCCCAACCCAACTAACATATCCTCTCACTAACTCAAATGTTCAAAGCACTGGGAATTGAAAGAGACTGAAATGAAAGCACTGTTGTGTAAACTGCATACATATTTTTGTCATTCTATTAAACTAAAGTTTTAGAAAGTACGTATGTGTGAAAGTAAAACTAAGATTTAGCTCTAGATAATAAATGATATAGTGAATATTTTTGGGTTGCTTGACTTGCCAAAGAAACATAGAATCATAGAAAATACAAAGCATCTGGGCCATGTTGCCCTTTACCTCTTGCTAGAACTCAACATAAGACCTAACCTCGCTTTTTCAAAGAGTTATGTCAGTCATACTGGGGGGTAAATTTGTGAATACACATCCAATTGTCTAATTCCTTTTTAAAGGTTGATGGGCCAAATTCAGAAAGGTTACAGTGAAGTGTACATTAGGTGTGCACCTAGTGGTAAGCATTTCTGATTCAGAGACAGCCCCACCATGGTACTGCAACTCAAAGACATGCAGTGCCATGCTGGGATGTCTCCATGGATGGGTTACATGCCAATGAGGCAGTCCTGGTGAGAGGCATATGCCATTTAGCCATGTGCTCTCTCCTCAGAACTGCCTAAGGTAAGGCAGCTCCATAGTCGAGCAATACAAAGAATTGCTGGGCTGTGTAGATTTGCACAGCCATTCCAGGTCACTTGTAGTAAATAACAGCCAAAATGCCTTGTTCATCCATTGTGGCAGAGGTAAGTGCTGGGGAGTTTAGTGGCCAGGTAGTGTTAGTATGTATGTGTGTGCATGAATGTATGTGAGGGGCTGCATGGGTGAGTGTGTGTGTGAGTTTGTATCTGTCTTTGATGTAGCAGTAGGGAAGTTAGTGAGGGGGTAGGTTTGCTAGGTGTATATGTGTATATGTGAACAGTTATGTGTATATCTGTGAGTGTGATCAAGTGGGGACAGGATTGTTTGTGTTCGTGTGTGTGTATGTGTGTGTGTGTGTGTGTGTGTGTGTGTGTGTGTGTGTGTGTGTGTGTGTGTGTGTGTGTGTGTGTGTGTGTGTGAGATGGCTGTGTGACTGTGTGTGTGGGTTGGGCGACTTTCACACCTCCGCACATCTACAGATGAATGAACAAAGCCTGCAATACTGGGTTGGAGGGAGCACTTGAAATCAGGGAATACTTTAACTGCATAGGTCAGGGAAACACTATACATCAGGAAATACTTTAACTATGTTGGTCTGGAACAATGCTAGACACCAGGAATAACTTCTAATGCCATAGCAGCACTTACACATAATGGGGATGGGGGGAAACAACTAGACACAAGGGATATTGTACATTATATGGTTTAAAGGAACTTAAAAAAACAGTGTTGCAGAGAACTACTAGACATTAGGGATACTATTAACTAGAGAAGGCACTAAAAAAGAGTCGACCCTGTACCCTTGCTATAATAAATCTTGGATCTAACAGTTTTTTAAATATATATTGAGGATCTTGGGCATTATAACATGGCTGCAACAGTCTGAGATGTATTAGGTGGAGGTGCAGGGAAAAGTTGCCATGCCTCTTAACCTCGTAGCACAAGACAGAATAAAATCAAGTGTGGCTATTACATTTGTTTCTTAAAAATATAGAAAGTTGCTCATCTAACATCTTTTGTATGACCATGTATTATGTTCATATCTGAAGGATCTGAAGGGTGAAACTCTAATATCTGATTGAATTCAACTGTAATTTACAAAGGCATGAAAAAGGAGACATCATGGACATTCTGGCAACACAGGGAGAAGTATGTGGTATTTGGTATTTGGGTGCATTTAAGTGCGTGTGCGTGCACGCGTGTGTGTGTATGTGTGTGTGTGTGTGTGTGTGTGTGTGTGTGTGTGTGTGTGTGTGTGTGTGTGTGTGTGTGTGTGTGTGTGTGTGTGTGTGTTTGTTTGAAGGTATGTATTGCATGTGGGAGAGGGAATGGGTGGTGCCTGTTAAAACATGATGCAGCCTCCACCATCGTTGACTACCACAGGAAGTGCTGTTCCACACTCTTAGTAGATAACAGTGATTCAGACACATGCAAATTGGATGATAATGAGGCATTTCCTCAGTGCTGCTAATGTGTCTCTGAACTGGAAATATCTGCATTGCACACACAGGATCTTTTTACTGAAGCCAATAAAGCAAGCAATGGGGTTCTCTGTGAATCTCTAAGAGTGAGTTACATTGCTTGATCTGTACTGGAAATTTGTTCCAGAGAAGAGGTAGTCATTGCAAGATGAAACTGTATCTCCACTGTGAGTTGTTTATTATTAGGTTCAGATCTCTGGTCCTAGAATTCACTGGACTGTTTGATTTGTGGAGATATAAGAGGTCTTCGATTACCAGATTCCTAATGGCCAAAATGCAAGGCCCATATCACTCCTAAGGCGTACATAGGACACAGAATACATGGACAGAGTCTCCAGCCTCTCCTAGTAGTGCAAGTCCTTTAGACCTATGATCTTTTTTGTTAAAAACCACTGATGTCTCTCCAACTGCCTAATATGTCTAATAATATATATTCCAAAGGAGCATTATATTCTATGACATGCCTGATCAGTTTAGAATATAGAGAGGTAAGGACTTCTTTGAATCAAGAGAAGATACATTTTGCAATCACCTGGACCAGATAGAAGGATTTCCTAACCACTGTTGTGACATGATGATAAAAAGAGAGTTATCTACCCATGTTCCTAGATGTCTCACAGCATCTCCATTTTGGAGAGGGGTATTTTCTATACTATAAGCTGGTTTGGGGATTGTTTACCAAATGTGACAACATTGCACTTTGTAGAGTTTAGTTTTAGCCCATATTCTGTGCACCAGTTATTAACATGTGTACATTCAAGTTGTAGCTTCTGCAAGTCTAAAGGGGATTTTATGATGACATCCAATTTACAATCATCCAGAAACCTGGTTAAGCAGAGATCTTAGTTTTTTTTCATTTGGAGATCAGAGAAGTATATGCTGAATAGCAGATGACCTAGTATGGATCCCTGAAGGATTCCACTGGTAATCTTCATACTCTCTGAGGATGCATCTGCCACCCTGAGTGTATGGATTCTGTCCCCTAATCAGTTTGCTATCCACCTAATTACATGGGATTCAATTTTGCACACATTTATCTTGTTAAATATGTTAGTATGGGGTATGGTATTAAATGCTTTGGTGAGGTCAAGATATGTTGTATGAACAGCAAGATCACTGCCCGTGGCTTTTTTACCCTCTAAATACAGTTTACTAAATTCATTAGACAGAATCAACCCTTAAAAAAGCCAAACTGCTGGGGGTCATGTCGTATAGGACTTTTAATACCATAGTTTATCATATCAGTTATGACCTGTTCTATGGTCTTCTAGATGAGCCTCTGTATTTGAGAGGGGGAGTGGACTCCTCTTGAATCTTCACTAATTGGTTTCTGTTTCACCTGGTGCCTCCAAAATTTTTTAAATTTGGATGGCTGCACAGCTTGAAACTCTTTTTGGCTGGGGTACAGAATGTGCTACAACCCTGCAAAAAAGGGAGAAGAATAGAAAATATATTCTGTTATAAAATCCATTTTTTCCATGTGGGACTACACTGAATTGAACTTTGTAGGGGATTCCTGTGCATAATGTCTACTTGGTTCTGCATAGTATGTTTTTAGTTTTTTGTTTTTGTTTTTTTTGTGAAAAGAAAGGCAAGCTTCTTTATTTTGGATGATTATTTGAGATGAGAAGGTTCACTCGAGTCTTCACTGATTGGCTGGCTATCATTTCAACTAGGACCACCTAGAGATACAAAATGTAAATAGCATCCACAAATAAATAAAATAAAAACAACCAGAGTTGTCAAACCAATGCACAGCTATGGAAACAGAATTAGTTTTGTATATAGTAGCAGGCTTAGCTGGACCCCCCCATGCTGTTGCCCCTCTGCTGTAGGCATCTTACCACTGCTATAAACCACAGCATGTTCCCACAATCATCAGCAATATATAGCTGCAAACAAAGAACAACCTAGCTCAAAGATCACAGACTTTGGGTGGTAACAGGAGGTCCACCACAACACTCTCATGAATACATAAGGAAAAAATACCCACCTTCATAAACTAATACAGTTTGCAAACTAGTGCACAAGTGGGATGACTAGTACTGTGGACAACAGGAGGACTAATTGAAGCACCAACTGTTAACAAACTGTTATATCGCTTTGTATCATAGCTACACACCAAACAAGTCTGTAGCTAAAGAATCGAGCAGCAATTTACATCTGTGAACAAAACAAACCATAGCTCAGAGGGCTATTTAGATAAAGTCACCCTCCAGGTGGGAATAAGATCTCTACCCATAGCTCTCAACCTTTTGCACAAAAAATCTGGACAAAACCAAAAATAATGGTGGGACAAAGCCCCATAAATAGGGACAATTTTTAAATATTGCTCTTATAAACTTAGAAAGTTGCTAGAATAAAAGGTCTTGTGTTACCAAACATTTTATGAAGGATATGAAATCTGAAACTCAAATGCCTGTTATTATTTAATGGATTTAGTCCGCAGTGATTTGCCACAAAACTCCATAAAAACACAAATTTTATGAGGAACTGGCCAAAAATGTGAGGGAAAATCTTGGCATTCTGTGAAAATCTGTAAAATCGAGAAATATGTCTCTATCACTAATCCTCAGGGGGAATGAGGGAAAAATCACCAAAAATAAAATAAAAAAACAATGAAAATGCGCATACCAGTGCACAAGCAGAGGGGTTTAGCACTGTGGACAACAGCAGGCTTAGATGGACCATCACAATCTTACCCTGCTGTTGTAATTTTCTTACCACAGTTACAAACCACGGCAAGTTTCTGCAATTGGTAATAATGTAGAATTGCAAGCAAACCATAGCCTAGCTCACAGAACTGCAGCCAATGGGTAGGAACAGAAGCTCTACCGTGGAACTTCCATGGATACAAAGGTATCCAAAAATAATAAAAGACAACTAAAGTTTCCACACCAGTGCAAATATTGGGGTGGGAATTAGTACTGTATTCAGCAGCAGCTTTAGTAAGAACAGATGCTGTTACCTCACTAATATGCTTTAGTATTTCCACCACAGCTGCATACTACAGAAAATCTCCACAATCAGCAGCATTGTAAAATTATGAACAAAACATATCCTAGCTTAGATAGCTGCTTAGTAAGGGCATGCCCTGTTTGGGAACAGGAGCTCTACCACTAACTCCAAGGAATAAAAAGGATAGAAAAACACCTGAAAATAAAACAGAATGAATACTAACCATTTACACAACAATATACAGGGTGGGAATTAATAATGTGGCCATGGCAGGTTCATTTAACCTTGCTATCATAGATTTTCAGCCAAAGCAACAAATCACAGCAAGGTCTCCATAATCAGCAGCAGTGCTGAACTGTGAGAAAACCATTCAATAGCTCAGTAGTTCAGAGAGATTTTTGAACTGAGTCAGACTCTGGGCATGAAGAGGAGCTCTACCAAACCCCCAAGGGACACAATAACTGTCTTTTGACTTTGCCGCATAGGGATTTCCACCCCCAGGGATACAATATGAAAACAATATAAAAAAAACAAACTAAAATAAAAACAACTAAAGCCTGTATACCAATGCACAAGTTGGGGTGGGGGGTGACTACTACTGCAAAGAGCAGCAGGTTTATTTGTAGCATCTCTCTGTTACCTCACTACTGTAGGTTTTCCTACCATGGCAACAATCCACAGCAAGTTCCAATAATCACTAACAATATAAAACAGCAAATAAAACACCTTCTAGCTGCTTAAATAGAGGTTAGGTGACAATAGGAGCTGTACCATTAAACACTCAGGGATGAAAAAGGAAAAAAAGCAGACAAAAATAAAATAAAAAATAAGTTTACATACCAGTGCATATGGCATGGGGAAGAATAAATACTGTAGACAGCAGCAGGCATACATGGACTATCACTGTTACCTCTCTGCTGCAGTTTCATATTACAGTTAAGAAATGAATTAAGTCTTCACAATGAGTAACAAAGTAGAATTATTAGTAAAACATACCCTAGCTCACAGAGTTGCTTAAATAGAGGCAGGCACTGGGTGGGAATAGGAGTTCAACCACTAAACCCCTTACCCCAAGGATCTAAAAGGAAAATCCAGGGTATTAGTACTGTATACAGCAGCTCACTGAATTGGAGTGCCATGATGCTACCTTGCTGCTGTATAAGACCTACAGACCACAGCAAGGCTCCGCAATTAGCAACAATATAGAACTGTATAATAATCTCCTCAAAAGAGTACTAATGTATGAAAAAATACCATGGAGTACCAATAAGAGCTCGAACACCTCCAATCCAACCAAAGCTTTGTTCTGACAATTAGTATAAAGAGTGGCCTGCTCTATTATGCCAAAAAATGCAATTCCACAGCCAAAAACCGAAAACCAACAGTTTTATTATCTGTGGGTATGTAACGTCAGAAACAAATGTTGAGAAGCTGTGCGTTGCATACAACCACACTGCGAACTGACATAAAAACAAAAAATAAAAAATACAAATGAATACAACTCTATAGACAGCGTAACTTGAACAATATGGTTAAGCGCTTTCAACCGTGACATACGGGCAAGTACTGTAGATGGTAGCAGGTTGTTGTCTTGCTGCACAAACTGCAGTAAGCCCCCACAACAAGCAACAGTGTAGAACAGAGCAGAATTCTGCACCAGCTGCATATACCGCCTGGGTACCCATCAAGAAGACCTCTCGCCATCTAAGATGTGCTGACATCTACACCCACAGTAGTATCTCCAGTCATGCTTGCATCTGTGCTTACCTTTACTGAGAATCACAAACACTGCAAGTCTCAGTTGTTAAGGTGAAACAGACTTAATTCAAAACATAAAGTCTTTGTTATAGGTGATTCCATTGCCAGATGCATAATGACACCACACTGGATAAGGAGAGTGTTATAATCAGTTGTCTCTCTAGTGCTAGGATTAGGAATGCTACAGTGTCCCTGAGAATCCTTCACCATTCTATATATGATTACAACTTTGCTGTTACCTATGTAGGGGTGAATGACCTTAGGCACTATACCCAAAGAGAGATGCTGCAAGACAACTGAATTTGAGACCTATATGACTGAGGAAGGTAAACCACTAGTATTGTGCAGCATTCTTCCGTCAAAAGGAATGAAGTTCAAAGAAAAGATAAGTAGCTACAGTAATTTGTTAACTGTTGTCACTGCAAAGGACTCCGGTCTGCATCTGCCTGGGTCCAAATGATCAACAGGCCCTCCTGCCTTGCTAGGGAGGGCTTGTACCTAGCATACAGATTGATGCCTCGTTGAAAGAGTTTATCTATTATGCCACAGTGGGGAATAGTGTCAAAGTCTTTGGCCAGGACAAGGTAAGAGGTGTGCACCATCTTCCCCTCATCCATGGCTTTGGTGACTGTCTTAAAGAAGTCAACCAAATTTAACCGACATGACCTCCCCTCGATGAAGCCAAACTTTGTGGGATCGAGTGTTTGGAGGTTGCCAATGTCCTTGTTAATGAGGCCCATGATAATCCGTTCCATGGCCTTGCAGATCAGGCTAGTTAGGCTGTTGTGTCTATAATTTCCTGGATCTGTGGATGCTCCACCTTTGTGCAAAGGGGTGACAGTAGCTGTCCTCCACTAAGCTGGGATGAAGCCAGTACTCAGGCTTTGGTTGAATAGGGCGCCTAATGGTGCCGCAAGTTCCTGCCTGAGTTTATGTAGAATGCGGTCTGGGATGTTATCAGGTCCCAAGTAGGCTATATTTTTTGCCTTTGAGAGAGCAGTGATGACCTGTTCCCTAGATATAAGGGGAAGGGGACAGGTATTGGGAATGTCCTGATTTACTGATGGGGGGACAGAGGGGTGAAGTTTTCCCTGAATCTGTCAGCCAGCAAGTTTGCTATATCTATGGCATTTGTATATGTGGTGTCCTTGACAACCAGTTCTGAACAGATCTGGGTGCTTCCTTTGAGGCTGCAGACATATGTGAAGAAGGCCTTATGATTATATCTAGCATATGTGGCCAATTTGGACTCAAAGCTTGTTTTGGAGGATTTCAGTAGTGCTCTTCTTTGCTTGCTCAGGCTAAGGAGAGATTGCTTCCAATTAGGCACCTGATCCTTCTTGGTCCTGGACAACAATTTTTTTTTCCTTTTTGTTATAGAGTTTATTTATTGCAGATGTCCATCAAACAGGTATATTCTTCCTTGTGGATGATGATTTAGTCCTGTCGGGTATTCCTGGTTCCATGCATCTATATAAATGCTCACACAGTGCTTTGGTGTGATTTTGGATATTGGTGCCAGTTCCTACAGAGGGGGAGGGGGCTGTGAAGCTGTTTATACCATCCCTCAGGAGGCTGTAATCAGCTTTGTCAAAGTGTTTTTGTTTGACTCTAGCTGGAGGGGGGTTGGAGGAGATGGTGACTTTGAAAGTGACCCCTTTATGGTCAGATCTTGCCTGGGAGGATGATACTGTAGGGATGCTGCAGTGGTTATTCATATTGGTTAATACCAAGTCCAAGATATTATCACCTCTTATGGGGGTACCGACTAGCTGTTCCAAGGTGTTTGCATTGACAAAATCAAGAAATCTCTGGGCATTTGTGTTCTGGCATGGGTAGTTCTTCCAATCTATGTTTGGGTAGTTAAAGTCACCCAAGATCAGGATAAAGGGTTGAATCTTGATAGATTCGAAGAGGTCCAGATAGGCAGATTGGGCATCTTGAGTCAGATTTGGGGGCCGGTAGCTAACTATGATTTGAATAGGGCTCTTGTCAATGGTTAGCTTCACCTGCAGTGTCTCCTGTGAGTCATACTGTTTGACCAGCCTGGAGGTGTTATGTCTACAATATATATTGAAACTCCACCTCCTTTGGGTTTACTGCCCGCAGTTTGGGGTCTGAATGCACGATAGGACAAGTAACCAGGTAAGGCTGTGGTGCTCTCCACAGCTTTGAACCAGGTTTCTGTAACTGTGCAGATGTCATCATTTTCCAGGGTTAAGAATGCTTGCAATGAGTGGAGTTTCATGTGTTTAGCAGCATGACCTTTAATTTGCATTTTGTTGAAATTTTTATGTTGATAGTTTTAACCTCATCACTTTTCCTAAAAAAAGGCACTACAGGGGAGGCAAGAGCATTTGCCAGAAGACTGAAGCTCAAGTGAGATAGATGTAGGCCATCTCTGGCAAAGCATTGTGGCCTGTCAATCATATAATCCCAGGCTGTCAGGTACTGGATCCCCCTGAAATGACACCAGAAACTAAGCCAATTGTTAAAGTCAATCATTTTCTGTTTGTATTGAGGCATCATTCTGGATGATGGTGGAATGCTGCTTAAGGCTAGGGACATACCTGCCTGGGACACATATTCAGTGAGCTCAATCATGTCTCTCTTCATATAGTTCAGGGAGATACATCTCAAGTCATTCATGGCAACGTGAACTGTGACAGAGTTGTAACAGTACCTGTTGTTGAGAGACTCGAGTGTATATGTGATATGGCAAATTTTGGCTCCTGATAGACAACTAACCGTGACTTTCTCTTTATCCATCCAAGTGAGAGGCACATCTGTGTGTCTCACAATGGAGTCTCCTATGACTAATATGTTGGGTTTATGGTTAAGCCTTAGTGGCTGTGAGACACAGGTGTGTGAACTATGCATGGTATGTGGTGTGGAGGGCTGTGCAGAATGTGTGTGTTTTTGCCTGGGTCGTCTCCTTTGTTTGGGTATGTTTTTGATGAGGACCTCCGCATATATGGGTGTATGTTGTGTAGGAGTGGGGATGCACACCACCTACCCTGACCTGGCAAAAACCTTCAACACTATTCCCCACTCGGACATAATAGATAAACTTTCTCAACTAGGCATCAGTCCATATGTTACCAGATGGGTAGCAAACTGGCTCACTGATAGAACCCACCTAGTCAAAATAGGGAAGCCACCTCAAGCAGTAGACCTGTAACGAGTGGCATACCCAGGGTTTGGTCTTGGGGCCTCTGCTATCTGTGATTTACTTTTTTGAGGTGCAGGCCAAAACCAGTAGGCTATGGCTGACCACGTTTGCAGATGACTGCAAACTGGGTGTTATCATCAATTCCCCTAGTGATGTGGACATCCTCTAAGAGGGTCTCACCCAAACAAATGACTGGTGCCAGAAATATGGCCTAAAGCTGAATACCAAAAAATGCATCATCATCATCATCATCCCCTTTGGGGAGAGTGACATCCCCACAAATTCATAGGTTCATAGGCTCATAGGTTGGTACTAGGCTATCGGCCCAAGGGCCTATACAAGCCTAGCCATAACAATTCCATGGCTATTTCGGAGATCAAGATGGCTGCCATCCTATAAGCAGTGTTACTTTATTGCTCTGCTACTCTCAATAAATCAACATCCTTATTCTATGGGAGAAAACTAAATTCTGTGATCAATAACCTTTTCTTAGTACTGAGGAACTTTCCTGGTGTTAATTTCTGATTCCGGCTCTGGGAAGTGAATTAAATATTTGGAGGATTGCTATTGATCTTTCTATCTTACCTTGTTGCTGCCTGCTGTCCATGTGGTCTGGAGCTCTTGGGCCTACACTTACCTAAAAACAAGAGAGACAAAAGGGGAAAAAAAATCCAGATATGTCACAGGATTCTGAATCTATGGAAGCTCAAAGCACTAAAGCTAAATTCTTTGCAATTTCATCTCCAGAGAAAGATGTAATCCCTAAAAGGGCTAGAACTGCCAAGCAGCAGGAATGTACAAAACCACCTGCTAAAGTGAAATCTGACCCTACCAGCATGGAGGACTTAAAACTGGCACTGCAGCCTATACAAACAGCAATACAAAGCTTCTTCCTGCAACTAAAAACTTTTGGTGATTCTATAGACAGAATACTTACAAGAATTGACAAAACAGAAGCAAAAGTGTTTGCCAATGAGATTAAAATTGAACAACTACAAAAAAAAAACAAAAAACTAATGCTACAACTATTATGGACATGCAGCAGAAATTACTGGACCTTGAAGCTAGATCCAGGCGCAATAACATTATCCTAAGAGGTATCCCGGAACACATAGAACAATCTGCATTGCTAGAAATCATATCTACAATATTTGCTTTGTTTCTGGATAAAGCACCTATATCTGACCAGATAATAATTGAACGGGCACATAGAGCTCTAAGACCCCCATATGACAAAACCAAGCCAAGAATTGTCTACGTAAAGCTACTTAACTTTCAACATGTAAACAAGCTCCTAATAGCAGCCCAAAACAAAAAGTATATTCAGTGGAATGGCTCTAAAATATCTCTCTCATCTGACCTCCCTATACCGATAAAGATAGAAAGACAAAAGCTCTCTCCATTCTGTGCTTACTTAATCAAGAAACAAATTAGATTCCAGATGAGGTATCCTAACACCCTGATTTTTTCTCATCAAGGATCTAAGCTTTCTGCTGTAAACAGTAAAGAAGCAACTGCGATCTTCTTACAAGCGTTTAAAGAATGTCCGGAATCAGGTTTGCAAAAGCACTAACTTACATAATGCTTGGAGCGATGCCTATTTGCTTGCTTCAAATTTGAAGAGTTTGCATTGCTTCCGATCCTTTTTTCTGCAATGCAGATCTGGAGTCATGTCAGGGACTCGATCGGCCGATCTGTGGTCCTGCTACCTTGTGGTTCCTGTTGGATTGCTTGTTGAAAAATCAACCTTCCACCATGCTGTTTTTACAGCCAGACTTCTTTTGACCTCGGCCCTTCCCAAGAGTCCGTAGGTCTCTTAAAGTGGTAGAACAGTTCTGAGTATGCCTTGGTTATTACAGCGGTAATGTACTTTGGTTTTTACCGCTTCACATTTCTGAGAGCTCTGCTTTGCCTTGAGACTGTCTGTGATTTTCCTTTTGTTTTTCAATTTGGCTCATAGATGAATGGAAACTTGTAGTTGGTAGATTTATTTTGTGCTAAGAAGGGCGCAGCTTAACCATTTAGCGCTCTCTGGGCTATATGTCAGCTGTTCCTTGGTACCAGGCTTTTGTGTTTCTTTATACCTACGGGGTTGCTTTAAAAACTACTACTAAATTAAAATACAGCCCCAGGTATGATATTACAAAAGTGCATTGAACTGTGCAGCTAATAGATCAATCCTGAAAAGAAAGGTTAAATCTTAGTGGCATTTTAAATATTTTCATAAATCCTTCATAATCTATTTGTCAAACGCTAAAACAGCAGCAAGAAATCTCGTACAGAAAGCTTGGCAGTCCGCTTTTCAAGCCTTCTTATGCTTGGCTGCAGTTGATTATTTAATGCATTAAAGTTCAGCTAAACAGATGTAGATCCTTTTCAGAATAACTACTGATCATGTGACTTAAGCCCATTTATCTGTTTGAACATTTGAAATCTTAGCTGCTGCTTCTGAATTTACAAGTTTCCTTCTTTTCTACAATAACTTAGTACAATGTTCACTAAACTCGTATTGCCTGGATAAAGTGGGAATCACTCAGCTTGAAATAAAATAATGGATTTAATGTTTTAGGTCACATTTACCATTGAGTTCCTTGACTTAAATCTATTTTATAAGATTCCTGGTCTGGTAATGTTCCATTCTGATTTTTTCTATTATCCATAGGATAGTTTTCAGGAGTTAAAGCTAATCTCTGTCTGCATGCACATCATATCAATCTTTGTGTCCGTAAACAGATGGACCTATTGGGGCACAGGCTACAATTCATATTTTAATGGTGAGGATACTGGCACCTCTCCAGGGATATACACAACTGGAGTTTATTGATTACTGGTTATTCATTATGTAAATAAAATACTGTATTTCCACAGGATCTTAGAGGATTGTTTGTTTAGGTAACCTATTTACTTGGTGCTAAGGGTACCATGGTTTGAGAGCGCAGAAGTAAAACATTGCTTTATATGATTCTGCAGATTTGGTACCCCCTCCGTTCTCAGGAAAGGCTGATAGAGTTTCATGAATGGCAATATATTATCACAGGAATGTAGTTAAAACTAGTAGTTCTATGCGGTTCCTTTTCAATGTTCTAGGATTATGACATTTTATATGGAGTTTTTTTTTTTTATTATTCTTATATCTTTGGTGAATATTGTTTTAAAAAGGTTTCATACTTGATAGTTACATACTTCCGGGGCCTTAGGGCCTCTTAGATACTTCTTTACTATAATTTACTCCACCACACTGAGTTAATAGATTTTACTTGAATATTATCCCTGTTTTAAAGGGGATATCTGTCCCGTGAAGGGCGTAGTTTCTTCTCCCTACCGGAGTTTGGTGGCAGTTGTTCAAGAATAGGTTTCTTATAAAGATGGCAAATTTAATCTAAATACCATTTAATGTTTATTTAAATACTACTTTGAGATTTGACTAACTGCCACATTCATTGTTGATTAGCACTTTGTTCTGATCAATTGTATAGCTGAGTTATGAGTGTAGTTTTAACCTGTTTGGGATTGCTATGCATTTTAGATTCTGGTATTTTAGGAGAGTTTTTCTGGGATTTAATAGTCTCTCCCTTTGGGTGAGACCACTGACTTTCTGTAGAAGAATGTTTTATGTCACGGTATTTCTTAGTATCCCAGCCCCTTCCGGGCTATTGGGGTGGTGATTAGGCACGGGATTAAAGCAGGAAGGGATTTTTATACTTGCCCAAACTTGTTGGATTCAGTTGTTAATAATTTTAGGTAGTTGTGTATTCTTCATATTTCTCATCTCTCTTATTTTACTTATGTTTGCATTCAAATGCTGGATACAGAGCCGTGGAACATCAAAGGGTTACAAGCATCCAATAAAAAGAAACTTTTTATGCATCTGTGTATTAAATCCTCATCTAATATTATCTTTGTTCAGGAAACGCATCCCCTCAACCACAAATGGGACCATGACAGGGGGAGACCATGGGTTAAGAAGATCATTGCTTCAAGAGCTAAATCCAATAGTGCAGGTGTTGCCATAATAATTAAAAATAAATTTATGCTTGACATAGTCACTTCTGACACAGATAACAAAGGTAGATGGTGTTACTTTGTTACAACCTGCTCTTATCTAGATAAACCTATTTTAATTATTAATATATACTCTCCATGTTCAGGTCAACAAAATTTTATTATGCAGCTCTATAACCTACTTTCACTATTTCCGAATCACTACTATATGGTTGGAGGAGACTGGAATTCCATACAGGATCCAAAAAATGATAGGACAAATATTAAGGCTAAATTCAATAATTCTGCAACCCTGTCCTTATCTGAGCTGAAAGATGACTTTAACTTATTTGATCCCTACATCTTCCTTAATGGCACCCATAAACATAACAAATTCACCTTCATTCTCACTGTGCTAAAAGTTGGTCCAGGCTGGACTTCTTTCTGATTTCCGTGATATTCAATAATTTTGATATTTCTTTTGTCACTGACCCCAGAAGCCTTTCCGACCATTCTAGGATTTCTCTCTCTATTCAATGGCAGGCTACAAGATCCTCAAAGAACACAGCTATTTGGTGGCATTTAAACCCTAACCTTCTAAAGAGGGATGAAATTCTATCACAAGTTGAATCCTATCTCGGTCAATTTCTTCAATCTAGTAACTCCCTCGAAACCTCTTTAGACTGTTCTTGGGTCGCAACCAAGGCTATGATCAGAGGTTTTCTTATTAATAAAGCCTCATATTATAAGAAATTATCCAATAAGAATGAATCGGATATAACTAATAAATTGTATAAGATAGAAACCGAAATTCAACAAAAATACTCTCTTGAGTTGGAGAAAGAATTGACTCATTTACAAAAGGATCTTTTATCTCTGCAAGCGGAGAACCTTACTTTCCATGAGATTAAATCCTTAGCAAATTACTCAGAAATGGCTCAATTCCCATCTAAATTTCTGGCCAGAGTGGTAAACCTGAATTGAACATCTCCCTTTATATCGGAAATTTCCTATCAGGGGAAGGATTATCAGAATACGTCAGATATTATTAGAATATTCGAGTCCTTATACACCCAGTTGTACAGTCTTCCTGAAAATCCTTCTAATAAAGTAGAGGTGCAGGATTTTTGTAACAATCTTTTTTTTCCTAAATTATCTGAGACTCAAAAAGAATCTCTTGATAGGGAAATCACACAGCAAGAAATTATAGTGGCAATTAATAAATTGAAACCTAATAAATCCCCCGGGCCAGATGGATTCACGGCCGAATTTTATAAATCCTTTACTTCTAAAATTTCTAAAGCTTTGCTTCTTTTGTTTAATAATATTACCACTTTTGGTTTTAAGGACACACACCTTAATGCTTCTAGAGCTATCTTTATCCCAAAACATAATGCGGATCCCAAAAACCCTGGGAATATAGACCCATTTCTATTGTAAATATAGATATGAAAATCTTGGCCACAATTCTAGCTAATAGACTTAAGGTTATTATCTCTACTATTGTTTCACCGGAACAATCTGGCTTCATTATGTGTAGACAAACAATTGATCTTTAGAAGCTATGATTTCTCTCTCCTCTCTGAATAAAAGCCTCCTTTATGCGCAAGCTATTGATGGATCCAAGGCCTTTGATCGAATCAGTACAGAATTTTTATTCGATAGTCTCCCTTACTTCAACATACCTAACACATTTATTAACAGGATTAAAACCTTATATTCTAGTGCTTACACTATATTACAAATAAATAACCAGGTGTCTAATAGAATTAAAATACACAATGGTGCTAGGCAAGGCTGCCCCCTCTCCCCTTTATTATTCAACCTTTACATTGAACCACTATTCCTACTAATCAAACAGAAAACATTCCATCACACCCCCCTTATCTTTAACACTAAACTTCATTTCTCTGCATTCGCCGACGATCTAAACATTTACTTTACGCTGCCCAGTTCTGACCCGGTAAAAATCCTATACTCCATTAACACCTTTTCTAACCTGGCAAATTATAAACTCAATAGAGACAAATAATTAATTTTTCCGATAAATATATACTCCCCATACCCTAACTTAGTCTCTAATGCAGGTATTAACATTAAACAACACCTCCACTATCTAGGTATATCCTTTTCTCAGGGGAATTCTGCTCAGTACCAGGACAATATGGCTAAATGTTGGACGAGGGTGCAAAATGACTTAAACAGATGGGCCAAACTTAAACTTCCTTTCTTGGCTAGAACGGCAATCATTAAAATGAATATACTTCCTAGATTTTTATATATCTTTAATGCAAAAACAACTATACTTAACAATAAATTCTTTAAAACTATTATTTCACTCCTTTCTAAATTTATTTGGGCTCCCAAATCTGTTAGGATTAGTTATTCGAAAGTCACTTTCCCTAAGGAACATGGAGGTCTGGGATTGCCTGATTTTAAAACATACTATGAGATAATAAATGGGAGTAGAATAATAAATATCGCCTCCTACAATAAAGAACACTCTCAATGGACCCCTGCTTGGATCATACTTTACAATAACTATGTCAAATCTTTAAACATAAACCCTTCGGCTCTCCCTTTCTTGAACAAAGAAAACTTATGCAATCTTAAATTGCTTAAAGGTATTAAATTTAATATAAAGTCACTACAAAACCTCTTTAGCTCCTTGAATCTGATCCATTCCTTTAACACTCTACAACCGTTGCATCTCAACCCTAATCTTAAGTTGAATGGTCATATGTTAAATCTAGAACAATACACCCTTCTCATGAATTCAACTATTTCGGACCTCTTCCCTTTCAAACAACAGTCCCTTTTGGATCTAAGAACTAATTTGAACTTACCTAAAAAATACACAATTATATTAAGACAAATCAGAGAATTAGTACATACTTTTTTGGTACACCCCTTGGTATCTGATAAGGATATTTCAGCCTGTAAAGCAATGTGGAACTTATTTCTTCTTAAAAAAGTTATCTCAAATATCTACAAAGCTATCATAGCCTCCAAAACACATAACAAGCTCATCTTCTCAAATTTTTGGCTAAAACTTAATCCTTCTATTAATCATAATCAGATTTCAAAGGCCATAAGAATCAGTGCCAAACATATACCCCTAAAGAAACTTAAATACACACAGCTTATGATAATGAACAATGCATACCTTACTTCAGACATTCTCAACAAAATATATCCTAACTACCCCCCTTATTGTCAATTTTGCCCTAACCAAACTGATGATTTATTACATGTTTTCTGGAGCTGTAAATGCTCATACAAGCTTTGGTGTGCCCTGAGAGTCTTACTGGAAAAAATTGGATATGAAAAATCAACTTTATCTTGGGAATTTACTATTCTCCATATTCCACCCCCAGGGTTACCGAAGGGGAGATATAGAATTTTGATTTCTCTATTTATGTTAATCAAATATTCTATCTCTCTGAACTGGAAGAATAGGAACACGTTAATGTGGGAAGGGCTTAAGACTCTAGCCATTAAACACCTCAAAGCACATAGATATTTATTTTACAACATTAACCAGAAACCATTCCTCAAAGAATTGTGGAGAATACTTTTTGATCACATATTGAACTGAATACAGGTTTTTTTTTTTTCTTCTTAGTAATATTCCTTGTTTCACCTTTTTCTACTTTTGGGCAATGTATAATTGTACATAGTTTTGAGTGTATCTTGTTTCTGTATGTTGTATGTTGTTTATCTTGTTGTTATTATGTTATATATAAAAAAAAATAATAATGTGAATTAAAAAAAAAAAAACAATTCCATGGCTATTTCTTCCCACACTATTTACTTCCCTGGACCCCTGTCTAGCAGGGCAACTGATGTGATCCCTGGGGTGAATTTCCTTTCTCCCATCCAGTCATCAAGGTTCCTTTTGAAGAGGGCCAAAGAGATGCTCTGCTTGACATATATGGGCAGTCTATTCCAGAGTCTGGGGAGTCTCTAGGTCAAGAACCTATCCCTCCAGCATGTTTTGTTTATTGTGATGACAAGGTTTAGATCCCTGGAGCATGTTGCTCTGAGGGATTGGGATTTCTTTAAGTGTAGCATGTCCAACAGTTCTGGGTTTGACATGGCCTTGTATGTTAAGCAGAGATTGCCTCAGAGTAGACAATATGCGACAGAGTAAAGCTGGAGTTTTTTAAGGCGGTCAGCATAGGGCATCTGCTTTAGGCCTGTGATTCTTTTAGTGAGGTATTTCTGCGGCTTTTCCAGTTGTTGCAGATGTCTTTAGAGGTACATACCAAATGGGGCATTGTATTCTATAATGGGTCTAATGAGGGATGAGTACAGTTGGACAATGACATCCTTTTTTCTAGATGAAAAGCCCTTAGTGATGAGGTATACCACATAGAAGGATTTCCTGACTGTTGTGGCGATGTGGCTATTGAAGGTGAGACCACTGTCCACCTGTATCCCTAAGTCTCTCATCACACTTTCAGTGTTTAGTGTACTGCCACCTATGTGGTAATTCACGGGTACATGTTTTTCCCAAAGGGGATAACTATACATTTCTTGGCATTGAGCTTGAGCCCATGGCTCTGGCACCAAGCATCTGTTTCTGTAAGGCCCTTTTGTAGATTATCGACATAATTTGGGGATTCAATAATGGCTCCCAGTTTGCAGTCATCTGTGAACTTTGTTAGCCAGAGTCCTTAGTGTTGGCCAATACTTCAGAGAAGTAGATGCCAAACAAGAGAGGTCCCAGGACTGAACCCTGAGGTACTCCACTTGTCACTTGTCTGGAGCTGGATTTGGAGTCAGCTACTTTTAGTGTGGGTTCTGTCAGTAAGCCAGTTGGCAACCCATCGAGTGATGTAGGGATTAATGCCCAGCTTAGTAAGTTTATCTATGATTCCAGAGTGGGGGATGGTGTCAAAGGCCTTGGTGAGGTCCAGATAGGCTGTGTGGACTGCCTTACCCTCGTCCACGGCTCTGGAGACTGATTCGAAGAAGTCAGTCCAGTTCAGGAGACAAGATCGGCCCTTCATGAACCCAAACTGGGTGGGGTCCAGTGTTTTAAGGTTGCCAATGTCTTTGTTTATAAGTTCCATGATAATACGTTCCATGGCCTTGCAGATCAGGCTCGTCAGACTGATGGAGAGGTAGTTCCCAGGATCCAAGGTGGATCACCCCTTGTGAAGTGGGATAACTGTAGCTGTGCGCCACTCAGTGGGCATGAAGCCTAAGGTGAGGGTATGATTAAACATGACACTTAGGTGAGGTGCCAGTTCATTTTGTAGTTCATGTAGTACACAGCCCGTGATGTCATCTGGTCCCATGGATGCTGTATTCTTAGCTTTGGAGAGTGCATTTTTTACCTGTGTGGCCGTTATTACCAGAATTTGGCAATCTTCCGGTATTGAGATGGGCCATTTAGGGGGGTGAAGTTGGCACTGAATCGATCTGCCAGGATATTGGCAATATCCTTGGGATCAGTATATTTAATGCCATTCTGTTGTAGCTCAGAGCAGATCTGAGCATTGCCATTTAGATTCTTGACATAGTTATAGAATGCCTTGTGGTTGTCTTTGGAATCTTTGGCAGTTTTATTTCCGTAACTAGCTTTGGAGGATTTTATGAGGGATCTCAGCTTCTTACTGAGGCTGGTAAGGGAGTTTTTTGCATCCTGGGATTTTCCTCTTTTCTGCAACAGTTTCTTCCTTTTGTTGTAAAGTTTGTTTATGGCAGGGGACCACCAGATTGGCTTCCTTTTTTTGGAGGACAGCATCTTGGTTCTATTTGGGATGGCACGATTCATGCATGAGTGGATGTGCTCATACAGTGCCTTAGTGTAGGACTCAGCAGTCGAACTTTCAGTTCTCGTCTGCATGGGTGTCCTGAAGTTTGTAACTTCTGACTTGAGTAGCATGAAGTTTGCTTTGGAGAAGTTTTTTATGGAGGTTTCCTTACTGGGGAGTGGGGTGGGATGTGGATGTTAAGGGTGATTAGCTTATGGTCTGACCTGACCCACGAGGGGGTTATCATAGGTGTGGAGCATTGATTTCCTATGTTGGTAATGACCAGGTCTAGGATATTGGAGCCCCTGGTGGGACTATGGATTAGTTGATCAAGGGCATTGGAATTTATGAATTCCAAGAACCGTTGAGCAAAGGTGTTGGTACACAAGTAGTTTTCCCAGTTAATGGCAGGGTAGTTGAAATCACCCAGTATTAGGGTGTTTGGTTGTATATTAATATTTTCCAGTATGTTTAGAAAGGTGTAGTGAGAATCTTGGGGCATGGTGGGGGATCTGTAGCAAGCTACAATTTGGATTGCAGTCTTAACTAGTGTTAGTTGCACCTGGAGAATTTCAGACGCATTGTGTTGGGCAACTAACCAGGTGGTGTGAATATCCTTGGTGAATACGGACACTCCTCCACCTTTAGTGTTTCGATCCTGGTTTGGTGGCCAATAAGTGTGGTAAGAGTTGTAGCCTGGTATTGCAGGGGTGCTCTCTGGAGCCTTGAACCAGGTTTCAGTTACTGCACAGATATCAATGTTCTCCATTTTTAGGAGTGCCTCGAGAGAGTGTATTTTGAGGTTTAGACTTCTAGCATTGAGTAGCATTACCTTCTGATTTTGCATGCTTGTATCTGTTACGGTGGTGTTTTTGTCCTTTGAACTTTGCCCAAAAAAGGCACTATAGGGGTGGCAAGAGCCTTTGCCAGTAACCTGAGTCCCAGGGGCAACAGGTGCAGACCATCTCTGGCAAAGCATTGTGGTCTGTCGATCATGTCGTCCCAGGCAGACAGATACTGGATCCCCTTTGAATGACACCAGAAGCTTAGCCAATTGTTGAAGTCAGTCATTTTGTCCTTATATTGTGGTATCATTCTGGGCGAAGGCAGGATGCTACTCAGGACTAGGGTCATACCTGCCTGGGCCACATGATCCGAGAGCTCTTCCATGTCTCTTTTCATGTAGTCCAGGGAAGTACGTCTCAAGTCATTCACTCCAACATGGACAATGACAGAGTCATATTTGTACTTGTTGTGGAGTGACTTGAGTGCATAAGTTATGTGGCGGATCACATTAATAACAACATTCTAGGCACGCAATCAGTCATGAGGGATTTGGGCACCCAGGTTGATAGCAACCTGACTTTTGACCACCATGTTGCTTCCATTGTATGGAAAGCTTTCTACATGGCCCACCTCATAAGTAAGAGTATTTCATTCAGGGACAAGGAGGTCATAACATCTCTGTATTCTTCCCTTATAAGGCCCATTATTCAGTACAACATCCCTTTCAGCATGTACCTCACAAAGCACATGCAGCAGCTGGAGAGACCACAAAGGTTCCTCATAAGGAGAATCCAGGGCATCAAACATCTACCATACACATATAAGCTAAAAGCCCTATCCCTCTACTCAGTTTCATATAGACTCCTCAGAGGTGACCTCTGTCTGGCATACAAGGCGATCGCGGACCCCGCCTTGATGGGACTGCTGCATATCTGCAAGTCAAGCTCCACTTGAGTAACCCACACACGCAGCCTCAACCTGGTCTGTGACATCAATAGGAATTGCTGGAGGGACAGATTTGTGTCCCAGAGACTCCCCCATCTGTGGAATAGACTCCCTCTCCATGTCAAGCGGAGTACCTCTTTACCCGTTTTTTTATCACAACCTGGATAACTGGACGGGAAACAGAAAATACACCCCTGGGACTCCACCTGTGTCTCTGCTGGACAGGGGCATCAGGTGCTGACTTGTCTAAAAATGGACTAAACTCTTGGCTATTCTTACAAAGGCCTCAGGGCCAATAGCCTAGTAACTTCCTATGATCCTATGATCCTATGATCAAAGAGCTTTCTTGTTCCAGTTAGAACCTTCACTTACACTACAATGCCTTTTTGTATAATGTTTAACTCATGAGCATATCTACCTAACAATTTCCAACAAGAAAATGTCTGAGCTTCAGTTCTATCTCACTCCTGAATGCATACATATTTCAGTAGTTACTGACACTCGGTTTCAGCACAATGACAGAACGCCCTCCTTGTCAGGGTATTGCACCTACCACATATTCAGACCTATGGAAAATTTCTGGGCTAGGTAAACCAACAACTGGTGAAACGTACCATTTGTCAAAAAGAAAAAAAATCTAGTACAGCTGACTGAAGCACAGATGATTGTACGGACTGGCTTTTTTAGTGAAAGATTGTAGTGCACCTGGGATTGTGGAATTTTCCCTTTCCCCACTGTATTGCAGTCTCAGAGATGATGCTGTTAGACATGATACATTAGTGAAAAGATTTAAATATGCTCAATTTAGGCCAGGAGTCAAACTTTTGTTTCAGTTTCACCTGAATGAAAGACTCTTCCATATGATGTGTTCTTCACAGGGCACGGTCTTCTGTGGCACTGTTGAGCACTTAGTTTTTGAATTTCTCCTTTTCTCTTTGTTTATTTAACAGTGTAACCTGATATATCTCAGGGCTAAGGGTAGTATTTTTGTAGAGGTTACTGTCCCACACTCTACTTTCTCTCCTTCATACTCCATATTTGTAGTGTATGCTTAACAGGGACATTACAATGATGTTTAGGCAGTTCCAGATGCACAAGCCTGGCTTCCTCCACAGCAGTAGATCCAACCTTAAAACTTTACAATTCTTCGAGTGCCTGAGCCTATGATTAGTGTCCCAGCTTATGTATAAACTTCACCTTGATAGCTGTTGTGGCTTTCTTTCTCTTATATAAGCCTGCCACATAATTATTTTTGTCAGTCTTTAGTAGAGAAATGTTGCTGCTGAGAGGGATACAGTTTTCTTTTGTGTGGAGCATGGTTTCTTCTGGTGTATAATGCTTCAGCAGCTAGTTTTAAAGGGATTTTATCCCTTCAGCTCAAAATGCAAACTTTAGCTTGTACTGTGACACAGATATATAAAGCCTTGACTGTTACCCTGATGTCCCAGTTTGATTACTGACCTCAAGAGCTGGAGGAATTGATGGGAAAGGATAGAAGCAAGTGGCTAATGTTGGCTCACCCATCCGTGGGGGAGGGGGTTGGTAGCTTTGCTATGCTGTTGTCACCAGTGACAAACAGTAGCTTGTGGGCACTGAAATGTTAATAGAACCAGGAAACAAACTTGGTGCTAACAAGCTTATTTTCATAACATTAATTGTCATGTAGGTGAAGGCATGCATTTGCAACCTTGCAATGAGAAAAATGCCCACATCAGCTCCTGGGGTGAGGCTAAACTCTCTCTCTTTACCAGTCGAGGAACTATGAAGCTTTTGACAGCTGTTGTGCATTGTAGCACTCTCCTTGACTGCAGACAATTATTGCCTGTCTTTAAATGTACACTGCCCTGTCCTAGGAAGTTAAGTCACACCCTCAGACCTCTGGCACAAGGGCTACAGGTGATTTTAGTGGGGAACCACAGAAACAAAAAGGACATACCGCAGAGTAGGACTGAAGGAACCAAAGCACTGTTCAAAGCTGCTTGAATTATGGAGATCTAGGAATTTGTCTTATTTCTATCATCCATCTGATCCAAGCAGTATTGTGCTAATGGGGCAAACTTCCTCTGGGGAGAGAAGAACTCCCTATAGGGTAAAGTGAGGTACCAATCACACTGAGAAAAAAGAAGAAATAATGTCTAATCTCAAGCCAGGCCTCGATGATCAGCAAACATAAGGAGCAAAAAAGATGAAGGAAAAAATGTAAAATTCATACTCCTGGCCCCTGACAGAGTGTGCAGACACACTGGTCATAGGGGGTTAGACTGGCCACCTCTCACAGGAGACCTGACATTATGTATACTGCTACAGGAAATCAACCAGAAATTCTTGACTGTCACTCAGCTTAATAATTCATCTTGGTGACATGATCAGACCACTTTGGTCATGTGAGTCATTTGAGTCATCCATCCTACTGAATCTTTTTCAGAATATTAGCCAAGCTGAAGAAAAGCACCTCTTTCTTTTACCCAGATATCTGCACTTCCTTTCTGAATTACACAACAGAATAAAAGAGAAAGTCAGACAGAAAGACAGGATAGGCTATGCTGTAGAACTTCAGAGACAAAATCATGTCCCACATGAAGGAAAAGGACACCTACAGCTTCCTTTTCATAAAGATATAAGTTATGTTATTCTGCACTAATGATATTTGACATTCTGTCTTTATAATGTTGACTCTCTGTAAGACTTTGCTTGTCCAGCACTAAATAACAGTCAACATGGATTTATGTCAGAAGATCAAAGTTAAAGAAAGCCAAACATCATATGGTCGAGACCATATGATCGACTTTCTGAAACATCAAACAAGACTAAACAGCAAATATCAACACCCCACACCCCCTGCATATTCTATATGCTAAATCCGAGATAGCATTACAGTGGGGAAAAGGTTAAATTCCACAACCCCCACTGTACTACACTCTACATACAAAAGCTTCAATGTTTTGGAACGTCGATCTTATGGTCTAAACCATATGAAGTTCGACTTTTTGGAATTTCAAACTTCTGAACGGGACCCTTCTAAACAAGTATGTTCCTAGTCAGTCATTAAGATCCATTGACCAAGAATTCCTGACTGTTCACAAACCTATCAATTCTGCTGGGCATTGTCTGCACTTGTGGCATGTTGCTAAGGCCTAGAACTCCTTATCTCTATCCATCAGGTTAAAACCCTCCCTTCCATCCTTCAAACCATTCTGAAAGACCTCCTAGCCAAAAGCTGGCTTTTTCTTGCTCAACACCAGGATAAACTTAATCCCTAAATGTGGTCAAATACCTATTTATACCTTACATCTCCTTACTTTCTCTTCATTACTAACTTCCTTACTTCTATCAATTTCTATCCCCTGGCTTACTCTCTAAATATACCATAAGCCTGCATTTCTCTCAGTTTGTATTGCAATTCCTGTTTGTATTATACTAACTTACCTTTAATTTCTCTATAAACTGGCTAACATTTCTCTAACTATTAAATCATTGTCATAATAATGTGTATCTAGTGTATCTATTCTTAACCAGTGTTTTCATATTATGCCTAATTTGGTATAATTATTTAAACTGTATTTGTTTTTGTATTATATGTAAACATTTCAAAATTACTATTCTTAAAATGTTTTGTAATACTTTGGAACTTTTCTCCATGGGCATCCACTGAAAATGGGTTCCTATCCAGTCAGACTTTTCTGGTAATCAAATGTCAATAAATAAATAATTTGCTGTGCAGGATGGATTTTCTGGCTTTATGTAATTTAATGCACACCTTAGAATAATTTCAGGTATCAGTTAACAAACAATTCAATGATTTTCTTACTTTACCTCTTCTTAGAGTGCTTTGTATATTTTATAAACATATGGCAGCTTTACTAAGTATTTTAGTTATGGATGATACAAATTGATTTGATTTTCATGAGCACTGGTTAGACATTTTAAGGCAATTGTCTGTGATGAGACCATAATTAAGACAAACCTTTAGTTTGGGCCAGATTCAGTAACCATTTGAGAAATGCAACAACAACAACTCACTATAGTACTTGCACTAAATCTGGTCTTAATATAAATGTGGGCAAACCAGACACCACAGTGCTCAGTAAGAAAGGACACAAGTCACTGATAATCCTAAAGGGAATGCAGTGAAGGAGGCTGCAGAAGTAACCATGTACTGCATAATATTACAGGAAATATGCAGGACAGTTAGAGGTCAGATATTCTTGCAAAGTATTGTAGCTTTGGAAAAGAGAACTATATAGCTGGTATGAGCCTACCTTACCGCGAGTTGTAACGACTGATATGGTTTACTCTGACATTGGTGCTATGATTCATAAATTAAACCAATAATGAATTCTCAGTA
Source organism: Protopterus annectens (assembly GCF_019279795.1). Lineage (NCBI taxonomy): Eukaryota > Metazoa > Chordata > Ceratodontiformes > Protopteridae > Protopterus > Protopterus annectens. Next base: position 893,624,376 of record NC_056744.1, on the reverse strand, counting down.
ATATGCTAGTCACACAGCACTAAGGGCAAATCAAGTTTGGTGCAGCAATACATAGGGTTTTAAGAAGCAGCTGGCATATACTTTGATGACTGATTTGGTACAGCACCATGTAATTGTGAAGTAGGGACCTGTTATGTCTGTCTACTTTTAGGCAACTCAGTAATTTGAACTGTATGGCTGTTGTCTAATGCAGCACAGGCACACACAATGACAAGTTAAAAAATTATTTGGATATCAGTGGGATTCTGTGGTATTGTTACAGATGAGGCACATGCACATGAGAAATCTCACCTTGCTCACAGACCTAAAAATAACTGTAGTATCCAAATCCATATTGCTCCACAGAATGGTTCTTAAATCACATGATGCTGATTATCACTGACCTTGTTAACACAATGTTATGTTCATGCAACCTACTCTGAGCTCCTTATCAGATTTCAGATTTTTATTGTTTATGAATAACTCCACTGTGCAAATGTACATGAAGAATAAGGGGTTAATACTTAAAGCAAGATAATGAATCCAAGTCTTTGTTTCATGTTGTACACAAAACTGCTTTTTAATTAAATGTACACTGACAGCGGTAGCGTTGTTGCCTCACAGCAAGAGGTTCTCCTGTTCGATTCTCGGCTGGAGTGCCTTCTGTGTGGAGTCTGCATGTCCTCCCCGCGGTCGAGTGGCCTCCGAAAGACATGCGTGAATGGGCGTACCTTCGTTGAAGGTTGGACGTCGGGCTGGCAACTCGGCACCATAAAAATCGACTGCCAATCATTAGTGAACCGGAGTTCCACTGTGGCGACCCCTAACTGGGAAAAGCCGAAAAGGCAAACACTGAAAATTTGGTAAAAAAAGACTATCAAAGCAAAATAAACAAGAAGCAGCTGCAACAACAGCTGTTTTTTTTCAAAGTTTGACTTTAACACAGATAATCCTAACGGACATTACAAAATGACCACACAACCATAAAATGCATAATTCTAAAGAACATAATGAAATATTGTGCAATCAAATCAAAAATCAAAAATATATAGGCTGTTGTACAGACTGTAGTTCTGAAAGTGCTGTACATGATAACATGTCACATATGTGGCCACATAACACAGAGAAAAAAGAAAGAAATAAAGCAGCCCTTAAATCCATAGGTACAGATATAAATCTCTGAAAAAAATAATGACTGCAAAAAAAGAGTTAATTTGCTTGCTAGTACTTTTTATCTAGTTTGTCTGCTCTGAACATTCTGATACAGTTATAAATTATCTGGCCTATGCAATATCAGTTAGAGTTGTATTATCGATATTATTTAGTCTTGTGTGTATATGGAAACTATATCAAAAACACATCATAATTTTCCTTTCCCTGATTCTCGACCCACCTCCATTCAGAACTGTAAATTGTAGCATGTTGCCAGTGTGATATAATGGGTCTATCTCAATTTGTTGAACGACTAAAGTGTTGAAACCCATATAGTCGACAATTTAGTTCATCAAACCATTCTGACTAAGATCACAGTACAGGAGGGATCAGGGAATTCACTTCCCCATTGAAGTGCAATCTCAGAGTTGGTATAAATAATTAGCAGGGGATGTGAGGGTTGCAGAGATGCAAACATCGCGTTGTTGGCAGGCGTTGTGCAGCTTTATGGTAGTGGGATTTGACAGTGCATTTTTGGATAAACTGACATAGATCTAATACAACACCTTAAAGCAAGAAAGCATCATCCAGTTGGCAAATAACCCTGAAGTATATCCTGGTCAAACAACACTTTCCAGTTAATATTTTCTTTTTCTGAATTTTTCAGTTAAGTACTTGGCTGCATTTCCCTAAGTTTTGATAATAACTACAAGGCTAGTTCTAATTGCATTTAACTTACAGGAATAGGAGGACAGTTCTAAATGAATTTAGTTTACAGGTTCATGACAAAGGCAGGAAGCAGGCTGATGTGACTTCATACTTGGCAGTTCATCCCAAACACACTGTTTTAAGGCTTTGTCATGACCGCTGAGCAAGAAAAGGACAGCTTCCTTTCATTTCTATTGCCAGTTGGAGCTGAATTCAACTCCGGCAACAGCAGCACTAGCCAAGATGTTTGTGAAGGCTTCACTTGGATGGCTGCGGAATGCTTTTGACCTTCAAGTTCTGCAGGACGGAATGAGCTGCCTGGTATCATGAAAGGGCCAAGAATGTGTATCTTTCTGCAGAGAACTCAAACTGTAACAAGAACTAAGAGCCATACATTGTTTCTGCCTCCACTATCCAGAATATTTACTGCACGACGGAAAGATGATTACATCATTATACAAGGCTTTCCAGCAGAACTGATGGCTCAGCTGACAAACAACTATGCAGGATGGCTCAGGTCCCAGTGATGTCACAAGATCTATATTTGATTTGTAGTTCTATTATTTGTTTTTCCATATCCGTTAGATGATTAGCACATGGTACTCACTCTGTCACTTGCAGCGAATTGCTTCTGCATTTATAGTCTTTATACAGGAGCACTCTGCTTCAGGAATGAACAAATCTCATGTCAAAATTTCTTGAGATTTGAGTTGCACTATGAGTACTGTTTTCTTTCAAGGCACTCAGTGTAAAAGGGAATATTTTTGAATGTTTTCCTTTCTTAACCAATTATAAGATTTATAAAAAAATAATAAAGATGCAAGACTTAACTTGGGCAGTACTGCCTGACTGGTACTCTTCATGACTACTAGTGAAACAGGTAAAATGTAGGGTATTATTTTGAGGAATATTCAGTTACACCCATGGGCATGGAGAGCAAGCTAATGTATCAGTGTGTCCTTTCTCATATAACAGGCTGGCAGAATCACAACAAAAGAGAACTTCCAATAATGGGCTAGTTTTATTTAGGCAGGGAAGCTATTCTATTCTTAGAGTGATGTGATACTTTAATTATTTCTTGATTTTTCCAATGGAAACAATGAAAGAATATCGCTTGTTCCAAAACTAAGGCTATATGTGTCTAACTCTGCTCATGTGACTTATCAGTAGTAGTGATGATGATGATGATGATGATAATAATGACAGCAACAGCAAGAGCATCATGACAATAAAAACAAAGCAAAATGTCAGTGTGACACAATTAGGCTGCATTAGAAAAGGAAAGAGCAGCATAGCCATCTGATAATTATCAGGTATGTAATTCATTTCTGTATTGGAAAGCCATATTTTCAAACAACTGCAGTCTGACTGAAATCATCATGTTTCAAGTAAAGATACTTTGATAATCAAGATGTAACCGGTGATGTACTGTATAGCAAAAATCAAAGACGATGTAATTGGTGATGTACAGTATAGCAAAAAGCAAAGACAATGTAAATGGTGATGTACTGTATAGCAAAAAGCAAAGACAATGTTTCTATTACTTAGAAATGCTCGCATAAGAGCATGCATTTTTTCACATTCAAGTTGTAACTCACCTCAACCCTCAAACCTACTCCAGGTGGAAAAATGTGAATGAAATCCATCTTAACAATATGTTAAGGCTTGGCACAGGTCAGAATATCTTTTCCTGCTAGGTAATGTCTGCAGAGACTCCATTTTCTCTAATTACAGATAATTCCAAGAGTCACTCGGGCAAATTTGAGGAAGGCTACAGCCGAAAGCGCTTATCCTATTTTTCACAACCAGTGTTTTGCTGTTTTTTTATTCCTGTTCTTATTTTATTAAAGTACATTTTCAGAGTCATTTGCAGCCTGTGGTGGTATGTTCATTCTTTCATTTTTCTGGAGTTTTTGCTGCTGTTCTGGACTACCTTTAGTAATGTCAGAAGTTACCCCCTGGAATGTACAAAAAGTAGATATCAGTGGAGAGGTCCTAGTGAAAGAAAACAATACTGTACAGGTGTGATGATTTGCATCTGTACAATAAAGGATAAAGATCTTAAGTGACAGGATTAAATGTCTTTCATATCAGTAGGCCAAAATAAGCCATATACATATATATATATATATATATATATATATATATATATATATATATATATATATATGTTGTGATTATGTCCACTATGAAGAGCATCTGTAATGCAGATATGACTACAAAGGTACTGCTGCAATTAATAATTAAACCAATGCAACATGAATTAGAGATCTGGAAGTGAAGTATGGAAAGAGGCAGGAATGACATTTCTGAACATGATTTTTAATAAAGATACAAGGCAAAGCACTTCTAAGACTGGATTGCATGGCACAAGATTTTACCTGTTGAGACAGTTATGTTTTCTGCAGGTAATGCTTGCCCCCATGCCTGCTGACCATCAAGTCTCCCATCAATTAGGCAGTGCTATTTCATATCTTCACTCCAAAGATTTTATCTGGAGCCAAGGTGAGAGCGGTCTGAGAGAGGCCATCATTCAGGCTAACATGAGGGTGCAACATCTCAGCAATGACAGCATTTGAATGGCCAAACTCCTCCCCCTGGGTGGGATGAGCAAGAGAAACGCATAACTGCAGTGGCCCATAATGCCCTCCCCTTGCTAGTGCATACTTTTATACACTCATTATGAAGGCTACCACTCATTGATGGCTTACTGAGCCTTATGTCCACCCCAAGACTGCCCTCTACATTGCGGTCCCTTCCTATGAGGGTTACTGGTGGTATGTGTGTGGCTGGCTTCAACTCTCCATCTCCACAGTATGGTCTTTTTCATCCTCCCTGCCAACACACCTCTCAACTCTCCAGATTTTCACAGAATGCCCAGATTCTTGCCTCATATTTTGGTATGGGCCTCATAAAATTTGAGGTTTTCTGGTAAATTACTGAGGATTGAAGTGATTAAATAATGGCTTACATTTTAATTTCAGACTTCACAGCCTTCAGAAAATGCATACTGACACAAATCCTGTTATTCTAGCAACTTTCCAAGTTTAGAAGAGCAATATTCAAAATATGTCCCTATTTTGGGGTCTTTGTCCTCCCCCTTTATTTTAGGCTTTGCCCAGATTTCTTGTGCTAGGAGGTTGAGAGAAATGCCTGCCAGTGCTGTCAAGCTCCCAAAATATGAGTCAAACCCTATTCACAAGGGCAGTAGTCAAGGTTTTATCACCCTGCACTACTGATGCTGGCTTTCTTAGGCGGTTATTCACTGAAAATGATGATGAATGTTCAAACCTGTTTAGAAAATAGTAAGGAATGGAAGGGACCAAACGCAGTTGAGAAGGGGTTGTGCATGGCTTAGCTAGAGCACGTAGAAGGTTTCAAAACTCACTAGGCCTTATTCCATCAGAAGTTTTGGAATTAAGTATGGGAGAGGGTATACACGCCAAAAATAATGATTACCATGTGTGTCAAGAAGCAAAGGCAGTTTTTTTCCTGTGGAACACATCTGGTGTAAAGTTAGTATGCAACAGCATCATTGGGTTAAGTGCACCAGTTCTGTTTAGTAAAATAGTTTCATATTTTACACTCATTTTGGAAAGACAGATTATTTTGTTTTTCAATACTACAAAGATTAAATTAGTAGTCAGAGGCAGGGGTTGCCAGCGTCAAGAGATGTGGCAGTCTGAATTATGGGAAGACAAAAACTAGCAGGAGGTAATGAAAAAAAAAGTGATTTATGATGTACATTGAAATGTTAAATCAAGACAAAACATACATTTTGTGTAGCAAATATTTCCTTTGGTACAGAAGGGAAAATATCTGAAATTAATTTCCTGATGCAGAACCATTACATGCACTGTGAAAGAACAGTATAGAAAAATAAACAGAAAGGTAGACCTTATGGTACATGAAGTGGATTCAGAAAATGTTTAGGTAATCTGATCATTGCATAGATAACTGTTAAGACCACATATTCAGTACTATATTCATTTCTTGAAGCTAAATGGAGAAATGAAACTGGGTTGATCAAATGTCATCCATGTAGAGCTACCAAAATGGTGATGAAAAATTATAGAGTTTGATAAAAATTGAGTTAAGTATGTCTATAGAAGACTTGATACAAAAAAGACAAGTCAATATTTCTGTGCATTTGTTGTATGGAGATGGGAGTGGAGCTGAAGCAGAAAGACATGCGAAGGAGGACACAGAGGGTGGCAGCAGGAAAGGAGATAGTTCAAAGGAATTTCAAGCCATGTTACTTCACTGGATTTTTTAAGTCTGAGAAAGATATTACATGAGGGAGTTTAGTGCAATGCCATTGTCCAGAGGTAATTCTCTTCTATGTGGTCTAAAGCACTGCAAGACAAACATGAGACTGGGCAGGGTTGGGTCAGCTACACCACGGATAACTACATCACTGACATGGACATAGTATACTACAGTGTCCTTTCTTAAAATGAAACAGTTGCTATGTCTTTATGCAAATAAGGGGTATGTGGGAGTTTTCTAAAATGGTACAATGGAAACCAGCTCAACATCATATTCGTCGTCATTAACAACCACCTTCCCCCCCATTTTCTACATGGGGTTAAGGTGTCGCATTAACTGTTGTTACCTGTCTCAGTTCATTGCTACTCGCATACCTTTTTCAACAGTCTTGTCTGACTGTCACAGGTCTTCTCTCACACAATTTATCCATCTCTTTGCTGGATGTCCCTGTTCCTGTTGCCTTCTACTTGTCTCTCCCAAAGCTTCTTCAACAAATCATCTTTTGTTTTCCTCCACATCTGGAAGCCATCGTAATCTAGTCCCTGGAAACCAGCTAAAACAAGGGATGGTTATTTAAAGACTAATACATGACTGAATGTGCTGTCATAGAATAATGACATGTCTCAGGTATATTGCAAGACAAAAGGCAAAGCTGATTGCCTTAAAATGATTACATGGTTTGAGTATTAGTCATCTAATAAATTCCTGCTCTAAAGAGTAGTGAAAGAAGGCTTAATGTACAGACAAAAAAATTACTTATCACTCGTACTGGCATCTTTACTTCTCACTCATATTGTTGTCCACTCAGCTATCTAAAGCTTGTGAAAGGATACTTTTCTGAGTGTGATTATCACATAACCTGGACAGATGAGTATTAAGTAGGTAGTTCAAACTATTAGAAAAGAATATCATGGCAAGGAGTTATGACTTGCAGCAACACAGTTTGGAAAATTCCCAGTAAATCATAAAAGTTCCATAACTGGGCATGCACAGTTTCAATGTTTTTGCATGTGTTTTTAGTCTTCCAGCACTTCACATGCCTGCCAGATGTGAACTACATCATCTGTACCTGGTAGTGCATCAATAATTTTTAATGAATGCGGGCATTTACAATAAGTACTTAGCATCAATAGTTTTTAATGAATGTGGGCATTTACAATGAGCACTTATATATCGTGGGTCTAAATTTTGCTATTGATTCTGTTTTATATGTTTACTGCTCCATAAAATACAGAGGATGTTTTTTAATTATAAACTTGACTGAGCAAAAAGTGTTACCCCTAATGTTTGTTCATAGTATCATTGTACACATGACAAACCATTCATTGAAATCAAAATAAGTCTTCTCATAGCTGTTGGTTACTGAGTTTCAGTATAGCAGGACTACAAACCTGCTGTTTCACTGGGAGCCCACTTGCATTACACAAAGTAGAGCTGAATATAGTTAATCACAGTAGCAACTTCCTGAAGGTTCTGCCTTTCAGGGCTGAAAGCTCTCCTTTCTAAGATACCCACAACATGAACAGGAAAAAGAAAATGTCATATAGGCATTGTAAGTACTGTTCTTCATTTTCACTTTAATTCTATTCAATTTCAAGGTTCAGTCTGAAATGCTATGTTAAACATTATCAAGTTTCAAAGGTATAATAGAATGGAGAGAGATTTATTTTTTTTGCTGTTTGTGTATCAAACCTTTTGGCATTTTTTTTCTCAATTTTTTTTTTATTTTTCAAATACATTTTAATGAATTCCATAGTATTTATACATAACATCTTAAATAACTATTTACATTAGCCTGACACTATAACAGATCTTAATGTATACAATTACTTTATAAGTATGTCCAATCCATTATCAGAGTGTCTGATAAATTATTGTATAGTGTCAATCAACAATAAGACTTTTCCCCAAGGGTTATTGATAAATGGCTTTGGATACATTCTTAGTTTTTTAATTTTAATTTCTAATAATGCTGTGGTTTTCAGTAGGCTGTAGAAGTCTTCCAAAGTTGGTATTGTGTTTGTATTCCATCTTCTTGTTATCCACTTCCTTGAAATTGCAAGTATAGTCCATACTAGATACATGTTTGACCTATTCAAATGAGGACCGTCATTCACATTTAATAATACAAGAGCTTTAGTTAAATAAAATGATTCATTAAATAAAGCTAGTAGAACGTTATTAATACCTTTCCAAAATGGCTTAATTTTAACACAAAGAAAATGTGGTTCCAATCTGCATTGTGTACTTCCTCACATCTCCAACATATTCCTTTTATGGAAGAACTAATTTTACTGATTCTGTCTGGGGTTAAGAATGCTCTGTGCAAGCATTTCCAATTAAAAACTTTCCAGTATTGTGTAAAGGACGTATATTTTATTGATAATAAGATATTTGTTTTAATATCTTCAGTTAACTGTATTGAGTGTCCTTTTGTTATATATTTCCAGTATGAGGTTTTGGGTGTTGTTTTATAGTTTATCAATATTTTGTAAAATTTTAAAATACTTTCACATGTCAAAGTCATTATATATGATTTCATATATGTATTTTGTAAATTTAGGTATTTCTTTAAATGAAGAATTGTTAATTATTCTACTTAAATCTTGCAAATATGACAGAATACTCTGTAAAGTTAGTCAGTCCCATTGTGGAATTTTGTATGTTGTTTTTATTACTTGCATATAGGTTCATAGGTTCATAGGTAGGTACTAGGCTATCGGCCCTGGGGCCTATATAAGCCTAGCCAAAAAGGTTCCCTGGTTTTCGCCACCCAAGAAAATTATTTTCCTGTGCCCTTGTCAAGCACTGCCACAAAAGTGATCCCCGGGGTGAATTTTCTATTTCCCATCCAGTCGTCAAGATTTTTCTTAAAGTGGGCCAATAAGGAGCTTTGCTTGACATGAATGGGTAGTTTGTTCCAGAGTATGAGAAGTCTCTGGGACAGGAACGTATCCCTCCAGCATGTTCATTTTATTGTGGTGACAAGGTTTAGGGGTTCAGGTCCCTGGAGCGTGTGGTTCTGAGAGATTGGGATTTCTTTAAGTGTAGCATGTCCAACAGCTCTGGGTTTGACATAGCTTTGTATGTTAGGCAGAGATTGCCTCTGAGTAAACAATATGCAACGGAGTAGAGCTGGAGTTTTTTGAGACGGTCTGCATATGGCACCTGTTTGAGGCTGGTAATCCTCTTAGTGAAGTATTTCTGTGGCCTTTCCAATTGTTGTAGGTGTCTTGTGAGATATATGCCAAACGGGGCATTGTACACTATAATGGGTCCGATGAGGGATGAGAAAAGAGGAACAATGACCTCCTTTTTTCTAGAGTAGAACCCTTTTCTGATGAGGTGTGCCATGGAGAAGGATTTCCTGACTACTGTGGCGATGTGGTTATCAAAGGAGAGACTACTGTCCACCTGTGTCCCGAGGTCTCTTACCACACTTTCAGTGTTTACTGAGCTACCACCTATGTGGTAGTTCATGGGTACCAAGTTTTTCCCAAAGGGGATGACAATGCATTTCTTAGCATTGAGCTTGAGGCCATGACTTTGATACCAAGCATCTGTCTCTGTGAGGCCCTTTTGTAGAATGTCTACATCATTAGGTGATTCTATTATGGCTCCTACTTTGCAGTCATCTGCAAACTTTGCTAGCCAAAGACCTTCTGTGTTGGCCTGCACTTCAGAGAAGTAGATGCCAAACAGGAGAGGACCCAGGACCAAACCCCGTGGTACTCCACTCATCACTGGTCTGACGTCGGACTTGGATTTGGCTACTTTTACTGTGTGGGTTCTGTCAGTGAGCTAGTTGGCCACCCATCTTGTGACATAGGGATCTATGCCCAGTTTAGTGAGTTTATCTATAATTCCAGAATGGGGGATGGTATTGAAAGCCTTGGCAAGGTCAAGATAGGCTCTGTGCAGTATCTTGCCCTCATCTACAGCTCTAGCGACTGCTTCAAAGAAGTCAATCAGGTTTAGTAGACATGATCTACCTTTTACAAACCCAAACTGAGTGGGGTCCAGGGTTTGGAGGTTACCTATGTCTTTGTTTATAAGCTCCAAGATGATACATTCAATGACCTTGCAGACCAGGCTCTTCAGGCTAATGGGGTGGTAGTTTCCGGGGTCCATGGAGGCACTGCCTTTGTGGAGTGGGATAACCATCACTGTGCACCATTCAGTAGGCAAATAGCCTGAGGTGAGGCAATGATTGAACATGGTACTTAGTTGGGATGCCACTTCATTCTGTAGTTCATGCAGTACTCAGCCTGGGATGTGGTCTGGTCCCATGAATGTTGTGTTCTTGGCTTTGGAGAGTGCGGTCTTTACTTGTTCATCTGTGATTACAGGGGTTTTGCATTCTTCTGGTATTAAGATGGGTCCTTTGGAGGGTGAGAGGGGGTTAAAGTTAGCACTGAACCTATCTGCCAGGATGTTGGCAATAGTGGTTGGTTCTGTATATTTAGTGCCATTGTGCTATAGCTCATAGCAAATCTGAGTATTGCCATTGAGATTCTTGACATAACTGTGGAATGCTTTGTGGTTGTCTTTGGAATCAGTGGTGATTTTATTTTCATAACTGGCTTTGGAGGATTTTATGAGGGATTTCAGTTTCTTGCTGAAGCTGACCAGGGAGTTCTTCCAGTCTTGGGATTTTACTCTTTTTAGCAACAGCTTATTCCTTCTGTTGTAGAGTTTGTTTATGGCAGGGGACCATCAGATTGGCTTCCTTTCTTTGGAGGATAGTGTCTTGGTTATATCTAAAACTTTTAGTTCTTTGATACATTGGAGCCAGCAAACAAATCCTTTCTGTTCCCAGGAATTAATAGTTTCTCTCTATATTTTATGTGGTGGAAAGCTTTTTGTGAATATAAATGGTGTTAAAAGATCAAACCAGATTTTTAAATCTATATTTGCATTAATAATTTTCCTAAATGAGTCAATGTAATAATTAATCATACGAATTGTAGTGGGTTTAGTTATGTTATATTGAATACTAATACAAATGTGCCATGGCAAATTGTTTTTATCTGTTATTTAAAATTTTTTTTGTAAATCAAATTTATTTATTGATATTACAGTTAGTAATTCTTTCCAATTTACAGAGTAATTTGGACTTATCCAATCTAAGATTGTTTTAGATATTGATGCTTTTATATATGTTTCTATATCAGGAAAAATTAATCCTCTCTGTTTCCATGGTCTGATATGATGTATTAAAGCTATTCTGTTTCTTTTGGGAAACCATAAAAATTTTATTAGGCATGAATTTATTTCTTTAAGTATATTCCTTTCTGGTAACAGTTGTATTGCCAATGCTATATATAGGATCTTGGGCAGTAAAATCATTTTTATTAACTGTAGTCTATCTTCAAATGTTAATATTATTTTGTTCCATTTTTCCACATAGATTTTAATTGTATTGATGATATTATTGTAGTTTTTTGAGACCTTCTGGTATTTTGATATGTTGTAATACTAGAATGCCTTTTGACCTAGCAGATGTAATATTTTTCTCTGTTGTCCATTACATTATTTAGGGATCAGGTGAAGACTCAGTTAGCAGTGGGGATGCAAAGGTTTCGGAGCTGGGACCAGGCTTGTTTAGTATTCTTATTTGCATGATGGGGTTGATTTTGTAGATTAAGTTAACTTTTTCACTAATAATACTAAGCTGATGTACAGCAGCCACAGACTAAAGGTGAAACATGTCCACAAGTGACCTGCAATGTCTTATATTGTAATTGGACTGGTGACAGTTAGGATGTGAAATAAAAGAGTACAGTGTTTTGCACACTAGATGGTGATCACACAGGAAACTCTATCTGCTATGTATAAAACAAAAATAGGATGGCAGTGCACAGGGGTCGAGATAAATAAAGTTATACTTACATTGACTGATGCTGTGAACTGTGAAACGGCAGGAGTGGAAGAATGTAAGAATGGCGGAGTATATAGTGCCAGGCATGGTTCCCAGAGGTGATGAGGTTATCCTAGGCCTTACAGATTACAATTACTGTCATATCTAGAGTATGCTGCACATTTCTGTATGTCATGTACAGGAAGGGTTGGATTAAATGATGCAGTGCCCAGTTTCTAAACTTCTGAAGGGTATGCTGAAACTTGGGTGTCAGAAGAGGAGATGTGGAAAGTTGTGCTATAGCAAACAGCAGGAAATAAATACCAAATATCAATGCTCTTTTAATGAGGTAAGCTTTACTTTAAGATCTTCTCTTTAAACTCCAAACTGCAACCATAGAAAATTAGTCAAAAGGAGAGAGTCTCCACAAAAATATTCTACAACCCTCGCATTACACACAGCCATTAGCCCTGACAAACAAACAGAAAACATTAAAGGGAAAGACAAATCATCCATTTTTTTTTTAAATCAAAGTGCTACTTTCCCAGTTTAGTGTTTTTTTAACAAAAGAAGGAGGGGCACTCTAAGTGCTGTCTCTTCTATGAAAAACATTTAGTAGACTTAACAGCATCCACAAGTGAACATCCAGGTATGAAAGCAAGACTGTTAGGCACCCAAAGAATCTAACCTAATTTTGTCCTTATTTGAGGAACTCCTGCCAGGATTCAAATAAATATTTTGCGCTTCTATGCAAGGCTTGTGTAGCTAGATGATACTGCACAGCAACATGGGGAACAGTTAAATATGCAAAGCCAAGACAGGCTGTACTTTTATGCATCAAAATGCACTTCAGGGTGCATAAATGAGCAGTGCAGCAACTATGCAGGTAGATCTAACTGAACAGTAAAACTGTACATATAGGTACATATATACTGTAACTCCATGCAGGGAAGTGCAAGCCACAAAGCAAAAATAAACTAATACATGTTCATAGATGAATATTAGGCTAACTGCCCTGAAGGGCCATTTTAAGCCTAACCAATATCCCACAGTGAGAATCAAACCCTGTAACTTGGGCCTATGAGGCAAAGACTTTAAACATCATGCCAAGCCTCCCACTCTAATACAACTGACAGCGGTGGGATTCAAACCTCCTTCCCCAAAGAGACCGGAGCCATAATCCAGCACCTTGGACCACTTGGCCACACTACCTTGTCCAGTTGCTTATTTGTGTTTTCAAAAATACAATCTATTCCTTAAAATCACAGGGCTTTTCCTGCATGCTCCAACTCTACCATTTTTTTTGAAACAGCTCTTCTTAGTTGCCTCTTACTCTGCCATTTCTTCATTTCGATCTTTAAATATTTTGCAGTTTTATCAATTCATCTGAATAGCTGTTTAAAGCTTCTTTTCAAACCTTTTGTTAAATGGATTAATGTACTCCTCAATCTTTTGTTTATTTGAATCAGCTATGAGCATTTGATTTTTCCTCCGGACAACTGGAAGCCATAACTTGCACCAAAGCTAGAGCTTGGAACAATTTTTTACTAAACAGCTGCAAGCTTCTTTCCAGTCAGTGTTCTCACCTCTTCTAGCTGATTTTCTTTCAGGCTCACTTTTTTCTTCACTGGCATCCAGGCAGCATACTTACTAGCCAGAAACTGAAATTACCAAGTCTAAGAGTTACTAAATTTTTTCCACACTGCAAGAGCTGAAATTAAAGATGATGTGTGTGCAGTCATCTTAGAAGGCCAAAATGCTTCTGGCACCAGCATTTTCCCAACCTGGGAAGGAGGAACTGGTTTTCACTCCCAGGACAACACATGAAGGACAGCCCCACTTATAACTGTAACCCTGAAAAAGGATCTTCAGAACCCATTTGTCTGAAACAGCTGCCAAAGAGGAAAGCATAGATCTGGACTTTCTAGACAGAAAGAATGGAGTACCAGGGTTGAAGTAGGTCCCCTACATCGACTTGGACTATTCTTTGTTTTCAGAGTTCCTGAACTTTAGAGCCACCTCCCATTTTTCTTTAAGTCTGTTTACTCATACTTGGAGAGGTTTTTTTTTTTATGAATTTTGAAAGGTTAGAGAATCCTTTAGAAAACTTTGAAAAAAACACTGAAAAATCTAGAGATTCCCTTATTAACGTACCTCTTTCACACTGACTTCTTTAGCACAGGGACCAAAAGCTAAAAGTCTGCCTAAAGAGCTCATTAATTTCATCTGGTAGATTGAAAAGGCAGGCAGGAAAACAAAACAGTACCAACAGCCACAGCCTTGGTAGTATCAGTCACACTTTAAAGTAGTTGTGACCTGTAAAAAGAATTTTACAGCAGATTCCTTACAAGAGGAGACTGCAGACAGCATTCCTCCTACCTTCACAAGTGACACCCTCCAAAGCAGACAGAACCAGAAGAATGGATAAAGGTTTGGAAGTTCCTTTAACAGTTCATAATGAGGGACTGAGAAACCTATTCTCCCACTCAAAACACTGGCATATTCTAGAAAATTGACACAGAGAAAGCACCCCCCCCCCCTCAATAGAGAGAATCAGTAAGTGAAGAGTCTGAATCAGCAATCAGATGATCAAACCGTGTAATCTGTCTCTTCATCTTGCTATCCAGATTCAGAATTTTGAATCCCTTCAAGAGGTATCCCCCTTTCTTTTACTAGAAACCACCTTAAGCATCAATAGCCCAAATTAAACCCATGTGCCAGGTTAAGTAAACTACTAAGGATGCTTAAGAAGTAGATACACATTTAGTTGTCCAACAGGAAAAATGGGACCAATACTTAATGGTGGAAGCAGCTTGACCAGGGATAGACATTCTGGGGAAAAGAAATGTGTCCCAGTTCCCCTTCCCAGGACAGAGAAGAGTGGCACTCCCTTGTTCACTGAGGAAACCTCAACAGACAAGATGTAGCCAACGCCTGGTGCACTGGGGCTGTAGGTACTGCAGAGAGATCCAGGGTAAAATGAGTGGTTTGCTGAACCACCTTTGGCCACAGCAGAATCCTTCACCTGCAATTGGGGTCAAACTGAGCCTGATGTGGCAGCAAAAGTGGCTTGCTTCAATTTTTGTGGCTGAAGGTCCGACAGCGGGACTAGTAGACTGTTCCATGCTAAAGCCAAAAAAGTTGCTCTTTCTTAGGGAAAAGTAACAGCAAAAAGTCAGTAAAAATTTAAGTCTTTAAAAGGAAAAAAGGTAGACTCTCGTTAAAGTCTTGTGGCGGTCCATTGAAACAGATTCCTAGCTTAATAACATTCCTAAGCAGGAAAGAATGCAGAAAATGTTTTCTTCAGTGAACTTACCTGTTCAAAGCAACAGTGTAAGCCAACTGTTAATGCTCAGAAGCCCGCAGAAGCATAGTTTCCAATGGTAGGAAAGCCCTGAAGTGCTTGGTGCACAAACCTGTCTATTTAGCTCAGTTTGAGCTGATTATTTGGGTATGTGGAAGGTGCTCTGAACTTTTGGAAGCTGGCCTGCCATTATATCCTGTCAAGGATATAACCTATAGCCAAGGCTGCATTAGTATTAACCATGTTAATCATATTTACCCACATGCATGTCTTTTGAGCACAGAAGGGTACAGATGTCATCTTGGTACATCAGAAGTCCATGGAAGTAGACAGCTACAGGAACGAGCATTTGTAGGAACACTGAATACCTACACCATAGCAAAAAGGTCATTCCACCTGTTTTCGAACAGGGAACCATTTACTGTTAATGGACCTACCATCTAAACCCGGAGGAATTTCACTCTGGGGCAAAATAGTTGTGCAGGGGATCTAACTACTGCATTTGGAGTGCCTCACCGGGTAGGGTATAGAAAATTAGCCTATGACAACTACATGATATTTTGGAATTTATGGGAAGGTTGGACCAGCTAATCTCCACCACCCCTCCCAGCCAAAAGAACTGCAGCATAACCTATAATAGCAGTCTCAAACAAAAAGGAATTTGGCAGTTTCAGTCACCTCATTTAGAAGAGTGATTCATTGACAGTAAAATGTCTGCCAGGTATAGCATACACCAGCCATTCAAAAGAAAAACCTTTCTATGCTTTTAAGAAAAGCATTTGAGTAGTAGCAAATGCTAACTGTACCGGACAATGAAAGCAGCCTAGTGGACAATCTGACTTTATCAGGTTTCATGCCCTTATACAGACATGCAGAACAAAACCAAGACTAAAACGAATTTTACAGATGCTAAGAAATCTGAAAAGCAAGCCCTATACACCACAAACCAGGGCAGATACCAGCACTGTTCAGAAACATGTCCTAGCACTGGACAAGTTTAACATTCCTGCTGCAAGATTTTCATTCTCAGCTCAAGTTCAATTCATAAATCAGTGTGTAGACAGTCTGTATTCTTCTCTATTTGCTCAGTTATCTACAAGTGCAGTTTCCTCCTCACAGAATAGAATTACTGGCTACCTATTCATGTGGCCCAATTAGTGACAGAACCAATTAACTTGTGTAAATTGTAAACATTCATTTAAGCAGCTTCAATTTCTGAACAAATTAGTTTGAATTAGTTTGTAGAACCCATCAGGAAATGCCAAAATCCACCAGTTGTTTCTACAATGCAGAAGCAGTGACCACTATATGTAAATTAAAAAAAATGCATCTTTAATAGGCTTCACAAGGCCAACACTCAATATAAAAATATCAGACCATATTCAAAATACATTGTCAATATGGAATGTGCAGTTAAAGCATAAATTCTTAAGTGGATTTATTGGATCATTACATAGAACAAATGTAAAGGACTGTCAAAGTCTGCATCAAGTTTTGTAAAGTTACCTAAGGGATATTTATTCTAATGCACTTTCCCAAGCTCTCAGTAATGTACCAGGTCAAAGGAAAAATTAAAAAATAAAGACCAGCTGTGGGCGAGTGAAGGGAAGTTTTTTGTTAAAGGACAACTGAAGTACTTGATTCTCTTGCAGTGTCATATAGTAGCCAGTGCTCACCGAAATTCCAAAGTTCTTAACGTTAAAGTGCAGTTTGTGAACAAATTTGGAAAATGAAATCAGTTAGAACATGAAGCATCCAGTGAAGGGATTGATTTGGAGGATTCCTCATTAACTCCCAAATGTCGATGGCCATTGGAACGATCTTGAAACAAAACATTTATTCATGTGCAGCAGGCCTTCAGTCTGTGTAGTAGCTAGGCTGCTCATACTAGTGCTTCAACAGGATGCTGCACAGTGCTGCATAAATCTCTCTAGCCATACTGTCCCTGTATAAAAAATGAGGAAAGGGATGTATAGGAAAGTAGGGAAAAGGGGATGGCAGCAAAAAGAGAACTCAGAGAAGGGCATAATATTGGATTGTGCAGGATGGGACATACAGCAATATTTTAGGTGGGATATGATCCTTTATTTGTGGTTTATACAGAGAGAGGGGAAGGGCAAAAGGGAATTAGGACATTGTACAGAAACAGACAGATACATAAGGTTGAATGTGAGCACACTAAAATAGGCAGCCATGATATGGCCATAGAGAAACAGAGGACAAACAAATGATGATGGGAAAGGAAGAAAAATGCACAGAGTATGGGGAAAGAAACTAGAGGAAGAAGGTATTCAAGACTGAGGACCAGGAGGGTATGAATAGCAGCAGCAGCAACATTTCATCTGCTGCCCCTGTCCAATGGGATATCACAGTGATCAGTAACCAACTGATGGATCAGGTTGTCAAATGGCATAGGCACCACCCTCCCCTGTTGGACCAATGGTAGGGTCCAGCTAGGTCAGCTAATCTGCTATTGATTCCAGTTGTAGCTGGGGCAGCTCAGGCAACAATTGGTAGGACACCCATTAGTGAGGGGCCAAGCCTCTTCCCCTGCATGGCACTCTCAGCCTCATCACCCTCATGCTTCTCAACAACAGCCTCAAAAGGGGCAGGAAAAGGTTGAGGTGCCTGTTGAGTAAATCTTCTGTAGGGATCTGGGGTGAGGAGACACAATGGGAAGTTTGCCATCAGTGACTCTATCCCAACAATGAAATTAATATATTTAAAACACTGGTCCTCATTTGTAAGTAGAACTAACCATGTCTGGCCTCTAGATTCTTCAGCTTAATGTGATAGACATCACAATTATTCTCACATTCTGCCTGTAATGAAATATTAAAGGCATATCAAAGGACAAAAAAATCATTCACAGTGCCATACATAAGTTCTCATTAGCTATGTGACAGGTATCAGGCAATTGTGTGTGCCCCCTGTGTATATATTAATATATGTACACAGAAAATAGCACAGTTGCACATGGGGACACACCAGGTAGTGTGCAGGCACCGTGAAATACTGTAACACAGTTCCACCACCATAACAAGTCCCTACTTAATTGTAGTTGGCATACTTCATTAAGTGGCAACACAGCATCTATCTGACAGTGATGAACCACACAGTACCCTACACATACTTTTGAAGCTGACTTTAGAAACTACCTTCCAGTACCAAGAATATTTCCAAACAAAAAAACAGAAAAAAGTACATTGCTCTCCACTTATAATACCATTTGGGGCAATATTGCTAACCTCCACCTCCCAAGCACAGAGATCACCAGTATTCCTGCATTGTATGTCATCATATTGATGCCTGCACTGTTCATCTGTCATGATAAAACCTGTTTCTGACATCAGCATCTTAGCCAAGTCATACCAGGTATCAGCCTTTCAAAAGGCACCATCATAGGGGCCCGTCAGGCTCTCCCTGAACTGTATCTGTAAAAAAAAGAGCATAATGTAGCTGTGAAGTAACGTGAAGCATGTATTTACACAGGTCTCCAGCATGAATTACATCCACAACCTGCAATATGGGAACACAGACAACAAGTTGCACTTGAAGTCACAGATATGCAGCAGCAAATTAATGCAATTCACAGAAATATGCACACTGTCTTAGTTTGTATATGTAATTTGCAAACAGGCATAAAATTTCACTGTTTTATGGGAGTGCCACCATTTTGTATACAGGGTCTCACAAATTTTGGAAGTTATACTGGATATCTGGGCAGCAGTATTAAGAGGAATTACAGCATTTTCTGTAGACAGCGCTGAGAAGGTGCACAGTACTCTAAAAGTGTGTAGCAAGCTGTACTTCTCTAGCTTCTTGTGGATATGCACCTGTGAACAGGAATTCACTTCACAAAAGTCTAGCTAGATAAATATGTCCGCATGTGTATATTGCATACAGATTTTATTGGTAAATGGGTACCCCATGATAACTGGACAACCATGTTGCTGTACATGCCTGCCACTTCTTACTATGAAAGTATGGTCTGTGTAATATATCCAGTCACCTATGGTTATATGTATGGCAGTGTTATGTCTACACATGTCTGTTCCCACACTGTACTAGGGTAGGGTCATGTCACCTGCATTTCTCAAGCTTAGCTTTTTGTCATGTACTCACAAATGCTTGCACGTCTAAAGGATAAGACAGATAGAAAAAGCAGAACAATTTCAGCCATGCTAAAAATGATATCCTACTACAAAAACTAAGGACATAGGGATGGTGCCTGTTGGGGCCAGGATGTATTGATCAGCTGCTACAAGACCAAGTTTAGCAGACAATGTCCCATGAAATAAATGCCACAGGAGGCTGAAATCACACACTACAGCTGTATCATAAGCAAGTTACCAACATGCTATACCATGACAAGGCAAAGGCACTTTCAATAGCAACTGTGAGGTCTACCACAGGGGGTCCACCTTGAAACAACAGGCTGACAGACCTGGAGACCTTTTTGTGTCCTGGTAGGGGGACTATGGCTCTGGGATTATCCCTGGAAGAATAGTCAAGGGCAACAGGATGGACCTACCCTCACACTTCTTAGTGGATGAAACAGTAGGTTAATACCCCATTCAGCAGATTTCTGTAGAACAGCACTGTTCAGAGACTGTAGGCTGACCACAGAATATTTTCAACTGTTTTGCTGAAGCAGCATCAAGTACTGAAAAAGTTCAGGGTGGCAGCAGAGGTACATTGGGATTGTATGGTACATCATGCAGAGACACCCTTAGCATGCATGTCAAAAGAACAAGGGTTTAGCACAAGCACTCAAGGTAATCCTGGCATGTCTTTTGTTATATATAGAGGCTAGGGCAGGAAAACAGGCAAATGTTGGCACCAGTGCAGGGGTTAATGATGATATGCATTACAAATTCCCAAGTAACAGTCTGACATCTCAGATGCTCAGGTAAGAGCTGCCCTCTCCAAAGCAAGAAACACAGCATCAATGGGACCAGACGGTGTCCCGGGCTGCGTCCTACATGAACTCCAAGAAGAGCTAAACCCAAACCTAAAACTACTGTTCAATCTCAGCCTTACTACAGGATATGTACCCAAAGAGTGGCATACAGCAACAGTGGTCCCTCTCCACAAAGGTGGTGCCTCAACGGATCCTGGAAACTATCGCCCCATAAGTCTCATTAGCTTGGTCTGCAAAGCTATGGAAAGGATCATCATGGACCTTATAAATAAAGATATTGGGGACCTACAGAAACTGGATCCTACCCAGTTTGGTTTTGTTAAGGGCAGATCCTGCCTCTTAAACCTGGTCGATTTCTTTGAAACAGTCACCAAGGCCATTGACAAGGGGAAGGTGGTCCACACAGCCTACCTGGACCTCGCAAAAGCCTTCGATACAATACCCCACTCGGGCATTATAGATAAGCTCACCAGCTTAAATATAAACCCCTATGTCACTAGATGGGTTGCAAACTGGCTCAAGGACAGAACCCATATGGTTAGAATAGCTGGAGCCATGTCAGACTCCAAACCAGTTACAAGTGGCATCCCACAAGGCTCAGTCTTGGGACCTCTCTTGTTCAGTATATATTTCTCAGAGGTACAGGCCAACATGGAAGGACTGTGGCTGACCAAGTTTGCAGATGACTGCAAACTGGGCGCCATTATAGACTCTCCAGCCAACACAAGCATCCTCCAAAAGGGCCTCATAGAAACAGACAACTGGTGCCAGAGCCATGGCCTCAAGCTAAATGCCAAAAAGTGTATAGTCATCCCCTTTGGCAAAAACAAAGTGCCCACAAATTACCACATAGGTGGTAATCCATTAAGTACAGAAGAAGTAATTAGGGACTTGGGGACCCAAGTTGACAGCAATCTCTCATTTGACAACCACGTGGCCAAAGTGGTTAGAAAAATATTTTATATAGCCCACCTAATCATGAAGGGATTCACATCTAGATCAGGGGAGGTCATCGTGCCTCTTTACTCATCCCTCATCAGGCCCATAATTGAGTACAATGCCCCTTTTGGGATGTACCTTACCAGACACCTGCAGCAACTGGAAAGACCCCAAAAGTACCTCACCAAGAGGATCAAGGGGCTCAAACAGATGCCGTATGCTGCCCGGTTAAAGAAACTCCAGCTCTACTCAGTGGCATACCGCCTGCTCAGAGGCGATCTGTGCCTGATGTATAAAGCCATGTCCAACCCGAATTAATGGACATGCTGCACCTCAGAAAATCCAAATCCCATCGAGCTACGCTCGAGGGACTTAAACCTCAGCACTGAAATAAATAGGACATGTTGGAGGGACAGATTCATAACCCAGAGGCTCCCTTCACTCTGGAATAAAATCCCAGTCCAGGTTAGGCAGAGTCCCTCATTGACTCTCTTCAAGAGGAATCTTGATGAGTGGATGGGAGATCGTAGGTTTACCCCGGGTATCACTTCTGTGTCACTGTTAGACAGAGGCACAGTATACTAACCTCGAAAAAGGGCATAGCAAAATTAATTTAAAATGGGTGGCGAAAGCCATACACACTCTGGCTAGGCTTATAAATGCCCTAGGGCAGATAGCCTAGTATGAACCTATGAACCTATGAACAAAGAGACACTGTCTATCTTCATCTTAATTGGACAACCACACACAGCAAAGGACAAAGTTGTGGCAGCTAACACAAACAAATGTGAGACTGTACAGTTTGCGTTTTAACTATCCCCAGTGAGGAAGGAATCTTCTGACTATGAGCACCATTGGGTCTCCCCCTGCAGCTGTGTTGGCAGATGACCGCACTGTGTCTGATATGGGTATGCTCCCCAGTGCAAAGACTTACACAGATGCTTGACTTTGTCACGTGTCACATTTGGGCCCTGATGTGTAGGCTGCACTTGGGCTCAATCAGTAGATATGCTGGACTCTCACCACAGCACAGTCTGTTATAACACAGTTCAGCATGAAGCTGACAGCTTTGTCATGTGGCATCCATGAGGACATGGACTCCAGTGACATGGTACTGATTATTTTTTAGAACCATGTTGGCACATACAACTTCCATGTCCACCTCTGTATGGAGGACTGGCAGTAACACCATCACTGCCACACTGGGAGTCATGTTCAAGGTTGGCATGTAGTACATACCAGGGAAGTTAAATAGGGAAGAAATCATAGGAAATGCAGTCTTTATCTCCACCTAAGGAAGCCATCATAAGGAATGCAGTCATTTTCTCCACCTTGAAATGTATGACACTGTGCCCTCCCTTATCCTGGGCAGTAATGAAACCCAGCCTGTACTAGCTGAGACCCCACCAGTAGACTCCATCCAGGTAATGGTACCACAATTGCACACCATCCTTGCCAGGGGGTGCCCAAGTCTGAGTACAAGCCAGCTGGGTGGTTGCGGGTCATAGTCGTGTAGTGGCATCCACACCCCACTGCAGGAAGAAGCACAGTCTGATATTAACTATTCATATATCATGTTTGTTCTATGTAACACAACATTGTCAATGTATACTCATCAGGGTCCACAGGTCTGGACTACACCTCACTGATTACTATCTGGGAGGGTGGTTATGGGATGTTCAACTATAATCTCAGACATGCCAAAGCATCAGAAGTGGGTTTTCAGAAAGACCAGACACACAACAGGTGACTTGTGCTGGGACTACAGAGCAGTATCGGACCCTACCCTAATGGAAGTGCTGCACATCCACATGCCAAGTGGGACAAGATTCACTCGCCCAGTCTCTACTAGCAAGCACCCCACCAGTAAGGGATCTTAATCTAGCCTGCAACATTAACAGAACATGCTAGAGAGACAATTATGTCTCCCAGAGATTGCCACTTTCCTAAAAGAACTCCCAACTCATGTAAAACAGAGCTCTTCAATGACCCTATTTAAGTGTAACTTATAAAACTGGATGGGAGACCATAAATTTACCCCGGAGGTGTCACCTGTGTTCTTCTTGGGTAAGGGCAGTCAGTGCTGATCATAGACTCATGCTGCAAATATAGACCATACAACTTGATCAATAAGGGAACAACGGTATAACATGGCTAGGCTTATAAAGGCCTTAGGGACAATAGCCTAGTAACCTCCTATGAACCAATGAACAAGATTAATACATTAATATGCACTATACATATAACAGTATACACTAATGTTAGCCACAATGACTGCATTTATCAACTAGATGACTCCATGAAATTATTTTATAACTGACATGTGTGCATATGCGTGAATTATACAAACTGCCTGGGTGCTGTGTGGCACTGTTAGGATCCTACATGCATCACATATAACCCTGCAGTTCATAAGATCATAGGACCATAGGAAGTTACTAGGCTATTGGCCCTGAGGCCCTTACAAGCCTAGCCAAGAATTTAGCATATGTTCTGACGAGTCAGCACCCGATGCCCCTGTCCAGCTGGGACACAGGTGGAATCCCAGGGTGTATTTTCTGTTCCCCATCCAGTTATCCAGATTGTGCTTAAAAAGGGTTAATGAGGTACTCTGCTTGACGTGGAACATGAGTCTATTCCACAGAAGGGGCAGTCTCTGGGACACAAATCTGTCCCGCAGCAAGTTCTATTGATGTCACAGACCAGGCTGAGGTTGCATGTGCCTGTTACTCGAGTAGAGCTTGACTAGTGGATGTGCAGCAGTCCCATCAATGTGTGGTCTGAGATTGCTATGTATGCCAGACAGAGGTCACCTCTAAGGAGTCTGTAGGAGACTGAGTAGAGGGACAGGGCCTTTAACCTGTCTGTGTAGGGTAATTGTTTTAGGTCCTGGATTCTCCTGGTGAGGAACCTCTGTGGTCTCTCCGGCTGCTACATGTGCTTTGTGAGGTACATGCCGAAAGGGAAACTGTACTCAATAATGGGTTTTATGAGGGAAGAATACAGGGATGTTATGACCACCTTGTCCCTGGATGAGATACCCTTATTAATTAGGTGGGCCATGTAGAAAACATTCCGTACAATGGTGGCAATATGGTGGTCAAAAGTCAGTTTACTATCAACCTGGGTGCCCAAGTCCCTCATGACTTATTGCATGCTTAGAACCTTGTTATTAATATGATAATTAGTGGGAACATAACTCTCCCTAAAGGGGATGATAATGCATTTTTTGGCATTCAGTTTCAGGCCATGTTTTGGCACCAGTCATTTGTTTGGGTGAGACCCTCATGGAGGATGTCCACATCACTAGAAGAATTGATGACAGCACCAGCTTTCAGTCATCTGCAAACTTGGTCAACCATAGCCCACTGGTTTTGGCCTGCACCTCAGAAAAGTATATCCCAAGCAACAAAGGCCCCAACAGCAATCTCTGGGGTACACTGCTCATTACTGGTCGACTGATTGAGCTGGCTTCCCCTATTTTCACTAGGTGGGTTCATTCAGTGAGCCAGTTTGCTACCCATCTGGCAACATATGGATCGATGTTTAGTTGAGAGAGCTTATCTATTATACATGAGTGGGGAATACTATTGAAGGCTTTGGCCATGTCAAGTTAGGCGGTGTGCATCGTCATCTCCTCGTCCATGGCTTTGGTGATTGTCTCAAAGAAGTCGACCAGATGCAGGCATGACCTCCCCTTGATGAAACCAAACTGTGTGGGATCGAGTGTTTGGAGATTGCCAATGTCCTTGTTAATGAAGTCCATGATAATCCACTCCATGACCTTGTAGATCAAGCTAGTTAGGCTGATGGGTCTATAATTTCCTGGATCGGTGGACGCTCCACCTTTGTGCAAAGGGATGACAGTGGTTGTCCTCCACATGGCTGGGAAAAAGCCAGTACTCAAGCTTTGGTTGAATAGGGTGCCTAATGGTGCTGCACGTTCCTGCCTGAGTTCATGTAGGATGCAGTCTGGGATGTTATTGGGTCCCATGGAGGCTGTATTTTTTGCCTTTGAGAGGGCAATGATGACTTGCTGCCTAGACACAAGGGGAGGGGGGCAGGTTCTGGGGATTTCCTGATTTACTGATGGGTGGAGAGAGGGGTGAAGTTTTCACTGAACCTGTCTGACAGCAGGTTGGCTATATCTATGGAGTTTGTGTACGTGATGTCCTTGACCACCAGTTCTGAGCATATCTGGGTGCTTCTCTTGAGATTGCAGACATATGTGAAGAAAGTCTTGTGATTCTCTTTAGTAGATGTGGCCAGTTTGAACTTAAAGTTTGCTTTGGAGGATTTCACTAGTGCTCTTATTTGCTTGTTCAGCCTAAGGAGAGATTGCTTCCAATTAGGCACCTGCTCCTTCTTGGTCTTGGACAGCAATTTTTTCATTTTATTATAGAGTTTACTTATTGCAGATGTCCACCAGACAGGTTTACTCTTCCTTGAGGATGAGTATTTTGTCCTGTCAGTTATTTCTGATTCCATGTTTAGACATATCTGCTAGTTCCTATGGAGGGGAAGGGGGCTGTGAAACTGTTTATACCTTCCCTCAGGTGGTTGTAATTGGCTTTGGATGAATTTTTTTGTTTGACCCTAGCTGGGGGGGGGGGGGGTGTAGGGAGATGGTGACTTTGAAAGTGACTGCTTTGTGGTCGGATCTTACCAGGGAGGATGACACTGTAGGGATGCTGCAGTGGTTACTCATGTTAGTTAATACCAAGTCCAAGATATTTTCACGTCTTGTGGGGGTATTAACCAGCTGGTCTAAGGCATTTGCATTGATGAAATCAAGAAATTCCTGGGCATTTGTGTTTTGGCATGAGTAGTTCTTTCAATCTATGGTTGGTTAGTTAAAGTTGCTCAGGATCAAGGTAAAGGGTTGAATCTTGATAGACTTGAAGAGGTCCAGATATGTGGAGTGGGCATCCTGAGTCAAAGTTGGGGGCCTGTAGCTAGCTATGATTTGAATAGGGGTCTTGTCAATGGTTAATTGCACCTGGAGTGTCTCCTGTGCATCATACTGTTTGACCAGCCTGGAGGTGTGTATGTCTTTAATATATATTGCAACTCTGCCTCCTTTTGCTTTGCTGCCTACGGTTTGGGCTCTGAATGTATGACAGGATGAGTAACCTGGTATGGCTGGGATGCTCTCTGCAGCTTTGAACCAGGTTTCTGTGACTGCACAAATGTCAGCATCTTCCAAGGTTAAAAATGCTTGCAATGAGTGCAGTTTCATGTTTAGACTCCTAGCATTTAGCTGCATGACCTTTGATTTGCATTTTGACCAAATTTTCAGGTTGATAGTTTTGACCTCATGGCATTGCCTAAAAAAAGGCACTATGGGGGAGGCAAGAGCCTTTGCCAGAAGCCTGAAGCCCAAGGGAGACAGATGCAGGCCATCTCTGGCAAAGCATCGTGGTTTGTCAATCATGTCTTCCTAGGCTGTCAGGTACTGTATCCCCTTGGAAAGACACCAGAAATTAAGCCAATTGTTAAAGTCAATCATTTTCTGTTTGTATTGAGGCATCATTCTGGGTGACAGTAGAATGCTGCTTAAGGCTAGGAACATACCTGCCTGGGACACATATTCAGCGAGCTCAATCATGTCTCTCTTCATATAGTCAAGGGAGGTATATCTCAAGTCATTCACACCAACATGGACTATGACAGAGTCATAACAGTACCTGTTGTTGAGAAACTTGAGTGCATGGGTGATATGGCAGATTTTGACACCTGACAACAACTAACCGTGACTTTCTCCTTATCCAGTCTGGTGAGGGGCACATCTGTGTGTATCACAATAGAGTCTCCTATGACTAATATGTTGGGTTTATATTTAGGCCTTAGTGGCTGTGAGACAGGTGTGTGGCTATGTGTGGTGTGATGGGCAGTGGAGTTCCCGTGTGTTTTTACCTCAGAAGTCTCTTTTGATTGGGCATGTTTTTGTTCAGGACCTCTGCATATGTGGGTGTGTGTTGTGCAGGTATGGGTGGTGTTTGAGATGTGTTGTTTGTGTTGACAACCTTCTCAGTACCAGATATACTGGTTTGCAAGGGAGAGAGCATTGACTCTAGGTTCTTAATGTAATTGCATCTCTCACAAATTGTGTTCTTAGGTGGTAGTTGTAGAGGGTTGTCCATGTACATGAGGCAATTGCTACACTGTCTCAGAATGCCCATATCAACCAGACTGGCCAGAGAAAGCGTAGGGAATTGTCCATCCATATTTGTCAGAAACTGAAGGAGAGAGGCCAGAGAGAGCTAAGAGGGTAAAGGGTGGAAGGTCTAGGATTAGTACTACTAGGTAATCACACAAGGGCTACTAAGGGAAAATTTGTAGCTGGAATACCTCACAAAGGGTTAGAAACAGTGTAACGTGTAACTGCAGCTCTGGATGCAGCAAACCTGTATCAGACTATGCTACTCAATTTAAGGATTAAGAACACAGTAAACTCACAAAAAAGCACATATTAACCACTTACAGACAAAACAGGACTCATAGTATGAAATAATATAGTTAAATAGTAATGAAATGCAGTAAATAGCAACAAAATACAATTAAACAGTAATGAAATGCAGTTAATCAGGAAATTGCTTTAAAACAGTGCAAATGTGATAAATTAGCTCGCAATCACAACAGTAAAAAATTGCTCAAATGCAGCAAACGAAATGTAGTTGAACACCTACGCACAAGCAAAATGAAGTAGGAAGAGGCACATTTTTTTTTTCAGTAGAAAGTGAGGAGACAGAAAATAATACAAGATTAAGAAGCTAAAGGGGTGGGCCTTCACAACTGATCTCACTGTACTCAGTAGAATGAGCTGATGTAATGGGACTGGGGGGAGTGTCCAATCAAATTTATAGTAGAGGCAGGCAACTCAAAAGCCACCAAGCTTTAATACCACAACAACAGTTGGGTGGGTGAGTGGGTGCAATACAAGATCAGAACAGAGGTAAGGACTGAATTCACTAGTCCTAAAAAAATGGTTGCACAGTTTAAACAGATATGCAGCAACTGTTGTTTTAGTTAATCAGAAGTGCAGAAAACAGTTGAAAATAAGCACTTATCTTTTGTAGTCTCACAGCAGTTTTAGTAAAACAGCAGAGCAACAGCAGAAGGCCTAACTCACTGCAGCTTTGAGCAAACAAAAGTACAAACTGGTTTAAACACTGGCTATTTAAGCATGGAATAGTAGTCCTTCCTGTTCACAAACCTTTGTAACTGTGAGCCAGATGGAGACTTTATTGTTACGTGTGCAGTCTATGGCACACAGTACCTCAGAGAGAATGGCAGTGTCAGAGAAAACACACATGGGTTTCTCTCTCTCCTGTGCTGTGACAGGGAACCATATACACTATTACACATGCACGGGCATTGTGTTTATTAAGCTGTTGAGTATTCTAGAGGTGAAGTTCTGTGAAACACCCAGTCTGCAGCTTGTTAGTCTTTGAAAGGTCACTGCAGCTAGAATAGAAACAGCTACACATACTCTGGTCTACACGAGTATAGGAAGGCCGCACACTCCTATAGAGTTTATATGTAGGCAACATATATCAATCAAAGCCCATACACTGTCCTATTTAATTCTAAAGTGATCAATTATCTCATGATCAGTGTAATCATGGTATGTCAACAAATTGCACTAACTTTTTCTTTGGCACTGGGTGCCATCTTGCAAATACTGGTGGGAAGTAGCAGCACAAATAGCTACAGTGTGCTGCTGCTGCACAAATGAAATTGCTATTTCTAGCATTTTCATTAACTGCAGCTCCAATATTTTTGGCGTGCTTTGACCTTTTTGTAGTTTGCTGCAGAGTGGTGCTCAATTTCCCCAACACATGACTACGATCACCTTACATATGCCTCATTTTTCTACCTAGTTTAATTTGCATATCTGTATATGGTCATTTGCATATTTGCATATTGCTTCTGCAGTACATTTGGCTTCCTGTGCTATAGCACAAACCTGAATTATGAATAACTATTAGGGGACACATGGCTTATTCTCATATAGCTGCGCACTGTGTACTTTGCATCTTGTCTATAAATCCTGGTCTTTATGTAAACGGGAGGCATCAGGCTAGATTGCCCTGCTGGGATCTATAGGGACAAGGTAAAAATGTTAACATACCACTCTTTCTCCTTATAAATGGAATCACCAGATGAACTGTATAAATGGAATGACCAGACGAACTGTGTCCTATATCAGCAAACCAAAGGCTGCCATACTCCTCCCATTTGGTGATTAAAAATAGTTTCATGTGGAGAATCTCAGATGTGTCAAATTAAGCCTCTCACCAAAATAAAATCATCAATATGGAATCAGGCAACCTACTTCCTTTGAGGGGTCTATGTTCGGCCATCAAATGGGCTAACTATCAAATGACTGACCATCAAACAATAAGCATTAAAAGTTCACTCACCAAACTTTCATTTCATTGACAGGGTAAGTAACTAGTTGTCTAATATTTCCCTTGCTCACACATGGAAGTGTTTCAAACCTACTAAAATGGGGGACTTTGCTCCCCATAACCCCCTTACTATATATACCAACTCCAGGACAGCACTACAGTGGAGAAATCGGATTTGAAACACTTCCGTGTGTGAGACTAGTAGTTACTTACCCTGTCAATAAAATGAAAGCTCACTGAGTGAATTTGTGATGCTTATTGTTCGAAGTTCAGCAATTTGATGGTTAGCCCATTCGATGGCCGTCACTAGACCCTACTTTGGGAATGTTATTATTCCAATAGAAGACAGCAAGATCTAGCTGTGATACTTTTCTACCACTATTATACCAGTAAGGCAAACCATATGCCAAGCCAAGACAGTACTGTTTTAATTTATGTAATGTTGCCTTACATTCTGCATCATGGAGAGGTTGAATGTAACTGTCATGAGAAATCCAGCTTAATATCCATGAAACATAACTTCCACCATTTATGATAAATACTGAGAAGCAATTTTAATTACTTCAAGCAACACATGGGGAAGTTTTTAGGAAATTTTGAAATGTGCAATTCTTTGAAACCTCTTGTCAGTACATTACAATGCTTGTAAGTGCCTCTTTTAGGGTACACTCCCAACAACCTTTTGCAGAACATCTTTAACTTCTTTGCGGACACTTTTTTTTAAAATTTTGATAGTTTCTTTTGTTTTGTTTTTGGCTCTGACATGTCTGGTCCATCACTCACTGGTTCAATGCAAAGACTTCTGACCCTTTGCAAATCAGCTGAACCTGTAGTGTGATTTGGCGTACCAAACGTAATACCAGTTTTAGTATTTATCTTATGTCTTTTTTGTTTGTCTAAGGATTTCTGCTTTGTAAGAATTGCAGATTTTTCTATTCACTTATTTGACAGGCTGCCCTGACTTCAGGTGAATGCATTCATGCTCATTCACTATAAAGTGAGAATGCACACTGATGTTTCTTTTTACTGCATTCTCCACCACTAGTAGCTAGCAGTACTTCATTCTCATTGTCTGCTACATAACCTTTGTTTACAAAGTCTGCATCCATTTTATTGGCTCTCCATCATGGAACAAATCTCATACGCTTACTTCCTGAGTTTCAGGTGGTGTAATAAACATTTGCTTTCATGCCTCTAAAAGATTACCATGTCATCTTGTCCAGTGGTAATTCCAGGACTGTGCAGTCTTTTTTGTTTATAACATATGCTGCCCCTAGTCTTGTATCTTTTACCAGTACAATACAATTATTTGCAGAAGTCTCAGGAGTCCTGTCTGAGAACTTTGATTCAGTAAATACTTTGAATGCAGCAAGTAATACAAAGATGTGCTGTCCCACCAAGTAATTTAGCATAGCTCTTAGGAACATTCTAAATAGTTAAGCCCCAGTATAAAAGGGGAGAGGAATAAATCCACCATGGGTCACAAGAGACATAAAATCTCTTACAAATAAGAGGAATCATGCATGGGCAAAATTTTATCATGACAAAACCCCAACTGGCAATACTTTCTAACTAGTGCACTGTAATTGGATAAAACTATGCTAACAGCAAAATGTGCTACTTTCACATACAAAAGCAATACAACTGATAAATCATAGAGTTTCTAGATTAGAGTAATTCAGCTACTGAGCACTTGAAGGCAATTCAGCCTGAGCCATACCTCTCAACCACTTAGCATAAGAAATTTGGATAAAGCCTAAAATAATAAGGGGGTAAAAATTCAAAAACAGGGACAGATTTTAAATATTGCTCTTATAAACTTAGAACATTGCTAGAATAACAGAATTTGTGTTTGCATGCATTTTCTGAAGGATATGAAGTCTGAAACTCAAAGTTATGTCATTATTTAGTGACTTCAAAATGCATCTAGGATGTCTCTGCTCATCTATAAAGGTAGTTTTACTTAAATTAAGTCATAGACTGAAATATCTTGCTTTCATCTAAACCTCCAATAAAACAAAATTCATACTATTCACATCCAGTGCCACATCACCTGAAGTTCTCTCCAACTTTGAAATCTTATTGAAGGATACCTACCCACCTCTGACTGTGCTATCAAGCTGACTCCCTGCTGATCACAAATTAAAACTTGACAAACAAGTCAGATGTTGCAGTGCAAACAAATCAAATACTCTATGCTCTCTAGAGCAAAAGCAGTCCTCATTGATCTTGCACAAATCATCACAGCTCATGCTACTTATTACCCAGACTGCAATATGCCTCCAGTTTTCTCAGTAGATTTCAGTCCCCACATACTTTCAAAACTAGACAAAGCCTATACTCAAGAAACCAAATTTGTACACTTCTCTAGGAAATACCACCATTGTATACTTTTAAAGAAAATACAGTGGTTTAGATTTAATGATCATCTCACCTCACTACAGCTCAAAATACTCCTTTATGACCTCCATATACTTGAGAGATATCCAGCCATATTATCCATAATTTATTGGTACAATAGCAGTCTCAGAATGATTACATCTAACCAAATCCCTTCAATCTGAAAAGAGGAATGGTGTATAGACTTTCTTTAGTATGGTATAAACCATGGAGCAAGCTGTCAAAAGTTGGAAAAAATTTCTAAAGTTGAATTTAGATATACACTAAAGCTACAGCTTACTGAGAGCTGGGAATAGAGTTGTGGTATTGATGTTACATAATACCCTTTTCCAGGTTTAATAAGGCCCTACTACATTCTTGACCCTCGGTCAAATTATACTCCTAATGCAGGTATAACAGGTATGCCATCTGTAAAAACTGTTCATATTTTTGTAGATTATCAAATATTGTTGCTATGTTTGCCATTTATAAATATTTTTATATTATTGTAGATGGTCAGATATTGTTGCAAAAGTCAGGGATATATTGCTGTGTGCATGTATATAGTGTCTCCAGCATGCATCCTTACTGGAGGCATGTTTATTCAATGTCTTATCTCTGCTATGTCAGTATTGAAAGTTGAGACTTACTACTTCTTTCATTAAATTCCAGCATGGAGATGTAATTGTATAATGGAGCATTTCCCTCCTGGTCGCTTATGTAAATAGGGTCTGCTTAGTCTGATGTTTCTGGTCAAAAAGTAAACAGACAGAAAGACAAATTGACAGACATATAATAAGAAGCGGCCTTTATTGCAAAATGGAAATCAGAACACCTCTACCAATTGTGACTTCCCCTTTTTGGTTAAATAATTGGATACTGTGCTCATAATAAAATTCAGCTTTGACTACTGTTTTGATTATATAGTCAGTGAATGTCAGTGATGGCTCAAGCCGGAACACAAGATATTTGAAACAGCATAGGCAAATGCTATCATAAACCCTGCAGTGGCTGTTACAGAAAGATGCTCCAGTGGGTGTTACAGAAAGATGCTCCAGTGGGTATTACAGTATTACAATATCCTTGTGAGTGCCAAAAAGGGATAGCACTGTTCTTATGGAAATTTATTTTTTTCAGGCATTTTTTGCTGAAGCTGTCAGCATCTGAGCAACATCACAAAGCAATGCATTCTCAATGCTTATGGTGTCTTTGTTTGTGATCTATAAAGCCAGTGCATCTGAATTCTAAGTTTAAAAATTGGGAAAGTTGGATAGTGCTGATAAAACGATGAAAAGTAAAGGCATCTGGACTTATCCTTAGGAATTTTATATTTGGTAAGAAAAGTTTTGGAAAAGGTGTCACCGATGCTTGATAGAGATAATTTGGAAAAAAGTGTCACTGACTTTAACTTTGCAAATTCTTTCTTGAATGTAGTGAAGGAACCTGAACATTTCTGCTGGATCCAAGCCATGAGACTGCAAATTCCTCATCAGACCTTCATGTATAATTGAAAATACTGCTTTGTCAAATCCACAGAGAAAACGCCAGTGATGAGCCAAGCATCTTACTGGAACTTAATGTTAAAGGAAAGCAAAGTTGTAGAGGTACTGTTACTCCTGCAGAAGCAATGCTGTCTACAGTATTTAAAGTATTTCTTAATCATCAAGATGTTTTTGAATTATGAGAAGACAGCTTTCTATAAAGTTCTTGACAGATGAGAGTGGAAGGGCATTAGTATATATAATTCAAGGAGATGTTAACCTACATTGGGAATAGGAATAATTAACTTAGGACTTCCCCATATAAGGGAACTTGCCAGAGTGGAATTGAGTATGTTTTGAAGAGGGATGACAATAAAAGTATTGCATGTCCTTAAAACTTAGGGTCTAACCCATCTGATCTAGGCTAGCCACAGCTGTGGAATCTTCCTGAACAACTGGTTAACCAGTTGTAGTCTTAATCTCTGAAAGGAGAAGGTGGGAAACCAGGGATATCACAGTAAAAGAATAATGTTCAGAAGCAAGATAAACTAAAAAAGTTTGGCAAAAGCATTCTAAATGTCAGTTTAGAATGACAGTCGTTGTCTACTAATCTATTGTTAGATAGTTCAGCAATGACTTGCTCTACTTCTAAGGTTGTTCAGCTCATGGCAGCACATTTCTGGGTTATGAAGTAAGGAGACCTGCATCTGAATATGGTGGTTCAGCTTTGCTTGTATATAACTGTTCATCTTATAAGCATGTTACATGTGTACGGCTGGGGTGCTACTGCCCCACTTCACCATGAATGGAACTGCCTTATTAGGCTTCATAAAATAAATACTGTACTAAATCTGCTGCTCCCCATAAAAAGAAAAATACATGCATGTAAAGAATTGTTATATTAGAACAGTTTCAGAATTGTGTTCCTATAATGTGATGCCTCCTCCATAAATGTCACAAATTTTACTGTTATATTTGAGATCCAGTATACATTGGATACTGAATACTGATGTGGAATGGGGTGGTTGAGGAGGCAGTATCCCACCATCAAATGTATAATTTAAGAAGTATTCATAATGCAGCCATCTAATTATATTTATAAGGGGATGGTAGCTACCACAATGTACAGTGCTGGACAACTGCATTTTGCAGGGGTGGGAGAGGAGGCCCCTTTGCAACTGTTCACCAACTAGGTCATCTTCTGTATTTTAAGCTTTAAAATACTTTGTTTATTTTTAACTTACTACAGGTTTTAAACAGCATGATTAAACAGACACATTCCACCCCTACCCACCCTAGAGCTGGGTTTTATATACAAGCACTTTGCAACTTAGCAGATCTAAGCATCAAGCATCCCAAACTGTGGCATAACCAGTAGCTGTTCAGATATGTATCATGGCTTGTATAGGGCTGGTACTCCATGCAAAGGACTGTAGAGTAAATTAGAGGAGCCATGTTGTGGGGACAAGTAGTGCTAGACAGGATCAGTGAAAGAACCCCACTAGTAGAGTGTGCAAGATCAAAGTGGTCAATGTCACATGAAAGGCAGACAAGTATGCCCAGGTGTGCTCAGGACTATGTATTCCAATGCATGCAGTAAAGAGCCATATAACTGTCATATGCACAGGTAAGCCCAGCAAAGTGCCACCCCAGTTCATCATATAAATAGGGAGGAAAGGGAAGAAATTAAAATATAGAAAAGGGGAACAGCAAGCAGAGGAAACACACACAATGGCAACCATAAGGAATGACTGGTCGGGGGAAGCAGGATATGTTGGGGAGGAAAGAAAGAAGAGGAAGGGTAGATAGAGAAGTTAGTGAGGAACAATTGTGGACTGGTGGAGAGATAGATGAATAAGGGACTTTGCAGGAGCACACAAACAAATATAAAACACAGACAAAGACAGACGGGGGGTGGTACTGACACAAAAAGAGGGGGCAACAGTGGATGGACAAAGTGGGTGGACACTTGATGATGAGGAGGAATGGACAACAAACAAGACAGGGGGACTGACATAAAGCAGGGGAACACATAGCTGGGAATAAGACAAGCCACATGACAGATGCCAAAGCAGTCCAGAGGACAAAGCACACAGACTTAACTCACCTCCATGGTAGATCTTATGTGCAGGCTGCGTTTCTGGTGGACTGATGGTTGAGGTTTGCTGGTCACATGACTCAGTCTGCCATGACAGGAAGTGCTCCAAGTTTGTAAAGTAAGTGTTCAGCTGTCAGTATACCTAACATAACACCAGTTTATAACTGTCACTGAAAGACCACAGGGGGCTCCTCTTGGCCAGGACCAGAAGAGGTGCCTCTGCTTCTTTCCTGAATACTGGCCACTGAAGCCACCAGTGAGTCTTCCAAGTTGCTTTAAGCAGGGTGACCTCCACCCTCCACCTGCTCAGTGACAAACCTGGTGATCATTTGTGATCCAGTGCCCACAGGCATCAAATGTCATAGGCTGAAATGACTGCCTCTGTTCCTCAGTCATGACCACTACAACTGAACACGTAGAATGAATATAAAACAAAAACAGAAACAGTAAAACATGCATATGCTATGCATAATATTAAAGCTATAAAGTACAGCAGTGCACATGTAATATGCATGAGAGGTGTTCTTGTCTCCTGAGATGTTCTTCCACGTTAGTATGCCAGTTACAGCCACTGTAAGACAAGGTAGAATGAACTTAGTATAGTGGGTGAGCTGAAAAAAGGAAAAACAATTCCTTACAATAAAACTAAGGTTCTCTGTCCCTAAAATTTGTTTCCAAGTGGCTAAGCAGTGTGATGCCACCACAGGTACTAATGCCTTCATTGCTCTCTAGAATGGGTGATGCCAGTGGAATATACCTGTGCTGGCTAGCTTGTGTCAGGTATCAGTCTTGTACAAAGTGTCATTAAATCCACCCAACAGGTGCTCTTGAAAGTCTCTATGAAGGAAGAACAAGAAAACTTTGCTCTTTGCTCTTCCTTGGACACCAAATAAAAGCCTTGGTGTTTCCGGGTCCTGAAGCAGCATGATCACACAGTCAAGTCTGCTCAAAGAGCAAAATGGTAGCCCTTTGTGAGTAGGCACATGTTTGGACATAGAGTGATATGCATCACAGTGCAGCAATGAGATGCCACTAAAAAGTATCTGTAGAGAACGCCCACAACTCTATGATCTCTACAGATTCCATACATGAAAATAATACACATTTGTCCAGAGTCCTCTGATGAGCAAGTTAGCAATGCTTGATGTTAACAGCATAATGGGTTAACTGAGTGAATCAGAGACATCTGTGAAATGTTCCCTCATTAACATCACCTCCTTGCTTAAGAGCAAAATTTGGCACAATATAAAAAGGGAGAAGTATATCTCAAGACACCAGACTAATATGAGCAACTGTGAAATCAAGAGTTTACTTCATTATGGCACTGAACATTGAAATGGACAACTGGAAGGATACAAGACATATGACAATGTGCCATTACACTGTACTGAACATCCAGTTTGGATGAGAGCAACATAGACATACAGGAAGTGGAATATGTGGATAATGGAACACACCACACTGATGTGACACAATCAAGTCTGGTTTTGGATGGGGAGGTCACAATGGGATTAACACACACACATAGGGCAGGACATGCACATAGGATCTGATGGTTTCTGCACACAGGAGGAGGTGCAGTAATGTATAATATAGGGAAAGGACAGGATGTGCAGACTATTATAGGAGTTTAATACACTGATATGGGAATGGGTGTTGTGGTTACATGCCTGTAGATGCAGTCTATACAGAAAAGGGGGAAGTATGACAACACAAGAGGGGACATATAAATAGCCACCATGTGGGCTTGGGGGCAGCATACTGTCATATGTCATACAGAACAAACGCACACAGCCATGCACATACACACTGACTGACATGCATAACCTACCCATTTATACGTATTGGCATGGGCCCATGAGAGAGACAATGGCTGGAAAGATTCACCACCAAGGAAACTGAGGTATTACTTAGCCCATCTGCACATATGGCACATGCATCCTAGGCAAGAGAAATGCAAACAAGGCTTTCCAGGACCAAGGGTGGCAAGGAGTGGTACACCACTTCAATGCTGTGTGTCACCAGAATAGGAATCTATATGACTTTCAGCAAAAGGTAAACAAAACAAAGATATGAATGACTGCCCACCACAGGAGGAGGGCCACCAATGGAAAAATGTGTCATGGAGATGGAGGTGCAGGAGATCCTGGTGTCCCTGTCTAAGGAAGGAAGGGTCGACTTGCATGCCATCTGTGGCCTGGACTAGCTTTACATTGTCATTTTATCCAGTGCACTGCATGTGAAGCAAGACTTATTCATCACAAGGTTTCTTCATAACCTTTCCTCCAGGACCACGAGTCTGCAACTGCAACACCCTACAAAACAAGGTGCATAGGTGTCCATATGGTTGCCACAATCAGTGTCATCTACCAATATGCCTGCCAAGGTGAGGTGATTAAGTATTTGTTTAATTGTTGCCACAGATATGTTGCTTTATGCTTTCACATGTTCTACTGGTTAAAGGTCCAGCACAATGAGACTGTACATGCCTGATGTCAGCAGGTACCTATGACTGACAGTGACGGAAATGTGTATATGGCACAGTCTGATGACAGTAGGGCTGTCAGCAACACTGATATTTGGGGGCTGAAATACATCCCCCACATACAGGGAGCTTGTGCAGTAACAGGCCGAAACTCTAACCTCATCAGTGTTTAGCAGACATCTTGTTACTTTTATTCTCACCCAGGCTACACAGGATGTCCTTGCCCAGACGTTGTCTGTGCTGGTGAGTGTATCTAGTGGCCTGCAGGATGGTAAGCAATACTTGCATGGTCTGCATAATAACATCCAATGCCAGCATAATAATAAGGAGTATAAGAACAGGGTGTAGATGGCGATGCTAAAATTAATGGTGATGGCTAACAATGCATCCATTGGTGTATCTCCTGGTCTGCCCCTGCAGCGCCTGCTACCTCTGGCCATGGAATGGTCCAGATGTGAGGTGACCAATCACAGGCCATGTATACTGAGATGGCACAGAATATTCCTGACAAAGCAGCACTGTCAGCTCTGACAGCATAGGCTGTCACACCTGGCTGTACTCCTCTTCATGTATTTGGCCATTAGTAGTCCTCAGACTCCACAACTGAGACACCTTGCTTGGCTGCACACTCTCACTGCCTTGGTTCTAAATCTTCAATCTCCTTGTGGACAGGTGGAGTGACACACCTACTCATTGGTCATTGCCATAGTGCAGGTGTTAATTTCCCACACAGGACACCCCTGTCTGGGTATATATACACATATTCCTGCATTTCCATACCATCCCTGCCACGGACTGGGTTGAGTCCTGAGACACCAGGTTACCACAGTACACATCACCAATATTTGTGACACAGAAACACCATCCACCACTGTAGGATGTAAACTTCGATTTTTTACATCCTGCTGCAAGACTGCATGACTACCAAATCTACTTCCCATGATTCTGTCCCATATGATAGCATTGTTGTTACCTATCACTGTGTTCCTTCCACCTCTGCAAATGATGATGAGTGTGCCCTGTCCAACCCCTAACCTGTGTGGGTGAGCTAATATTTGAAGTGCAGTGTGGTTGGTCTATGCACTGCCTTGCATAGCTTGAGTATGCATCATTTTAGTCTGTGCTGTCCATGCCATGGCCCATAGCTGAGGATAAGATGCCACCTCTTTGCCAGTGCTGCTATGTATTGCACTCACCTCTGCCTCACATGGGGACGCTCTGCTGCATGTTCCTCATCCAGTGCTCTAACAGTTATGGTGGGTCTTGTTTGGATATTTCACTGTTGCTGAAATTACTATATTTCTGCACTACCAACTTATGGCTGCAAGTATCACATAAATACTGCAGTGCCCCATTGGATGCATCAGGGTAGTGGATGTATCCTCAAGTTGGCTGAAAATATGTTTCTCTGCTCTGTGTCTCTGCATAAACTGCATTTTATGCCATCTCTGTTAAGGTGTAGGGGTTGTAAATGGGGTCATTAGCCACAATTACAATGCATATCTGGCACTATCTGCAACATACAGTGGTGGCATTATTATATAGCCCCTACTACATGATTGCAAGGTAATTGCAAGGTATTTGTATGTACTGGCCTATGTACTCATTTACATATTCACTTCCAAAGTAGATGACCTTATGGAAAGCCACCTGACATTAATGGCTGGTACAGGTTGGAAGTGTGTCAGATATAAGCATCATAGGTAATGCACAGAAACATTATAGATAATATCTTAAACATTCCAAACCACCTGGGTTTAAGGAGGGAAAAATGCTTCTTGCTGATGTATCTGACAACCTGTGAACCATGAGGTGCCTTGTTGGCAATATTTGTATAATCAGTACTCCCAGGACTGCAGGGAAATGATTAATGGTTTAAAACACTCGCATAGTGGTGGCTCTCTCCCCTGCAGTCCCTGGGAACCATATATGCTCTTCCATATGTGACAGCATAATGTCCAAGAACCAGTGTAGTACAAGGCTGACAACTGGAAAATTCTTATTGTGTCCCCTGCAGTGTACTGAAGGTTCCCTGTAGCTAGGACAGCTAAAGCTGCACATACCTTAATGTCCATTGTGATGGACCATCCAAGAGTCCCTTTTTAAGCTTCCATATGGCATCCCTACCCACACAGAAGTGGTCTTGTCTGCTGTTTGGCCACCTGCTGATAGGTAAGGTGTTTAACAGTACCATCTGCGTTGGTGAGCAAGGCCTTGGATACCCTCATCATGGGCACTGGCTCCAATAGCAGCCAGCAACATGTTACTCTGCTATATCTGCTGCTTTCATGAATACTACAGGATCCTGAACACTGGCAAATCACGGGATTCGGAACAGGTGAACTCCTTGGTGCAGCATGTACATTTTATGTGTCTCTGAATTGTACTCCATATTTGCTGGTGTCAGTTGCATATTTGCTCTTCTTTGTTTCCACATTATTATGTGATGATTTGCATATTCTGTATGCTACACAATTCCTGCCCTAGTGCAGTTGCACTAGCTGTGTCTTTGGATCTCTTCCTCACTGCATGTAGCTGCTTTCCTATGCTACTTTGTTCAGAGCTATGCACTGTCTAACTGGCCTTGAAATGTACCACACATTAATTTACCAAGTTATGGTCTTATTGTGACCATGTAGGTAGGTACAAGACTCAGTGGCCCAGTCAGTGACCACCTCTGGCTCTAGCCAGTGATAAATCTTAACAGTAACTGAATAAAGATATCTGCCTACAGTTTCCATACAAAATAAAAGTCTGACAGCTACACTTTAACCATAAATAGACTCACTACACAATGAGAAATATAGGAAAATGCAGAATGCCTGACTGATTGGTGCTTAGATGGAAAATCGGACTGGTTGTGCAGATTTCAGTCTCAAATTCAAATGGTCTAAATCAATAAAAAGGAGATTCAAAGAGATTGCCCCAGAAATGTTTCCCCCTTTAAGAGCTTTTTTTGTAAAGCTGACAACATAGAAGAGAAGTACACTCGGCTGTCAGAATCAGACAGTTTGCTTCTGCTGTTCTGTAGTGCGTTTTAATATTGCTGTGCCTTTCCGCTGCAGTCCTGCTGCTGACCTGTCTTCTGAACATGTAAGTACTTCAGTCAAATATGCGTTATTGATGCTTCTCTGCATTATCCTCCCATAATTTTAATGGAATATCATTTTTGTGTCTTTCCCTTGAAGTTTTTTTTTTCATTTAGTGCAGGCAAAATACTGTCCCAAGAATGTGGTGATTGCCTCCTGAATGTTAATATCTAGTTAATGTTAATTGACTTACATGCAACATGCTGACAGCATCACTCTAGCAAAACATATGCATTCCTTGATGCTTGATTTGTGAGCTACGTGCATGAGCCAGATGTCATTTTCATCTGTCATTCTTGTCTTGTAATTACACTTTGCAAAAAAAAAAAAAAAAGCTACAAAGGCACAGACACAAAGTTAGAATGACCAACCCTTCCCAATGTACCATTTTTAAAGTTACAGTCTGGTGAAGGCACATTTTGGACAGAAACAATAGTTTTAAATTCAATATTATTGTTATAATCCACATGCCAACTGCACTGCTAATTATCCACATATGTGTATACAGAATAGTCTATATTGGTGACCTCACAGAGATAAACCAGCAAGGTGATACAGCCTTTGTCTTCTATTATTAGCCACTTATGTTGTTTTATATATAAACGCATGTGGACATACGGACAGCAATGATGCAGTGTGTGGATTTAAGAGGCAGTTACCAGTAAAGTGTCTGCATTCCATGCTACTGTTCAGAAAGTTCATTTGCACAAAAGCTGCTGATGGATGCACATCACCTCTCTCACTTATTTATTTAGTTATATTGTACTTAACTGCATGCATATATTACTTGGTGCCAGATATAAAGCTACTTTTGGCACCAAATTCTAATTTATTCAAACTGCACTGTGCTTTTGGAACTTCTGAAGTTACTTTCTCCAGGTTACAGTGTCTTTTTTTTCTCGAGTATTCATATTATGCACAGCCATATGCAATAGCAGCCAAATCCAGCTTCCTACCTTCAGTTTAAAAATCAATGAAAACAATTCAATTTTTGCATTCTCACTTTTGTTACATAGAAACAATTTACAAAATTATTTTTACATCCCCTATCCCTTTCTCTCCCTCTCTGGCGTATAGTATTTTTTTAATTTTAGCTTTCCTATTTTCCACTCTAAATATCACTAAACCAGTAGTTTTCATTTCTTCAGCTCTTCATTTTGGTTCAGAATGCCTTCAAGCCAACCAGCAACAACTCTGAAGCTACATAGCAGCTTGTCTGAAGCAGGAAACCCTAGATGCAACATTTTGAACCATATCCAGCACTGTTCCTTTATGCTGCAAGCAAGGAAGTGATAAAGTTATTTAACACATTCAGCCTTATCAAGGAAGAGTAGGCAAATTAGCATTACTGAAAGACTTCATGCAAATTACATGCCAAAGTAAAAACTTTCATTTGTGAAGAATGTATTTTTCTCGAGAAGTCAAGGCATTCATAAGTCAATAGATGCATATGTCAAAGACTTTAAATACAAAACAAAAGAATCTAAGCCTTAATCAGAGAAATTTGTTGAAGTAGGGCTATGTGTTCCACAGAATAATGTCCAAAGCTCTATGTTAGTCATAAAAATAATTATACAATGGAACACAATCTCACAAAACCCACTGTACAGCTGTGCTCCATTTTGCAATACAAATGCCATAACCACCAATCCCCTGTGCAAATTAACTCCACCCACAGCTGTATAACATTTATGAATCCAGCAAAATGATGCTGCTCTTCTTAGCACAGTGATCCCTCTACGCCGCCAGTTTAACATACCAATGTGAAAAAAATTACATCTTTATTGTACAAGGGGAAAAGCTCTACAGATGACAGACTCACAGTGCAGGTAGACCTGTTACCACATGCACTACCTTCCTCTCCACACATTGTGATACCGGAGAGCTCCTGCCAAAAGGACCTCACACATCAGTAGATCCCATCATTACCATAATATGATAGTGATCCCTGGTACACAGTCATGGCAATTGACTATGAATTCTTTTTGAATCACAGTCAGTCACCATTGCAGATCAAAAATAAGGCAGCTTAGCTATGTACAGTAAATCTTATCAAGTAGCTACTTGTAAAGGTGCATTGTAAAAAAGCTAAACTGCCTTACTCTGGTGCACCGTGTAGCACTGCTTGACTACAGAGCCCCAGCTGTCATTGTGGTGCAAAGAAGTGATTGGTATACTAATGAGTATCAGGTTCTACTGCACACAACTCAAGAAAATAGCAAAGTAAGTGTGCACCCCCAGGGACTACAGTGATCCATGTTTATGAACCATGGTAGCCCCTTGAGACTTACTGAAAGCAGTACACAACATGCATGTAAACATTTGTGCAGCACTATGTTCTAGAATACCAGAGTGTGAGTTTAGAGACTTGCATGAGTCACTCGTAAGAGGTAAAACTGCTTGTGTAGAATTAACTATCAAGTCAGATGCAAGCTATTTACAGAATCAGATCTAGCACTGGCAAAGACCTAGATGTGCATAGAATAAGTCCACTTTCAAGTGTTCAACTTAATTAAAGGATTGAATGATGAAAAAGAATGATATAAAATAAAGGTTGTACAAAAAAAATGAGA
Organism: Protopterus annectens; assembly: GCF_019279795.1. NCBI lineage: Eukaryota > Metazoa > Chordata > Ceratodontiformes > Protopteridae > Protopterus > Protopterus annectens. The sequence goes on along the minus strand of NC_056744.1, from coordinate 893,580,722 downwards.
GCAAAGTATGTAGAGCTGGAAGCATGTAAAATAAAGGCCTTAAATAAAAATGAAGGCAAAATAAAACTTAGAATGAATAAAAGGAATAAAAATAAAATGATACTCCTGGTTTCCACATAGTTTCCAAGATGGTGCCTTTTAATAAGTGAGCAGTCATTATACCCAGTGCAAGCAATGTAGCTGCATGCAGAAGAAAGAACATTTTAGTGGCTTTATGTATATGTGTAGGCTGTGTGCAGGTCCAAAACAATTCACAGAAATGTGTAAATGTTTAAATAAATCAGTGCAGCAAAATGTATAGATTGCTGAGTCAATGAATAACATATAATGGTTAAGGTGTTAACCTCACAGACACAAGTTACAGAGTTTGATTCTCACCTTTGGAAGGAAAATTAGCTAGGCTCAAAATGGCCCACAAGGGCAGCTGTTCTAGTACTAAATAATGAACCTATGAACTATGAAGTACAAGCACATTTTTAAGGCAGAGGGTTGGCTTAATGGTTAAGGTGTTTTGCTCACAGACACAGGGAGCAGGGTTTGATTTTCATTTTGGAAAATTGACTAAACATAAAATGGCTTATGAGGGAAGCTAGCTTATTACATACATATGAACCAATATGCAGATGGGGCCTCAGTTTAACATGTCATCTGAAGGGTGACACATTTAGTTGTGCAACATCCCCATTATAGGGGAGGAGTTGGCATAATGGTTGAGGTTTTTATCTCAGAGATACAAGGCACGGAGTATGGTTCTAACCTCGGATTATTGGCTTAACCTGTAATAATCTCCAGACTAATAACCTAGTATTTGTCTATGAACCCTTTAAACATGAAAACATTCATAAACACAGTTAAAATGCATAATGCAAATGCTGTTCAGTCTTTGGGCAGCAGTAAAAGTAATTCACAACAGTGACAATTACTTTTAGTTCACAAAACTTGTGATTACAGACAAAGACATTACAATTAAGCTAGATACAAGTGTTGCATACAATATTATATCAGAAACTACTTTGAAAGAATTAAATCTCTGTAATAATGTGTACAAATCTCTGTGCACCATTCTAACATACTCTGGGTACAAATTAAATCTATTGGGTCAAAGTTGTTCATGATAATGATATCAACAATTGCATTTGATCACATTTATATGAAATCTTATGTTTTGGAAATTCTTGAAGAAAAATTAATATGATTTATTTCATGATTCAGATAGTCACTTAACTCTAGAATCTATAGCGAAAACATCTGTATCTCCATTTTGGAAAATTTATAAATGGAAGGTTATTCATAAAGCATTCTATATACAAAATAAGCTAAATTTAAATGTTGGAAATGTAATTCAGAAAAGAAACTAAACTGGAAGCATATTATACATGGATGTCAAAAACTTACTAATTGCTCAGAAGAGATAGGAGGTTTTATTCAAATTTTATGGCCAGATCATTTTCATCTTTCAAGAGATATGAATTTTTATAAAAAAATAATTTTTCTTTAATCATTAAAAATCCCAATTTCCATTATTATGCATCATTTTAGCATGGTGCTAGGAAATAAATTACTAAAAAATGGTCATTAATGGATCTACCAGCTTTACCTGACTTTGTTGCATTATTAAGATTAATCCATAGGTTCATAGGTTCATAGGTAGGTACTAGGCTATCTGCCCAAAGGAATTTATAAGCCTAGCCGGAATGTGTTGGCTTTCACCACCCCCTTAGATTAGTTCCCTGTGGCTCTGTCCAGCAGAGCCATTGAAGTGATCCCTGGGGTAAATTTTCTGTTTCCCATCCACTCATCAAGGTTTTTCTTGAAGAGGGTTAGCGAGGAGCTCTGCCTAATGTAGATTGGAATCTTGTTCCAGAGCATGGGAAGTCTCTGGGACAGAAATCTATCCCTCCAGCACATCCTATTTATTGTTGTGGTGAGGTTATAATCCCTGGAGCATGTGGCTCGAGGGGATATGGTTTTCTTTAGGTGGAGCATGTCCATCAATTCTGGATTGGACATGGCCTTGTATGTCAGGCAGAGATCACCCCTGAGTAGGCGGTATGCAACCGAGTACAGCTGGAGTTTTTTCAATTGAGCTGCATATGGCATCTGCTTGATGCCAGTGATCCTCTTGGTGAGGTACTTCTGTGGTCTTTCCAGTTGTTGCAGGTGTCTTGTAAGATACATCCCAAATGGGGCATTGTACTGTATGATGGGTCTGATGAGTGATACATAGAGGGACATAATCACCTCTTTCGATCTGGATGCAAACCCTTTTGTGATTAGGTGGGCCACATAGAAGGATTTTCTAACCACTTTGGCAATGTGATTATCAAAGGAGAGGTAACTATCTACTTGTGTCCCCAGATCCCTTATTACATCTTCCATATTTAGGGGGCTACCACCTATGCGGTAGGTTTGTGGGTACTTTGTTTTTTCCAAAGGGGATGACTATGCACTTTTTGGCATTTAGCTTGAGGCCAGGGTTTTGACACCAGGTATCTGTCTCGGTGAGACCCTTTTGGAGGATGTCTGTGTCAGCTGGAGAGTCAGTTATAGCCCTTAGTTTGCAGTTGTCTGTGAACTTGGTCAGCCACAGTCATCCTGTGCTTGCCTATACCTCTGAGAAGTATATGACGAACAGGAGGGGTCCTAGAACTGAGCCCTGGGGAACGCCACTTGTAACCGGTTTAGAGTCAGACCTAGCTCCCGCAACTCTTACCATGTGAGTTCTGTCAGTGAGCCAGTTGGCAACCCGTCTTATGACGTAGGAGTTTATGTTCAAGCTGGTGAGCTTGTCTATAATACCTGAGTGGGGAATGGTGTCAAATGCCTTTGTGAGGTCCAGGTAAGCTGTGTGGACCACCTTTCCCTCATCTATAGCCTTGGTAACTGTCTCAAAGAAGTCCACCAGGTTTAGGAGGCATGATCTGCCCTTAACAAAGCCAAACTGGGTAAGGTCCAGTGTTTGGTGGTTTCCAATGACTCTGTTAATGAGATCCATGATGTTGCACTCCATAGCTTTGCAGACCAAGCTAGTCAGGCTTATAGGATGATAGTTCCCAGGGTCCGTTGTGGCTCCACCTTTGTGGAGTGGAATAACCGTTGCTGTGTGCCGCACTATATGGGTACGTAGCCTATGGAGAGGCTGAGTTTAAACAGTGTGTTTAGATGAGGGGTTATTTCATCTTTGAGCTCGTGCAGGACACAGCCTGGGACACCGTCCGGTCCCATTGATGCTGTGTTTTTGGCTTTGGAGAGGGCTGTTTTAACCTGAGTGTCTGTGATTTCAGGGGCACTACATTCTTCTGGTATGGTTATGGGCCTTTTGGGGGTGAGAGAGGGGTGAAGTTTGCACTAAACCTGTTTGCTAGGATGTTGGCTATATCAGTCGGTTCAGTGTATTTTGCTCCAGTCTGCACTAACTCCGAGCAGATCTGAGAATTGCCACTTAGATTCATGACATAGCTAAAGAATGCCTTGTGGTCATCTTTGGAGTCCATGGCAATTTTTCTTTCGAAGCTAACCTTGGATGATTTTATGAGGGAACATAGTTTCTTGCTGATACTGATCAGGGATGTCTTCCCTTCTTGGGATTTTACTCTTTTCTGTACTAGTTTCCTCCTTCTATTGTATAGCTTGTTTATGGCAGGGGTCCACCAGACTGGTTTCCTTTTCTTGGAGGAGTGAGTCTTGGTTTTGTTTGGGATAGCATGATCTATGCATTCTTGTAAGTGCCTGTACAGTGCATTAGTAAAGGATTTTGCAGCTTGGACAGCATTATCCTTTAGCATGGGGGCTTTGAAACTTCCCACCTCGGTCTTAAGTAACATGAAGTTTGCTTTTGAAAAGTTTTTCACGGTGGTTTCTTTGACCGGGGGTGGTGGCAGAATGTGGATATCCAGAGTTATTAGTTTATGGTCAAATCCAACCAGCAAGGGGTTGACCTTCGGTGTGGAACACCGGTCACCCATGTTGGTGATGACCAGGTCCAATATGTTGTCACCTCTGGTGGGTGTGTTGACCAGTTGATCCAGGGTGTTTGAGTTTATAAATTCTAGGAAATGTTGGGCAAGGGAGTTTGTACTTGAGTAGTTCTCCCAGTTAATGTTTGGGTAATTGAAATCACCCAGTATCAGGGTGTTTGGTAGGACCTTTATGTTTCCAGGAATGCGGAGTGGGGGTTCTGGGACATGGTGGGTGATCTGTAGCAAGCTATAATTTGAATAGCAGTTTTGCCTGATGTTAGTTGCACGTGGATGATCTCTGAAGCATTGTGCTGTGCCACTAACCTGGAGGTATGGGTATCCTTGATGAATATGGATACTCCCCCGCCTTTTGTATTTCGGTCCAGGTTTTTGTGGCCAAAATGTATGGTATGAGTTGTAGCCTGGTAGAGCTGAGGCGCTCTCTGGAGCCTTAAACCAGGTTTCTGTTACTGCACATATATCGATTTTTTCCATACTGTGGAGTGCCTCGAGTGCGTGCATTTTGAGGTTTAGACTTCTGGCATTGAGTAGCATTACCCTCAGTTTTTTGTTACTTGTGCTATTTATGGTGGTGGGTTTGTGATGATAAATAGATTAGTTTAATTAAATATGAGGCTGGAGATAATTTACCAAATTTTGAATTCTGGCCCAAAATATCTTATATTTTAGTTAAATTTAACTATTAGTAAATATAGCTATATCACTTTATGTTTTATAAAGAAATATATTTTTTCTCCTAATTTATCAGAATAATGATACTTTATATTCTTTTATTGGTTGCTCTAAAATTTTGTTTTAATCTGCAATTTTCACAAATATATCTGTAAAACCCAACATACTTTGTACATATTGTAAATAGCTATTTTATTCTATTTTTGCTTCTTTTTTCATCTCTTTGAATTTTAGGTTATTTGTTATTTTACCTTGAAAAAGAATATATGAGAACATTTACAATTATTTGTAATTTCAAATTGTAATAGTAAGTTGTAATTGATTAATTATTCAACACAATTTGTTTTTTACTGTTTTTGTGACATATTCAATAAAAAATTTATATTCAATCCATTGGGTCAGATATTGGTTAAGTATGAGTACAAGTGGAAAAAATACAAGCTAACATTCCAGGCAGTCTTCCAGGAAATTCTGATAAAGCAATCAAATATAGTAGCTAAAAATGCTTGTGAGAAATTTTGTAGGATTAAAAAGATACATATTGGGTGGGTAAGATAAGACTCACAGATTTCTGCAGGAAGCAACATTAATGTTTTTCACTACAAACGTAGTGTTTTTAATGCTGATCAGAATAACAATTCAAGAAGCTGCTGGAAAGATAGACTGAATCTTCAACAATAACTCAGAGAATGTATCAGCATCACAAAGCCAATAATGGGATTCAGATTTTTCTGAAGAAGCTTCAAGTTTATGCCATAAATGCTAAATATTTTGATGTTGTTAGCAAAAACAGTGACAGGAGTGCAGTCATGAGCACTTCAATAAGATCCAGCTGATATTTTGCAGAAGTTATTCTGACTTATTTACTAACTTAGGCTGCCTGCTATGAGAATAATGCATTAATATTTTACCCGAGGCAGCATCGGTTTTGTGTGCACCAAAGCTCTTAAAATCAGAACTAAACAGAAACTGAAATATATGGAAAGTGAGTATATATTTGTTAAGCAAGAAGAGCTAAACAAATAGATCGATAGCATGTATAGACTCTCAAAACTTAAACAAATGGAATAAAATGATCACTATTATCTTCAAATTGAGAGAAAGTTATTGCATATATACTTAATGCTAAATAATTTCCTGTGCTAAATGCTAATCAAGGGTTTTGGCAAATTAAGCTGAAACAAGTTCAGATTTTTGCATATTCAATACCACGGTGTGCAGACAAATGTTTCTGAGATTGCCTTTTAGAATATCAGCACATAAGAAGTGTTTTAAAAAGCAGTAGCTGAAATTACTGAAATTTTAAAAGGTATAACTAACATAGCAGTTGGTTGTCTGGTGAGAGGAGCTACCAAGTAAGAAAGACATACTTGATTTTTCAAGCTGATTGCAGGCTGGGCCTGACAGGCTTGAAATGAAATAAAAACAACTGTCAAATTGGTGTGACTATTCTAAAATTCAGAAGACATTTTTTTTGTCTCCTGAAAATCTCATACCAGTCTTTGATAAGGTCAGTGGCATAACAGATATATTAAAAAAAAAAATCAAACTAGATTTGTTGGCACACTGGAAGAAAATATGAAGTAATCACTTGCTGTGATGCCCCAAAATATAAAAAGAGAACTTCAATTCAATATCAGACCACATATAAAAGCTTAACAGAATCATCACATTTTTGTCTACTTAAGACTTCATCAGATACGGAGCTGAACTAACCTCTTCCATACACACACACACACACACACATATATATATATATATATATATATATATATATATACACACACACACACACACACACACACACACACACACACACACACACACACTCTCTCTCTAAATAATCATTATGTAATAATGAATCAGTTAATTATCCCATTAAAACTTTTAAAGAAATATATCAAGATACATATCCAAAAACATTAAAATACATTACATGCTTAGTATCAGAGATTATTTACAGAAAGCAAAGAAATAAAAAATGAAAAGTAATAAATTACAATAAAACAGTAGATGGAAACACTTCTCAAATGCATCCCTACTATAAAAACCTTATAAGTAATATTTCAACTGTCACTGGAGGATGAAAAGCTAGTGAAAAAATACACAATTCACTAAAGAGAAGAGGCTAAACAGGTTTGAAGAGGCTCTTGTAGAGAAAGGTGGATTTAGTGCTAATGAGTTCAGAGTTTTACTAGAATTCATGGAGATGCTGTTAAAAAAATTCATTCACTTTGAAGGGGAGTTTTATAAACAGAAAAATGGGGTTGCAATGCGGGTCAGTTTTGCCACACTTATGCGAATATAGGTGCCTCATATTCAGAAACAGAAATATGTTTTTAATTCCCACTTTATACAAAACTGGAATTTATACAAGCACTATCTAGATGATATATGTATTTTTGAATGGAAGATACATTTAAGGAATTCATCAGTTATATAGAGACCACTACTGATTTTATTTTTAAATTTACATATAAGATTACAAAGGATTTTGTGAACTATTTAGATGTCATACTTCATAAACTGAAAGACAGGAAAGAGTTCAAATCTACAGTTCATCGTAAGGACACTTTTGCTAATTTGTATTTATACTATACTAGCGTCCACCCCTATAAACTGAAAAGGAGTACCCTTAAGGGCCAATTTATAAGGATTTCAAGAATGACTTCAGATGAATGAGATTTTTTGGATGAGTGTGTTAAACTTAAGAATATGTTTCTAGAAATAAAATGTCCTACTTCACTGGTGGAAGAGGTGATAATTGAAGTAAAAAAAGGTAGAAATGATACGTATTTCCCAATTCTAGGGAAGGTAGATGTAACCCTTAAGAAATTACACTGACTTGGTAGTAAACATATGAATATGGTACAACATATAGATGAAAGAAATAATCTAGCATATAAAGGGGCCTTTGTGACATATTATAATAGTGATGCTAACCTTATTAAAAATGTTATTTTAATTTAAAAAATTGGTTGGGAGAGGTTTGCTAGTTTTTCAGATTTAGAGGTGATATTTAAAAACCCTATTAAATTTGTACTTAGGAAAGGCTATAATATCAAAGATTTACTAAAAATAGATAAGCATAAAAACAGAGCTCCAAGTAGAAAAAGATTGGGGACTTATAAATGTGGGAGATGTGCTCAGTACTCATACATAGCTATTAGTGAACATGCATATATTTCTGGTAGAGATAGATATATACAAGCTAGGACTTTCTCTAACTGTGATAGTAAAGGTGTGATTTATCTGGCCCTTTGCAAAAATTGTAATGCTTTCTATGTAGGGAAGACTGAGCGTATGCTCAAAAAGAGGATTTATGTGCATTTCTATGATATCAGAACAAAATATAAAGTTAATGCCTTTTATAGGCATATGTTAATTTGCACACAAGCTGCCTTTCCCTTCTTCATCTTGGAGCAGGTTCTTAAGGATCCAAGGGGAAACTATAACTGAATACAGGGAGCTCTATTGGCAATTAGCATTAGAAACCAGTAGATCCCCTGGTTTGATTGATAATGTCTCCTTGGCCCATGTTTTAAAACATAGATCAGCAAGGTTATAATTTATTCTAACACTTAACTCAAACGAAACATCAGCCTATGGTTAAGCCACAACTATAACCAGTAAAATTAAATAAAAAAACATCCAGGGAAAATGAAGCGTTCTGTTGTGCTTTTATTCCAACTTGCAGAACAGCTCAGTGAAAAGCATAAACGCAGAAAATCTCCTACACGTTTTTCATCACAGTAGCTGTAACTTCTTCATATCTGAAGAACTGTGACGAAAAACGTGTAGGACATTTTCTGCATTCATGCTTTTCACTGAGTTGTTCTGCAAGTTGGAATAAAAGCACAACAGAACGCTTCATTTTCCCTGGATTTTTTTTATTTCATTTTACTGGTTATTCTAACACCATTTATTGTATACATACTCGTATAGCTTTTTGAAAATAATTCAGTGTTTTTATTGTTCACAGAGCATTGTGACTGTCTTTTATATATTTCTATACCTGTTTGTTTCCCTTTATAGATGTTATTTAGTGCTATTTAGAGACTATTGTGGTTGCATAGGGGTTTTTTATATACTTTATGTTTTTACTACACTTTTTACACAGTTATATGCTTGACCACTAGATGGCAGATAAGGCTAGTTTTAATAGTTTTTAATATTTTAGGGAATTATTACATTTCAATCAACTTGGTTGAAGAATTAGTAGGTTTAGTTAGATGTATTGGAGTGTAGTCTAGTTTTGTAGATTAGTTTGTAATAATGTTCTGCACTTTAATAATGTTTTGCACATTGATTTGTCTGTTTAGTGCATTGTGCATTTTTTTTCACTAGCTTTTCATCCTCCAGTGACAGTTGAAATATTGCTTATAAAGTTTTTATAGTAGGGATGTATTTGAGAAGTGTTTCCATCTATTGTTTTATTGTAATTTATTACTTCTCATTTTTTATTTCTTTGCTTTCTGTAAATAATCTTGGATGCTAAGCATGTAATGTATTTTAATGTATTTGGGTATGTATCTTGAGATATTCCTTTAAAATGTTTAATGGGGTAGTTAATTAATTCAATATTACACAATGATGATTATTTAGACTATATATATGGAAGGGGTTAGTTCAGCTTAGTATCTGATGAAGTCCTAAGTATTGGACAAAAATGCGGTGATTCTGTTAAGTGTTTATCTAGTTTGGTTTTGATGTATACAAGCTTCTCCAGAGCTTGTTTTGCTGGTTGTCACATTTTTCCTCTTTTTTTGTGTGTGTATATTTAAAAAAATGACATTCACCTCTTGACTCTGTAGGACTTTCTCCAGCACAATTGTTAATGGTTAAATGACTTAAAGATAAACCCCAGGATTCACTAATCTCCTGTGCAGGAATAAGTTATTCCTGCATGGAAACGACTGTTTAAGGGCAGCATGGCAGCACACCATGCATAGTAATGAAGGCACGCTGCCTCTGCTCCTAAACGGACATGGAGCGTGGATGAGTGTAGGGGGTGTGTCTGACAGCAGACCTCTCACAATACACATGCCCCTGCACTCAGGAAGTGCCGTTCAGCAATTACAATGAGCAAGAACACTCATAGGAGGTTGCATACCTCCCAACTGTGCAAATCATCACAGAATGTCCAGATTTGTTGCCCATACAGTTGGTCTGTATCCCATTTGTACAGGGAAATCACGGGATGATGTCAGGATTGAAGCCGTTAAATAATGACATACATTTGAGTCTCAGATACCAAAATCTGTCAGAAAATGTATATTAAAACAAATTATGTTACTGTAGCAACTTTCCCAAGTTTATAAGAGCAATAATTAAAATATGTCCATAGTTGCACCTCATTTTGTCAAGCTTTGTCCAGATAGTTTGCCTGAAGAGGTTGAGAGGTATGGTGGGTTGCTAGGATGTCTGCCAAATGTGCAGATGCACCCAGAAATCCACAGCAATAAGTGAAACCTGTCCCTTCCTAGAGAAAATAACAGTATAGAATTTTTTTTGTCAAACAGATTAAATTTAACCTTAGGTGCACGGGTTTGCCCATTGCTTAGCTACACATGTACACATGAATCAGGGATACTAAATGAAGGTATAATGTGTAATGAATGATAAATCCATAGTGTCCAAATCTACCACTTTCCCAAGACCCATGTTTCATTTCTTTCTAAATGAGTGTGGGGGTAAGTAGGAATAAACACTATTAAGCTGCAGTAAGAGGGTTTAATCCTGTTTGAGTGGAGGTAAGCAATGCGCACACATGTTAAGCAATTTTGAAGCTAACTCTCTGTAAGCATACTTGACTGGAAGTTAGCATTGCTTACCATCACCCAAACCTGCGCAAACCCACTTACAACTGCTTAAAAGTGCCTTAATCACTCTGTATCCAACAGCCCCTGTTCTGCCCAGCAACAAAATAAACAGGCCTTGCAGTTCTTGAACCCAGGACTCTGTATACACACAGCAGTTAACCAGTAAGCCATCACAGCTGTATATAACATTGAGGTATACCCAAACAGATCTTCACTATAGCAAAATCACAATTTACATGTGAAAGGAATCTATAAACAGTTTTATGTTGTATAACCTACTACATAACATATGTATGTGAACTGGAGTACTGCATTAAGTCCAGATGTGAGGTGTCATTGTAATAAAGTGGTGAAATCCCCCAATAAACACAAGGACCCCATACAGTGTATGTACACATGAATCATGGATACTAAACAAATATATAACATGTAATGAATGATAAATCAATGCCAAACAGCAAATAGTGTGCAAATTTAAAAATAAGCAATGCTAAGCATTACACACCCCTCCTTACTAGGTGTAAGTAATGTGTAGTCCAGCTAAATCAATTTGCCCATTGGTATGCCCCTTTAAGCAATGACAACCTTAAGTAAGCAGGTTTGCCCATAGCTTAGCATCTTCAAAACTGTCCAATCATGGAAAAGTGTGGGAAATTGGCCCTATTTAAACCCCACAGGCAGGAATACATCTCATAACTGATTCCAGCTTCCTCCTGTAAGCACTATGGCCGGTGTTGGAGAAGGATCGTGCTTCCGAGCGCAGCGCTGGGGCATCCAGGAGTCCAAAGTCATGGCAGATCTCCTCATTATAGACCATGAACAGAGACTGCTGCAGGGCCAGTACCAGGGTTCCCAATATAAAGTGGAAGCCTGGGACTGTCTCGCCCGTGACCTCGCCAGTGCCACTGGTATCCCTCGAACTGGTGAGCAGGTCAGGCATCACTATGCCGACCTGAAAAGGAGGAAGAGGGAGCTCTTGGATCAGTGGATCCAAGAAGCTAGGCAGTTGGGTGATGCCCCAGCCGTGTGTAAGTATCATTCTACTACCTGTTTAATAATTGCCAGCTCATGTATAGTATGGATAGGTATGGCTAAATATTCCTCTTATGTCTTTGACAGCAGCAGCAGAGCGGCCTGTGAATCAGGAAGCCCATGCCTGTAGGCTGCAGAGGCTTCATCGCGAGGCAGGTTAGTAATAATCCTGCATGTACTGTCATAAGAAATAAATCTAAAAGCAGTAGAAAGTTCATTGCCAGTATAAAACCTGTATTGTGTATGGGATGTACTGAATAAACCAGACAATATGGCAGTAAGAGTCTCATATAGGTTGTATGTAAATAAAAGGGGGACAGCCTGGCAATACAGGTCTAACTTCTGGACTGCATGTGTTTACTCTGATATCATATTGTAATGTGTTGCATTCTCTTAATAGTACTGTTGTATTAAGCACTGTTACCCACACTCTGCTACATAAATAAAATGTGTAGGAATGTCTGTATACGACTGTTATAATCACAAGGTCATACTGTACAACTGAGAGAAACTTGGACAGAAAACAGTGAAAAGATAGACAACGTAATCCAAATAGCACACTCAACTAAGACGTGACGTGCTGTATTTTTAGCACACTCAGCCATGGTTCAAATCCTGGGAATGGTAGTAAGCTGTATGCAGAATCATACCTCACAACTGTACAGATATTGTCAGAAAGTCCAGATAATTGGTATAATTCTCCTGCCTGTCACTCTGTCCCCCTGGCAAATCAGTGGGATGATCCCAGAAATTTAGGCAGCAAATAATGACATACAACTGATTGTCAGACATCATAACTGTCAGAAATATAATTATAAGAACAAACCTTTCACTCTAGCAACTCACTAAATTGTTATGAGAGTAATAGGAAAAGTATGTCCTATCTCCACCCCCATGTTGTGAAGCTATGACCAGAGTGTGTGCAGTAACAGAGTGAGATATATGTGCATAATAATAATATGGAATCTGGTAATATGTTTGGCAACATTCAGGTAGTGTTAACAAACTTTCCCCCCCAGGTCTGTCAGATATGAAAACTGTGCCTAGAAATAAAAGATTGAAATCCTGGACTGGTACTGTTTAGTCTCATATTGTATGGCATTGTTAGTGTTGCAGTTCTCTGAATAATAAGGTAATACTCATCGCTGTCATCCACACAGTGCTACATAATAAAACAGTCTAGGTAACCTTGTATAAGAGTGTTGTAATTACAAGGTCAGATTGTAAAACCATAGGAGACTTATAGACAGAAATCAGAGAAGAGATACACAGCAATATCAATATAGCACACTCAACTGTGATGTACACTGTTTTATTTTTAGTAGACACAGCCATGGTTTGAATCCTGGGAGTGGTAGTAAGCTGTATGCAGAACCATACCCCTCAACTGTACAGATTTGTCCAGAATGTCCAGATAATTGGCCCATATCCGCTGCCTGTTACCCTGTCCCCCTGGCATATCAGTGTGATGATCTCTGACATTTAGGCAACATTTAATGGCATATAACTGACTGTCAGACCTGTAAATATTCAGAAAATGTATATGAAAACAAACCTGTCATTGTAGCAACTCACCAAAGGTTTATGAGAGCAATAGTCAAAATATGTCCCAGTTTCACCTGCATGTTGTCAAGACTTGCCCAGAGTGTGAGCAATAAGAGATGGAGAGGTATGTGCATAACATCAACCTGGAAACTGGAAATATGCGTAGAAACAGTCAGGTAGTATTAACAAACAATACCTCCACAGATATACCAGGTAAGAGGTGCATACTGCAGGTAAAACACAGTTCATGCATATAGTTGTCTAGAACCATACCACTGTCCAAACTAAGGCCATAGGGTAGTATAATAATACCTGTAAGGTACAGATTACAGCACTGACTAAGAAAGTAATGAGAACTACAGGGATATACAAGTTAATTGACATCTTTCTCTCCCCCCCACCATATCTGCAACAATAATCTAAATACACAACTCAGTGGGTATGTGTACAATTAAATCTACTGTTGGGACATATGTCATATTGTTTGATAAATATTGAAATTTGTTTCTATGCATGTGCCATGTTGAAATACTCCCACATTGGTGGGATGCTGCCATCACTGTACCTGCATGCTGCTGTAATGGCCACTGTGGTTCCATATATGCATGTGTTCTGTTTGCTATGCAACTGTTCCACATCGGGTCTATATTAGAACACCGAACATTCAAAAAGTCGAGTGTTCTAATATCAAACCCTATGAATCAAAAATTCAAAACACCGAACATTCAGAACAGCAAATTTTTTCCTAGGGAAAAAATTCGCTGTTCCAAAACACATACACACAACACAAGCACACCAAACAAACAGCAATCCACACACATACACCTAAACTCTTACACCTAACCCTACACTAAACTATACATACACCACTAACTATCCACTTACCTTAACCCAAATCCTAACCTTAAGGTCCGTCACTATCGCACAGTCACCTCACCCGTGCCCTAATCCTAACTCACCTACCCTGCTCTAACCCTCACGTCCACACAATCGCACACTTACCTGACCCGCGCCCTAACCCTAACTCACCTAACCCACCCTAACCCTCACGGCCACACAATCGCACACTTACCTGAACCTGACCCATAACTTTCCACCATAGCACTGAAAATACCAAAGCAACAGAAACAGACAACCAAATTCTTTCCCTAGAAAAATATTTGGTTTTCTGTTTCTTCGATATTTTCAGCTTTTGATGAAAACTGGTCAATACTAGAACACTCAACATATTGAACGTTCGGTGTTCTAATATAGACCCTCCATGTCTGGTGTTTTGAGTTAATGGGAATATCTATGCATGCAGTTATACCTAATCCTGGAATGTGTTAACTATTACTAACCCACATATGTTTTAAAATTGAAACACCATAGCACGTTTGGGAAGGCCGGTCCCAGCAGACCCACCTCTCCCACCTCATCTGGCCATGGCACCGGGCACCAGCACATCTGGGGCCCACTCCAGGACCTCCTCATCCACTAGTCCTGCACCACCTTTAGGTGGAACCACCTCAGGGGATGAGGCTTGCACCACCTGGGAGCGGGAATGGGCAGGATGTTGTCACCTGTCTTCAGGTCCAGGGACTGGTGCATAGCGAGCTCCGCAGGGAGTTCAGAGATCTGCTATGCCAGCTTGAGGGCTGTGTGCTGCATCTAGAGGGTCACCTGCCCCTCCTACCCAGCCCCCAGCACAACCACCTTTTGGGCCATGAAGATGTGCCCATGGGTGGGGACCTCAGTCCCACTGTTTCCATTTGGGGCCTCATGGGCTTCCGACTTCCAAACACCCTTCCCCATTCAAGGTGTTTACCCCCCCACATGTGTCATATACTGCCGCTGTATGCTGTCTTGTCTGTCATTCTACCCAACCTACCTCCCCAAATATACCTATTATCACTCCCCAACATCCCCCTCTCACCTTAAAAAAAGGGCAATCTGTTCCAAAAAAAAATCTCGCCCCATACATAGCTGTCCATTTCACACGTGTCCACTGAACACATGTAATCTGGTCTAATTGGCTTCACAACATATTACTGTTGTCCTCACCCCTCTCTCAGTGGTATGAATGTTCAAATCTACCTCCAAATCAGTGTATATGCACAGCTGTTGCTGTTGAAGAAATGGGCAGCTATGGACCTTCCATAGACTCGTCCTGCACATCCCTAGCTATTTTCCCTACTACTGTCTTTCCCTCTTTGTGCCCCTTTTTCACCACTTTCCTATCAATCCTTTTTCTTTTTTTTTAAAGAAATTAGCACAGGAGTAAGCGGGAGTAAGCACTTATAAGCATCAGTAAGCGGGTTTAAGCCTGTTTGCGCAGGGGTAAGCAATTCCTATACAGGTTAAGCAATTTAGAAGCTAACTGAGTATAAGAAACTATAACCGGAAGTTAGCATTGCTTACCATCGCGCATACCCACATAAACCCGCTTACAACTGCTTAAAAGTGCCTTAATCACTGTATCCAATGGCCCTTGTTCTGCTCAGCACAAAATAAACAGCCTTTGCGATTCTCGAACCCAGGACACTGCACACCATAGCCAAAGTGATTTACTACTAAGCCATGTCAGATATGCATAACCCTGATGTTTTCACAAACATATCATCCAGCACAGTCATTCAACAGTACAGGAAATGTATTTATATATGTAGATATATATATATATATATATATATATATATATATATATATATATATAGGCGGCCATGGTGGTGTAGCGGTTAGCATTGCCGCCTCACAGCAAGGGGTTCTCTGGTTCGATTCTTGGCTGAGGTGCCTTCTGTGCAGAGCCTGCATGTCCTCCCTGTGGTCACATGGGTTTCCTCTGGGTGCTCTGGTTTCCTCCCACATCCCAAAGACATGCAGTAGGTGGATTGACCACTCTAAATTAGCCCTAGGTGTGAGTGTGTGCATGTGTGTGCCTTCTGTGGAAGGTTGGGTGCCGGGCTGGCAACTCGACACTGTAAAACTCCACTGACAATCATGAGTGGACAGATGATCCGCTGTGGTGACCCTTAACCGGGAAAAGCCAAAAGAAGAAGAAGAAGATGTATATATATATATATATATATATATATATATATATATATATGTATATATATATATATATATACACACACACACACACACACACACACACACACACACACACACACACAGATATATATCTATAGTTATAAAAGAGAACACAAAAAATACATCCAAAAGCACAGTTAATGGGGGTGAGGGAGCCCAATCTAAGTACCTCTTGTAATTATTGATATCATCCCCTCCCCCACAGCTAAACAGATCTGCCTTGCAACACAGTACCAACACTTGCAATTCCCATACTCAGGCCCCTACACAAAATAGCCACAAGAAGTTAACAGTAATCCATCCCACCTGTACGATGTCAGGATGGTATCAATAACATATCATGCAGTACAGTCTGGCTACCATAAGGAATGTACAATGTGGAAGCAATAAACATTCCAATGATACATATACACACACACACACATATATGCAGATACATATATATATATATATATATATATATATATATATATATATATATACATATACATATATATGTATATACACATACACACATATACATATATTACTACATATAGATATGTATAGGAAGATACATATTTAGAGGGTGCACAGCATATTGAACAGCCAGTATTCCTACAGTTGCCACCTTTTAAAATGGACAGTGTATGATTCTCTCATACAAAAGACAATTATTGCATGAAACATATACCCACAGAAAAGTCAAAGGATATGACACCACACACAGGGTTGCAAACATAAGAAATGTTTATTTGTGTACTATTACAGTTGTATATGACATGTCATATAGCTGTTAGATATTTGAAATACATACTAACTGAGTAATTCAACCCTCAAGCAGATCATTTTATACAGTAATCCGAAAGCATAACATATGTTGCTGTGCAGGCCAAGGCCTTCAAGTAGTACAACAGTAAGGAAAGACTGGGCCAGAGGATAACAATCAATCAACGGTAAGTAATGCAGATGTAGTTCAACAGCCTCCAATTACACTCTGTACTCAACCCCTAGGGGGGAAAAGAATTAAGTTGTCACAATGAAGATGTATCTGTTACATAACAGTGCTTAACTTAAAACATCACTATTACACTGACAAACAGAACAGTCTGTAAGACAGTAAGCAATAGACCGCCAATGTTCCCAAGGTGAAATGTATGAAAATGTACAGCCATATACCTTAAGGTGTCTTACTACTGATATCCCTCACATGTTTTAACAGCCTAGGTTATATATGGTGCATACCCCTCCTCCACAGACTGACTTACAGGGGCATATAACAGTGTTACATACACTGACCTCTGGACTGCACAAGGGCGTACACTTTTGTCCAGCTGTAGCCCACATATATATGGAACCTGCCCAACAATATGTGTGGGGACCACAACATCACTTCAATCATGGCAGGAATGGCAGCACGACATAATCACAGGTCACTACGTAACAACCTCTTACTGCATGCCATATGGACAAAGCCTGATATACAGGTGGAGGACAGAGGCCGGAACACAGGACCATATTTGCAATATTGTTGTTATACACTGAGAAAGTTGCTGGTGTTACAGGATTGTTTGCAACACACCCTTAGTCAGGAATATGAAGTCAGAAACACAAATGGATGTAGGCATGTACTGACAGCACTCTACAGACAGAATGCCAGTGATACATCTGAGACAAGACCTGTGTGGTGGACAGACAAAATATAACAGGCAATCCTCTGGCCATCATGTGGATAGGCCCACAGTTGAGAGCTATGCAGATAGACTGCATTCCATGCTAAACTAGTATGTACATACAAACCCTGTAACACTAGTGGTATACAATGCATATAACAACACTACTCACACTGCCTGTAGGTCTGGAACCTTATACAAATATGTAGCTGGCCTGTGTGTATCCAGTAGAGATGACATTCCCAAAACAGGTATGTGACGCATATACGCATGTAATTGAATGTAATATTTGGTCCATAATAATGGGATAGATGATGTGGAATGATTTATATGTGCCATCAGGTGTTGTTGTAATGATGTCCAGCTGAACAACTGCTATGTACAATAGTGTCTGTCCCTGTGGGCAGTGGACCATACCTGTCAAGTGTGCAGATCAGCACTGACTGACAAGATGAAAGCCAACATAGTGTGTGTTGTGTACTGCAATACATGTATATTAGTGTGGCCAAAAGCTGGTGGTGGAAGTAATGCTGTTATGATGGATATGTGTGTTTCAGAGCACACCACTTGCAGGACAGTCATGTTAACATGTAATGTAGCATGCACAAATGCCATAGGTGTGTAATAGGCTTACCTGCAATCTGTCCCTATGTATACTCCCCTAATGTTAGGCTGTGTCCACATGTGGCACCTGTCTGTGTTGTAGCAAGGCAGAACAGTGCAGCTGTGCAGGAAGGAGAGTTAGAGAGTGTGGACCTGCCTGATGTCTACATGCACTAGATATATATACATATATATATATATATATATATATATATATATATATATATATATATGTACATACATATATATATATATATATATATATATATATATATATATATGTGTGTGTGTGTGTGTGTGTGTGTCTGTGTGTATATATATATATATATATATATGTTTACAGATATACAGACACCTATATGTGTGTGTGTGTATATATATATATATATATATATATATATATATATATATATATATATATATATCTATATATAAAACACATAATATATATTTACACACATATATGTATATATATATATATATATATATATATATATATATATATATATATATATATATATTTATACAACATTAAGTGAGTGCAAAATGGACGGTTATGTCAGATGTGAACCCCATGTTGGGAACACATTGCCCTTGTTAGTGAAGGTGGGATTGGTAATTTGGAGAAGGATAGTAGGTATATTTGGGGAGGTATGTTGGGTTGGAAGACAGACAAGACAGCATACAGGGGTGGTATATGACACATGTGGTAGGTAAACACCCTTGATGGGGAGTGTTGTCTGGGATGTGGAAGCCCATGAGCCCCCATATGGAAACAATGGGACCAAAGTCCCCACCCATGGGCAGTTACAACATCATCTTCACGGCCCTGAAGGTGCCTGGGCTGGTTTGCTGAGCAGGAGGAGCATGCGGACCTTATGAGTGTGTACTGAGGGCCTCAAGGTGCTGTAGCACATCCATCTCTGTGGAGCTTCCTATGCACCAGACCCTGGACCTGACTTCAGGTGACAGGATCCTGTCTGTGTGTGCTCCCGGGGGGGTGAACACCATCCCCTGAGGTGGTTCCACCTGAAGGTAGTGCAGGACCAGTAGATGAGGAAGTCCCAGGGTGGGTCCCAGATGTGATGTGGCCTGGTAATGTGGCCAGATGAGGTGGGAGAGGTGGTTGTGCTGGCATCTGTTTCCCAAACATGCTATTGTGCCACTGTTATAGAACATATGTGGGTAGTAATAGTCCACATATTCCAGGATTATGTCTAACAGCATGCATAGATATCCCCATTAAGACAAAACAATAGATGTGCAGCAGTCACATAGCAAACAGAACACATGCATATATGGGACCATAGTGGCCCTTACAATGGCATGCAGGTGACATTGTCCGTAACAGGCCACCAATGATAGTGATTCAACATGGAACATGACTACAAACAAACACATAGCACAAATTGTTGTACAATACAATATATGTCCCAACGGTAGGTCTTCTGTAGTCATACCCACTGAGTTGTGTGATCAGGTTGTTGTTGCAGATATGGTGGGGGGAGACAGAGATGTGTATTAACAGCTATGATAACCTTGCAGTATGAGGTCCTCAGACCTGTTTCCCCCTTTATGTCTTTCAGACAATATGTCCAGGGAACGCCTGCCTATCTACACAGCGGAGGAGAATGACATCATCATCACATACTTGGTGCAGCACTACAACACCTTGTTTGGCCATACAGCCCATGATCTGCAGGCGAGAACTGCCGTATGGAACAATTTTGTCCACAGGGTAAATGATCTTGGCCTGCATATGCGCAGTTATGATCTACTCCCCCATGCCCGTCGGCATGCTGCTGTGGTTTGGAGGGATCAGCTTGCACCATGGGGGTCATGCCATCCAGCCCCCTGACACATATTGAGGAGCTCCTTGCTAGCCTCAGGGGCACCTGCCCACCCGCAAACACAACACCTGGTGGACAGCATAGTGGAGGTGGGTGCTACCCACACAATGGCAGAGGACCATGCAGGTAAGGCCACAGGGCACATCAGAAGAACACTGCTGTGCATCTATCCGCATCTGTAGAGTTAGATCATGCATATGTGAGATGAAATATATATAGTCTGTTGCTGCGTTGTAGTAATAAACAGATGTGCATAATATGTAGTATTGTGGGTTTGTACTGTTGATGTACTGTAATGCTGCACCCACCCTGTACCAATGCCACAGGTGTGGCTACTGACATCACAGCTCCCACACAATTCTGTAGGTCCCTCTGGTATACCTCCAGGGCAGCAGCCTGTAGCTGATGAGTATGGTGTTTGTTCAGGTTTGCCAATACACCGGTCATGTTATGGCCATGGTATATTCCATGCACACATTTAACACACCTACCCATAATGCATGCTGTACATGTTCACGTATTGTTGCTGTTAATTGCACTGCATCACAGTGGTCACCATGATGGTGTATCTGAAGGGTATGTCAGACTCCTGCAATATAACTAACATCCTGTCATTGGAAGATGTGTGCACAGAGATGAACATAATGGTGGGACAAATGGCCTAAAGTAGGGACATTTCTGAAACATCACCCTTATACAGTGCTACAACAGTGTGTATACCACTATTACAATGGCAACTGTTACAGATCTACACTACAGCATATCACAATACTGCAGTCCACAAGCCTTACAACCTGCAGTGTCGTCCTAACATGAGCAATGTATGTGTAATATGGAATCCTATGTTAGGACAGAAAATATGGGGAATACATACCTTCACAAACACTAGAAGAATATGTGTGCATACACTCCAGATAACATATAGTGGAAGCAGCTTTTGAGGTACTGACAGCATGCATTCTTCATGAGTATGGACCTTCCAGCAAGTACAGGTCCCCAATGTCACACCAATAAATAATCTGCTGTCCATGACATTTGGCCTTCAAATGTGTCCATTTACCTGCAACAGAGGCAGCCGTGGCTTGTGCCCATCTTACATGCCAGGCATGGATCCCATACCCAACAGATAGCACCCAAGAGTTGGACATGTAGCCATACCTCACCATTGCATATACCATGGCAAACAGTGCAGACAGTCATGTATGTGGTGAGGATGTATGGGACAGGATTAATGTAGAAAATAAACAGATGGTTATCCAAGACAGATGATGTCACATGTTGCAAACCAGTCATGCAGGCTACCTAGTAACATGCCACAACACTGAGGGAGTTGCAGAAATGTCTAGCAAGTACTAGCTGTGCAGTACCCGTTTCAGCAATTACCTGGACCACAGGAAACATCAGCTAGGCCTCTCTACAGGGAGCGTATGCATAACAGCAAAGGTCCCCAAAAGGCATGTGTTGCAATGTGTACTGATGTACCAAGACCACATTGGAAACCTACAGACAGTATCAATTAAGATACATGTGCTGCACAACCAACACCTCACCCCCACCTCAGGCCCACCATCCCCATCTGTACCTTGCCGGTGCCAGTGTACACCTGTATGTTTGCCATTCATTAGCTGGAACTAGGCTGATACACACGGTGTTCAGTGTTTGGGACACTGCAAAATGACAAACATGTGTAGGCCATAGTTGTCAAGCTTCTGCAAAAAGGCTAAGGGTGGGGAGGGGGTGTCATCAAGACACAACAGTGCACTGAAGCAGAGATCCAAAGGATGCTACAAGTGGCTGTATCTGCACACAGTCAAGGTCAGGAACTGTGGCAGAAATAACCCTAACTCCACAGCAATAGTGACGGCACTGTGTGACCTCCAAGGGATGTGCACATGAGATGACCTTGCAATCATGCAGAGCTGGGGGATATTTGTTGGGCAAACTGACCAAATACTGGCAAATGCAGATGGCCTGTGCTAGTATACCCCTGCCAGGAATACTGACTGCTGTAGTACACATAACAGTAGGTGCAATAAACCATCATGATAAGGGTGTGCACACATATACACCCACAAAGTGTATGCATCTCAATCAGCATCTGCACAACCAACACATTTGTTTGACACTGTATTTGATTGCACAGGTCATATGTCACATATCAGGTTCGTATAATGTTAACATATGCAGTAATGTGGTCCCATGGCATCTCAAGGAAGAGGGTGTCATATCAATAAGGGTGTGTACACTTCCCATAGCCATGGTAAGATTTGAAGGTTGTCAGTGTAATTGTATTGTATTGGCCATACATGCACCACTGATGATGAGATCTGTAAATCAGACATCAGACATTCACAAATGACATCTGTTCACATATCATCCCAGGTATGTGTTGGGCAAATACATAGGGGCTGTGAGCAGCAGAGCAAACATAGCTGATACAATTAATAGGAGAAAATGAAAATATATAAATCACCACTGAACAACAAAAGCGAAAGTAAACTCTGCGCAGCAAACTGTCAAAACTGACTAGGCAATGTACTTTTTAACATATATTAAGTTTATTAAAAAAACAACAACGTTTTCATCCTCCTGTGTTGGAAGACTTCTTCAGAAAAAACAAACAGACAGTTCAAGCTTTTTTTAAAAACTTTCCGCCCAAAGATTCAAATGTTTTAACCAATCAATGAGTGTACTGGTAAAGTGCGTGTCAAAGATTAAAGAGCCATGCATAAAGCTTGCTAAAACACACCAAAGCGCGCATAATCAGTACATGATAAATAAAATAATTAAAACACATAAAAATGTGTAAATATGTATATATATATATATATATATATATATATACAACTTAAAATTAAATTTAATATTGAATGTTAATAAACAATAACTAAAATAAAATATAAACCACATAAACATATACGCAGTTTATATTGGAGCACACATTAAATGTTCTTCAAACCCAACATAATGAACCATATAAAGCATCAACACTCTGTTAAGCTTAAAAAATAAGCATAAAAATAAACACACTAATTGCAACAATGTATCTGTAAGACCCCACACTGTTACAAGATAACTACAATATAAACATAAAAAGACACAATCTTACGAAATAACCTGTTAACAAAGTACCCAAATGTAGTCAAATACAACTAACCGTTGCGCTTATTAAATGATCTTAAATTAATAATGCATAAATTTTATAAGTAGTATGTAGTTTGTAACTTTTTATAAACATAGAATGCCGTTCAAAAAAGATATATTATATTGTTTAGAGTTACTTGTTATCTCAAGCAACTCTTGAGTTTCAAAAGGCAAGTGATGTTACAGTTGTCGTTTAAGCCAGGATAACCAAAGGCATTCAACAACAATCTTAAACAAAAAGTCTTAATGATTTGTGTATCGACCATGATCATGGTTTTTTGACGATTGACGTGGTTGATCTATACACTTCAATTCCACACATGGAAGCAGTGGAATGGGTGTCTTTAATGTTAGGTGAATTAAAAGCCTCAACCAACGACATATACGTAGTCTCTGAATTAATTGATATTATATTGACTAATAATTTTTTTACATTCAATGGTCAATATTTTTTGCAACAACATGGGGTAGCCATGGGCTCCCCATGTGGGGCTAGTCTAGCTAACTTGTTTGTCGCCTATTGGGAAAAACAATTTGTTTTTGATAAACCAGAAATTTCAAATTTACTTGTGTTTTATACCAGATTTCTGGACGATATTTTTATCATCCTTAAAGGCGACAACATTGTAGCTGACAAGCTTTTAGAATACTTTAACTCTACAACAACATTTCTTCAATTCACTCACAGCTTTAATTCTACGAGCATTGATTACTTGGATGTAAAATTATTTAAGGACCCAGTTTGTAATAGATTGTGTTCAAATATTTATAGGAAGCCAACTTACTGCAACTCATTTCTATACTATTCTAGCGCACACCCTTACAAACAGAAACATTCTATTGTTAAGGGGCAATTAGTTAGAGCGGCTAGGATGTGTTCTGTTGAAACAGACTTTTTAGCGGAGTGTCAATTATTAAAAAGTATGTTTGTGAGCAGGGGATACCCTAACCAACTTGTTCAAGAACTTATCGTTGAGGTCATTAATAAACGTAAGTCAGGGTTATTTAAACCTATTTTACTTTCAACATTATTTAATAAAGAAACAATCGATTCTACAACTGAAAGACAAGATGCTTCCAACATTATTAATAGTTCCATCACTTCTGTCAGGTTGAACACTGTTAATAAACATTTAACTGTTAATTCGATTCCTACAAATCGACATAAGTTGTCGTTCATTACAACATTTAATAATGACAGTGACCAAATAAAACAGTCACTGTTTAAAAATTGGTGTTTGTTACATAAGGATAACCTCTTGATGGAGAGAATTGGTTCATTTCCACTTATTGTTTATAGGAGAGGTGCAAATCTTAAAAGCCTCTTGGAGAGCAAAAAACTTAGAACATATAATAGAACTTGTGGATTTTTTGCTTGTGGCTTTTGCAGTATGTGTAAACATGTCAAAAACATCACCTTTTTTGAAATAGAAGGTAGAAAATTTAAAATTATGCATAAACTAGACTGCAATTCTAAAGGCATTATTTACTTGGCTAAGTGTAATATTTGCGACTCTTTTTATGTGGGGAAGACTGATCGCAAATTTCGGGACAGAATTTATGAGCATACATACGCGATCACTAAAAACAAGGGTGACAACGCTTTAGCTAAGCATATCAACACCAACCCTGATCACTCCTTTTATTTTTTGGCTATATACCAATTGATGTTTGACAACAGAGGGGGACCCACTTCAATACTACTTGAATGTCATGAATTAGAATGACAATTGTTGTTGAATGCCTTTAGTTATCCTGGCTTAAACGACAACTGTAACATCACTTGCCTTTTGAAACTCAAGAGTTGTTTGAGATAACAAGTAACTCTAAACAATATAATATATATTTTTTGAACAGCATTCTATGTTTATAAAAAGTTACAAACTACATACTACTTATAAAATGTATGCATTATTAATTTAAGATCATTTAATAAGCGCAACGGTTAGTTGTATT
Organism: Protopterus annectens; assembly: GCF_019279795.1. Taxonomy (NCBI): domain Eukaryota; kingdom Metazoa; phylum Chordata; order Ceratodontiformes; family Protopteridae; genus Protopterus; species Protopterus annectens. The sequence goes on along the minus strand of NC_056744.1, from coordinate 893,555,394 downwards.
TGACTACCTTTGGGTACTTTGTTAACAGGTTATTTCGTAAGATTGTGTCTTTTTATGTTTATATTGTAGTTATCTTGTAACAGTGTGGGGTCTTATAGATACATTGTTGCAATTAGTGTATTTATTTTTAACATGCTTATTTTTTAAGCTTAACAGAGTGTTGATGCTTTATATGGTTCATTATGTTGGGTTTGAAGAACATTTAATGCGTGCTTCAATATAAACTGCGTATATGTTTATGTGGTTTATATTTTATTTTAGTTATTGTTTATTAACATTCAATATTAAATTTAATTTTAAGTTGTATATATATACATATTTACACATTTTTATGTGTTTTATTTATTTTATTTATCATGTACTGATTATGCGCACTTTGGTGTGTTTTAGCAAGCTTTATGCATGGCTCTTTAATCTTTGACACGCACTTTACCAGTACACTCATTGATTGGTTAAAACATTTGAATCTTTGGGCGGAAAGTTTTTAAAAAAAGCTTGAACTGTCTGTTTGTTTTTTCTGAAGAAGTCTTCCAACACAGGAGGACGAAAACTTTGTTGGTTTTTTAATAAACTTAATATACGTTAAAAAGTACATTGCCTAGTCAGTTTTGACAGTTTGCTGCACAGAGTTTACTTTCGCTTTTGTTGTTCAGTGATACAATTAATACACATTCAGCAATGATGTGTACACCTGTGAGGTATGGTGCACAGTACATGCCAGGGTGCCGAACAGTTGCACAGCAATACTGTGTACATGGGTGCAGTGTGTTCCAGGGGAAGGGGCATCACTTACTAACACAACCCATGCATCAAGAGATGTATACTGTTGCTAGCAGGGATTGACTATAGCTGCACTGCATGCTGTTGAGTGCCATATGTCATGCATGTTGACAGATGGGTAATGGGAGGTCTGTGTGTAATATCTTTGTGCAACCTCACCTGTAAGTGTGTGTCAGGGGGGTTATTTTGTCTGTAAGTGCAATCTGGTGGAGTGGAGGGGGGCTGATGTATGTAGACTGTGCGTGTGTGTATGTGTGTGTGTGTGTGTGTCCATGTATGCACATGTGTGAGTGTGGGGTTGTTCATACCTCTCAACTTCCCTTTTAAATTGTGCAGTACATGGACATGGACAGACTCATGAGACACCAGGAATACATTTTTGACATGTAATCTCAGGACAGCTGATAGTATAATAATGTCTGTAGCATGAAACATGCATTGGGAGGGAAACTAGACACCAGGGATACTGTTTTAATTGCAATCAGCAGAAAGGTGAATGAATACCCATGTATGCAGCACAGCACTACAGATGCATTGGGGAATCAATAGACAACACCAGAGAGTGTTTCCAAATATTACTGTAGTCCACATAAAAAGTTAATAGAGCAACAGATCTTGCATCTACTGCATAATAGTTACATATGACACTCCAGAGCGTGACATTATTGAGTGACTCTAGTAGCCCATAACATATGGGGGCCATGCTCAAGATGTCTGGATAAACCCAGGGTGAACACTGGATGACATCAGGGAGTCTTTGAAAAAACGACTCCACTCAAGTCAAAGAGGTAATGGAGTAACAAGTCATGTTTTGTGATCACTTTTCTAGGCAATTAGAAGAATGATACGTTAATGATTGGTATTATTGACTGTAATTAAAGACTGCTGCAGGATGGGAAACTTAAGAGAATAAACTTGGGACAGTCTGTAAACTCAGGGACAGGTAAGTAGTATGTGTGTGTGTGTACTGTTAAGCAATGATGTACAGGTCTTAAAGTGAGTTTCTCATTTTCCCCCTACAGGTGGCAAGGTGGGTCGGGGTCCCTCCTGCAGGATGTTGGTGTCCATACAGACACTGAAAATGATGATAGGTGTGTTGAGGCACAGGCGGGGTTGTCAGAGGCTGAAGCTGCTCCATTGTTTGACATCCCACTGTTATCCACCCCATCCCCACACACAGTCACAATGCCTATACATACCCCATCACCAGTGGCCATAGCAGAGGGACAGTTGGCAGTTGGTGGCATGGGACAGGACAGTGTGGTATCTATGGCATGTGTGTCTGGACACAGCAGCCATAGCCAGATGTCTGGTGGGGTACCACATAGGCAGATGTACAGGGGTGCTCATTGGAGGGCTTCTGGTCATCGTGCCCCTAGCAGAAGTGCCACACCTAGTACCACCAGATGCATGTTTCAGGCTGTCATAGAGGTGCAGGCATGTATGGAATGGTACACCAGACAGGCTCTGTGGCTGCAGAGGACTACTCATTCATCTGATACTGACAACATCCGTGATCTTGCAGGTGCCCTCTGTTATTTTACAGAGGTCATGGATAGAAGGTTGGGTGAGATGGTGGGACTCCTCAACCGTGGAATGTCCATGCTTGAGCATGTGGTGGGAGTGGTGCGACAGCCACGTTGACAGAGGCCAGCAACACCAACAGCTGGAGGTCAACGTGGAAATCCAAGAACACCAAGCCACTCCTGTAGTGGGAGTACCAGCCCCAGCACTGCAGGGGGTGGTGTCCACACCACACCACAGCAGGCCATGTGCACATGGCTCTGGCCAGTCCGAGGAGGGACCTGGTTTCAGCGGACATATGTCATCATCATGGGAGAGTACCATATTGTGGCTTGTACCTGGACGTGCCCATGGAACCCCTGGCAGGCACAGGTCTCGTATCTGTGGCTGGAGGTGGTGAACTGCACACCCTGCCAGGTATGGTCTGCAGCTGTCCAACAAACACCTGTATAGGGCAGCCACATGGCAGAACTGTGTGCATGCATACTTACACACTAGGGCAACCCCATACCTACACACACCACATCACCACGGCCATATCAATAATTACACCCCCACACTCACACACATGGTGTCAAATGTATGGCTCAGCCTAGGTCTCTGGCAAACCAACAACACACCCTGTGCATATGATGATACCTGTGCCACATCTCTGTCATCCATAACATTGATGCAGGGACAGGCTAATATGGTTCTGATGCACATGGTGACTGTACTATGGTGTACCAATTAATGCTGTGTAACATGTTGTCAGCAGTAAAGTTTAATGCTTATATGCTTATATGTCAGGAAGTGTAGCTGTACAGCCATGATGCATTATAGCTGTTATTAACACTGAGTGATTATGGTCTCCATAATGTAATCCGTTTGTGTTATAGGTGTCCATGTGTCAGCAGGAGGATGATCTGCTGTTGTATCCTACAAGGGGTATGGCACTGTGTTGACACCTTGGCTGTGCCATATCCTGGGTACAGGTGAACACATGTCACAGGTCTGTATAACAGTTACTGCATATGCCACATGGCAGATAGGTCTGGGGGTGGTGTATACAGGTGAGTGCATGGTGGCTGCTGTCAGCAGCCCTTTTACAGTGGACAATGGTAAGTGTACTGGGTGGTACACACAACATGTTTGTGTATAACACACACAGAGGCTTTGGTGTTCATGCAATACACAGAGAATACTGAACACATGAATGTATATACCTGTGCAAGGAACACATTGTAGCCTATGTAATTCCACCAAGCCAGAATAGGCACAGCAACACATTGGGGAATAAGCAGTCCGCTAGTTTAATGTCATTGATGATGGTACTGTCAGGGTATATGTCATTGATGAATGTCATATGAATTTTGGGGAAAACTACATTTTCTAATTATTTTCTTCATTATGCAAGTCAAAATCCCCTGCAACAAAAAAAGGCGGTAATAAAGGGGCAATTTGTTCGGGTAGCCAGAATGGTCACAACAGAAATTGATTTTTCAGTTGAATGCGATAATTTGAGTTCTATGTTTGCTAAGAGGGGATACCCGGACACATTTGTGAATGAGATAAGAATTGAAGTAGTGAATAAACGAACACGAGGAGTTTATAAAGCAATTTTGAGTGAACACAATGCTCAGGACTTTATTCTAAATGACACAAACATGGATAACAGTGTAACTAATAGTGAATTTTCCAATAATTTATTGTTCATCACTACTTTTAGCACAGATGCACTAGCTATAAGAAATATATGTAAAAATTGGCCCTTATTAGCTGCAGACACAGTTTGCAATAATTTTAGTAATATAAAACCGAAATATGTTTTTAAGAAAGGTTTGAATTTTAAGAATATTTAAAATTTTCAGGATTTACCTAATAGTAGAATCAAAGGCAGGTTCAAATGCAAATCTTGCCCTCATTGCAAGTACATTGATATAGGAAGTTCCTTCACTATCAGAGATAGAAAGTATGAGACGAAACATAAATATAATTATAATTCTAGTGGAGTTGTTTATATAGCTTTATGCCAATATTGTCCCAGTTTCTATATAGGGAAAACAGATAGGAAACTGAGAGAGAGACTTTATGAACATCTCTATGCTATAAAGAAAGAAAAGTTAAAAAATGCTTTAGCAAACCATGTGAAAAATCATCCAGGACATTGGTTTAAGTTCAGGATTATTGATCAAATCCAAAAAGAAGAGAGGGGTGGGGGACCTGCATCTTTAAAACTAGAAGCATGTGAATTATTTTGGCAACTACGTTGCCATTCATATGTATTACCTGGTTTGAATGATGTTTGTTCAGTTACTTCCATACTAAAGTTAAATAGCTTGAATAGATAGGTAAGACAGGGATGTTATAAAAAAAATCAAATATTTTTTAATTTTTCAGTGGTTTTATGTTTGAATATGGTTTTAAAATATGTTTTTAATGTAATATAATGTTTTATCAACATAAAACTTTCATGAAATAATGAATTGGGTTTTATAGCATGTAAAATATGAATGTTTTTAAGTAATTTGTACGGCAAACCATATGACTGGTATTGGAATTGGATCAGGTGATTGATCACATGATGAATTTTAAAGTATAACAGTTAAATGTATTCTGTTCCATGTTTTTTTCTGAAGAAGTTTGGTATTGGACTAAACAAAAGTGCTTATATTATCAATAAACGTGGGTTGTGTGCCGTGCTGGTCTGAGTATGCTTCTCTGTGGATTTTTCAGTGGTTTGTTCTTCCAAAAATTGTATTTCTAACTTTCTAAGTTCGTAAGAGCAATATTTAAAATCTGTTCCTATTTGTCCCCCCATCATTGTAGGGTTTGTCCAGATTTTTTGCTCTAAGAGGTTGAGAGGCATGGATGGTGGTTGTGTCCACAACAGCCACACCCAGCTATATATACCAATCCCAGTATCGCTGCACACCTATACAGTAGGAAAGAGGGTATTTACACATCTACCACTAGTTGTGATGGAATGTATGTTCACAGGATGATATCTGTGAAATGTTAGCATATGCCAGGCAGTTCTCGGACAGATGACCTCCTGGGACATGTATATTCTACAAATGGAAGTAGATACCTTCACATGCACACACACTCTTACTTGGCAACACTGGGACTAGACCCCTACCTAGGTATTTAGTACTACTGATGTGTGTGGCCTTAATTGCACATACCACACAGCTTTTAAGATGAGGTGTGTTCCAGGTTACATGTTACTTGAAGAACATCCCCAGTCCTGTACAGTATGGTAATGGGGGATGTACTGGTTGTTTATGGACAATACATAGTGTGACATACCATCATATACACATTGACAAACACATAACAGTCAGACATACACGTGAGACACCTGGGCTTATCAGTGCTACCTACCTTGTCAGTGTTACAATTAAGTTCCACACAGCACATGCATAACTGGGCTGGATAGTGTTATCAGTTACCTGTATGGTTGATGGTGACAGTGGTCCCCATAAAGTGGAACATGGGACATGTACCATGGGTGCCGTGGTGTAAAACCAGTATACCCAGCACCCACACCCCACAGTGGATATTGTATGCACTGAAACCCATGATAACACTCTTGACATACCCACCATCACACATGACCAGGACTGCAATACAACCCCTTGTCTATCCCAAGATTGCTACTACAGGGATATACGTCTAATGTACATGCCACAGGCATAGTAGCGTGATGCATTGTCATGCCTATCCTATGGTCAGCAACATCACTGTCCCTAATACTGTGTGGCAATGCGTATTGTATTAGGAGAATTTGGCCTCAGAATGCTGTACCCTACATATATACACACATGCACACATACACACACTTGCCAGAACTCAGTGGGCATCCCATGCCTATCAACCCATTTGTACAACATTGTTGTGCTGGTACTGCAAGGCCCAGTTAGCCCTTAGGGAGAAGAGTGCAACAAGGTACATGTAATGTTCAGTACAGCAGCAGCCACATCTAACTATGTCAATGGGGGTGCAGTGGGTGTGAAGGGCCTCGGGGTATTCTCAACTACAGGTCTACAAACACACATACACTGATATTCTCAGTAATGCACATGTACACATTTGTCAGTACTAGGGTCCATCGGTGCAGGTGTTCATAGGTGTGTACCAGGCTATGTCCATGGAGAGATGGGAAGTGTAGGGAATGTGTGTGCAGTGGTATCATGCCACCTGCCATGTGCCAGCAGGCCATCTATCAACAGATACCACAGGATTGATCCTCAGGGTGAAAGTGACATACATTAGCCAATCATCTGGGTGCCTCTTGCAAAGGGCCAGTGAGGTGCTCCAGTTGACATGTATGCAACATGTATTACATAACATGGTCAGTGTCTGTCTTGGACACCTGTACCCAAGCATGTTCTGTTGCCATGGTAGTGTAGTTGAGGTATCCATGGCATGTGGTGCATACAGGGTGTGGATTCCTAGCTGTGGCATTCATAACACAGCTGGGCAGATATGTCAGTGTCAGTCAAGCATAGATTGCCTGTAAGTAGCCAAGATGGATACCTGACATCTGCACATCTGTACAGAGGACAGACAGACATCAGCTAGCCAACTAGTTATGCATTAGGGTGACTGTGTTGACAGATAGACATCTGACACTGACAGGTATGCCATTACTACATGACGGCAGCCCTCACTAACATGCGCTATACACACAGTAGTCTGCAGTTATTTTGCACATGTCAGATTATTATCCAGTAGGAAATATTTCATGAGACACAGCTCACACACCAGGAACACGACAGTGAGGACTCAGAATCCATCTTTGCATGCAGGGGTGTTTGGTTCCAGTACTACAATCTGCAATCTACTCTTACTTGGGAAATCACTGTCAACAGTAGTAACGTAATGATACACTACATGCCAGTGTGACTGCATATAACCTGAGATACTACCCATGTATGTAACACATTCAAATGTAAAAAAGAGTGTTGTGCAAGCCATATATACTGAGGTGTCCCAGACAGTAGACTCACACCCCTTGCCACTGTAATGACAGCACATAGACACATGTTATGTACATGGCATTAAATACACTTATTAAAGATGTCATTACCCTGCTATTTTATCAGACCAGAATGTGAGCACTGGTTACCAGGGCTGAGCTATGCTTAGCAGGTTTCAGCATTGCTGCAATATAAATGTTAAGCACATTTGTGCACTGGTAAGCGAAGCCTACACGGTGTAAGCGCATGTACGTTTAACCGTACGTTAGCACCGCTTAGCTTCATGCAAACCTGCTTAAAGCTGCTCAAATCTGCCTTAACCACTCTGTATCCAACAGCCCTTGTTCTGCCCAGCAACAAAATAAACAGCCATTGCAGGTATTGAACCCAGGACCCTGCACATTATAGTCACAGCACTTAACAACTAAGTCATCACAGCTGTGAAGACAGTTGTATTTCTAATATATCTGTCAGTAAACATACTGAATAGTATTGAACAACTGCTATGACTTCAACAATGGAGTAGTACTTGTTAGCAATAATACTGTTGAATCACTTAAGTTGTTACATCTAAATATACACATATCAGATAAATACGGTGTGATACATCTGGAAAGGTATACACAACAGTAATGTTTACACATAACAAGGATATATATATATATGCATGTGAAGATATATGTGTACATGTACATACCCATATATATGTATTTATATACATCCATATATTGCATGATATATATGGCCATATATAGATCTCTGTGTATGTATGTATGTATGTATGTATATTTATATATATATATATATATATATATATATATATATATATATATATATGTATATATATATATATTTATATATATATATATATATATGTGTGTGTGTATGTATATATATATATATATATATATATATATATATATATATATATATATATATATATATATATACATATCTATAACCTGGAGTGGAGTCATACCTGAGCATCAATAGTCGCAACCTCTTAGTGCAAGGGGATGTCATGTAAGTATTGCAGGTATAAATGTAGACTGTTGCTACTGAAACAGGGGTTGTCTTAAAAGAAATGTTGTGTGTGGGAGGTCACATCTGCTATTGACATGTATGCCATCAGTTACTGACAGACATCCTAAGATCATCATAGTACAGTACCTCAGATATCACAGTAATGGTCCTGTGGAATACAGCAGAGATATGACCAATAAATGTGGACAGTCTGACACACTCTGGTCAGTCCAAAGGTATACACAGAACCCCTTAGTACAAGATGTGTGGACCAAGCCTTTAAATGTGGATGTTAACAGCCATGTAAATGGGTATATCACGGAAATACTGGAATACATATGCTCTCACAATTTATGCATTCACACACACCTGTCTGCCCTGACACACAATAACTGGTGGAGCAGAGGTCACAAGCCCACATACTACCCACTAGTTCGTGACATACATCTGTACAGCATCCCACTGCTTTGTCAGAAATACACAACAGTTATGGTGGCCTGGCAGCAGTACATCTGACAAATATCTGGATATAACATCACACTGGGTAAGTACACTGAGCTGCTAGGCATGTCACAAAGCACTTTGCAAACTACAGGCAGACTGCCACAACACTGGCCTACATTTCTTATGGGGGAATACACATGTACCTGCAAATATAGCAGGCTCTACAGGCATGTAACAGCATGGAGTAACAGACATCTGTGTGAAAACGCATACCCACAACCAATGTGAACACAGCCACAGCCACATATGGTAAGCATGCTTAATATTGCAGTATATGGACTGTCTGATCAACATCATCCTTATATGTGCCACTCACACACTAACCTTACATATACTGGGCCAATACACAGTGTATTCTGATGCCTGACTGTGGTATGGGACATGTGTATGTCTGGTCCTACAAACATGTAAGCCGATAGGGTACCATACACTGGAGCAGCATGCAACATCAGACAGAACAGGAGCAAGAACAATTACTTCTACCACAGTCTGTACACAGGCCAAGGTACATATTCTCAATACACACACTGTCGACAATTATCATAAGTACACAGACCTCACTACAATACACACTATGACAGAATGTCCAGGTTTTGTCCTCAAATATAAACCCTACTATACATAACATGTCTAGCAGTCTGATATCTCACTGGCATGTTATCAGGTATGATGTCAATAAATAATGGTGTACTGAACATATGCACTTCTTACCGCATGACATACATACAAAGGTTGACGGGGTTGTGGCTGGAGGCACAAAAAAGGGCCAATATTGACATGTTGCTGTGATAACCTCATATATTTACTGGTGTAACAGGGTTTGTTGTGACATATGCTCTATGAGGGATATGAAGTCAGTAACTCTCATGGCTGACACCATCTACTGACTACAATCCTCAGACTATGCTTCTGCAATTCTAAAAATAGGTAATCTGTGAGTAAGACAACACACATAAGACTCCAAACACTGGCCAGTCTGCAGATAGCCCTACAGGTGGGAATTACCTCAACCACATAACACTGTCATGACAGGTATTAAATCATGTAGACCAGCCATATCCACACAAACCCTGTTAAATCAATATTACTTCAAATGCAGAAGAGCAAGACTTACATTCTGTAGTCATGTCTGGAACATCCCCCTCCTGTTTGTTGGCCTGTCTCCACAGTGTATGTTGTTAGAGGTATATCCCACTACCTTCTGTGATGCTGTTTTCCAAACACTGACATGAAGTCCTGCTCACAGTGAATGAAAAGGGCCAATACCCACATGATGTCCCTAGTTATAGGAGTGTGTTTCCATGCAATTGGCTATGTGAATGTTACCACAGCTGTTCCACATGCAATCAGCTAGTGGGGGACTGCAATTCGTGCACATGTCATCTGCTGATCATGAGCATCACTTACAAAACACAAGCTGCTACCTAAGCAAAGCAGGTGTACTTCTCCACATCCACTAAAGAGGGAGTGAGAGGGACAGAGAGACACAAAGTAAGACAGGGAGGGGGTAGGAGAGTAAAAGCTAAACATGTTTGTGTCACACACTTACCAGTACAGGGTTTCAAACCCCTGCCTGACTATGTATTGCTATTACATTTCTATGCAGTTATTGCATGCGCCACAGACCTTACATACTGGAAAGCTGTCCAAAGGTATATTTGACGGTGAGTGACATCAGCAACAGTGATAAAGGAGGGATAAGGTAGTTGTAGTACATGTGCCTATCCACAAGAACAGGTGTCAAGGACAACACACCCACACTCCCTCAGGGACTCACACACATTATCACAGTTGGCAGGGGATTAGAATTCCTAACTAACTAGTTTGCTACACTACAGTATTACACAGGTATCACATGCACCACAGAAGTTATCAGGCTGATATATGGGCAAAGGGTATGTCAAGGTGACTGACATCAGAAGGCATGCTTCAGTAGGGCAGTGGGAGATGTAGTGAGTGTGAATGGCATCCAAATCATTAATCTCCACACACACACAGACACATGTTTGCCAGTACTAACATGCATGGGTTAATTGCTTCACGTGTGTGTATTGGTTGACTGTGCCACAAGGCCGTACAAGGCTAGGCAAAGGGTATATCTTGGCATCAGGCTACATGACAATGGTCTGCATTGTGGCTCAGGGGTGTAGTCTCTGGACTGGCCCACACAGGTGGGTATTGTATTCACCATGCACTCATCTGGGTTACTATTGTGGTTGGCCAGTGCTGTGTAATGCTTGCCATGTATGTGTTCTATATTTCATAACATGGACGGTGTCAGGGATGTGCACACATCCCACATGCATGTTCTGTGACATGAGGAAGTGTACCTGGGGTGTCTGGGGCATGTTGTGTGGACAGATTATTATCATCTGATGTGGCATTCCTGACCTAATTTGGTGAGAACTGGCTATGGAAACCAGGTTGACCCTGCACCTACATTGACAGCATGATGCAGGTATTCACTGGTGTTAGTGGCATCTGTCCATACAGGGCATGTGTATAAGGCATGGTATTTTCTATGTGCGTTACATTTGCTGACTCTACAGTTGTTGCAGGCGTCCAGTGGGGAACATAGCAAAGGACCACTGTATGCAATGATTTGCCTATTGTAGGGATGGGACAGGGTGCCACGTCCTCTGTAGTCCACTGCAATCACACTGTGGTTACTATCTGTGGGCAATATGCAGGGAACTAGAAACATAGTGGTTGTTGCCTAGTCAAGTGTGTTTGTGTATGAGACATGGGTGAAAGTGTTCTCTGGGTCATACAAGGGTTGCCTATATTTTCCCCAATCCATGATGTCACATGTAGGGGTATAGATTGTCTACACCAGCCTCTCTGCTGTTTGACATCTGCTGTCCTTGTAAGGTGGACATTGTGACATATAATAGGCCAACCATATAATAAATTTGCAAAACCTGCTCCATAATGAGTCCTGTTATTACACACTCACAGCTACCTCCACACAGGATACTGATGACACACACACACACACACACAAACACACACACACACACACACACACAGTCTCCCAGTTGCCATGTCTGGGATTATAACTCCTACCTACATAGTACATTACACTATAGCATTAAACAGGTATAGCACTAGCCCCAGAGCTTACTGGGATACTCCTTCCCCAAAGGTGTATTTCAAGGTGAATGACATCAGCAGGCTTGCCAAAGTAGGGCAATGGAAAATGTAATGACTATGAATGACCTGAAAAGCATTGATTCCTATGCGCACACACACACACACACACACACACACACACACACACACACACACACACACACACACACACACAAAGAGTCTCACAGTTGCTATGCCTGGGATTAGAACTCCTACCCAACTAGTACATCACACTATAGCATTAAGCAGTTATAGTACATGCCATGCAGCTTACTGGGCTACTCCTTCCCCAAAGATGTATTTCAAAGTGAATGACATCAGCAGGCCTGACAAAGTAGGGCAATGGAAATTGTATTGACTGTCTGTGAATGGCCTCAAAAGCATTGATCCCTACACAGGCACACACACACACACACGCACACACACACACACACACACACACACACACACACACACAGTTTCACAGTTGCCATGTCTGGGATTAGAATTCCTATCTAACTAGTACATCACACCACAGCATTAGGCAGTTATAGCACGCACCACATCTGGGATGTCTGGGATTAAAACTCCTAACTAACTAGTACATCACATTACAGCATTATACAGTTATAGCATGCACCATGGAGCTTACTGAGCTACTGCTTTCCCAAAGGTATATTTCAAAGTGAATGACATCAGCAGGCCTGCCAAAGTAGGGCAATGGAAATTGTAGTGACTGTGAATGGCCTCAAAAGCATTGATCCTTACACAGACAAACACACACAGAGTTTCACAGTTGCCATGGCTGGGATAAGAACTCCTACCTAACTAGTGCATGACAATATAGCATTACACAGTTATAGCATGTGCCACGGAGCTTACTGGGCTACTCTTTCCCCAAAGATGTATTTCAATTTGAATGACATCAGCAGGCCTACCAAAGTAGGGCAATGGAAATTTTAGTGACTGTGAATGGCCTCAAAAGCATTGATCCCTACACAGACAAACACACACAGAGTTTCACAGTTGCTATGTCTGGGATTAGAACTCCTACCTAACTAGTACATCACACTACAGCATTAGGCAGTTATAGCATGCACCATGGAGCTAACTGAGCATTCTATAGTTATGTCAAGAATCTAAATGGCAATGCTCAGATCTGCTCTGAACTACAACAGAATGGCATTAAATATACTGATCCCAAGGATATTGCCAATATCTTGGCAGATCGATTCAGTGCCAACTTCACCCCATCTCACTCCCTAAAAGGCCCATCTCAATACAAAAGATTGCCAAATTCCAGTAATCATGGCCACACAGGTAAAAACTGCACTCTCCAAGGTTAAGAATACAGCATCCATGGGACCAGATGACATCCCGGGCTGTGTACTACATGAACTACAAAATGAACTGGCACCTCACCTAAGTGTCATGTTTAATCATAGCCTCACCTCAGGCTTCATGCCCAATGAGTGGCGCACAGCTACAGTTATCCCACTCCACAAGGGGGGATCCACTTTGGATCCTGGGAACTATTGTCCCATCAGTCTGATGAGCTTGATCTGCAAAAACATGGAACGCATTATCATGGAACTTATAAACAAAGACATTGGCAACCTACAAACACTGGACCCCACCCAAGTTTGGTTTCATAAAGGGCTGATCTTATCTCCTCAACCTGATTGACTTCTTCAAATCAGTCTCCAGAACCATGGACAAGGGTAAGGAGGTCTACACAGCCTATCTGGACCTCGCCAAGGCCTTCGACACCATCCCCCACTCTGGAATCATAGATAAACTTACTAAGCTGGGCATTAATCCCTACATCACTCGATGGGTTGCCAACTGGCTTACTGACAGAACCCACACTATAAAAGTAGCCAACTCAAAATCCAGCTCTAGACAATTGCCAAGCAGAGTACCTCAGGGTTCAGTCCTGGGACCGCTCTTGTTTGGCATCTATTTCTTTGATGTCTAGGCCTGCACTAAGGGACTCTGGCTAACAAAATTTGCAGATGACTGCAAACTGGAAGCCATTATTGAATTCCCAAATGATGTGGATATTGTACACAAGGGCTTTACAGAATCAGATGCTTGATGCCAAAGCCATGGGCTCAAGCTCAATGCCAAGAAATGTATAGTTATCCCCTTAAACACACAGAGTTTCATAGTTGCCATGTCTGGGATTAGAATTCCTTCTGAACTAGTACATCACAATACAGCATTATGCAGTTATAGCACATGCCATGGAGCTTATTGGGCTACTCCTTCCCCAAAGGTGTATTTCAAAATGAATGACATCAGCAGGCCTGCCAAAGTAGGGCAATGGAAATTGTGGTGACTGTGAATGGCGTCAAAAGCATTGATCCCTACACAGATAAACAAACACACACAGAGTTTCACAGTTGCCATGTCTGGGATTAGAACTCCTACCTAAGTAGTACATCACACTACAGCATTACACAGATATAGCACATGCCACAGAGCTTACTGGGCTACTCCTTCTCCAAAGCTGTATTTCAAAGTGAATGACATCAGCAGGCTTGCCAAAGTAGGGTGATGGAAAGTGTAGTTCATAGGTTCATAGGTTGGTACTACTCTATCGGCCCCAGGGCTATACAAGCCTAGCCATGACAATTCCTTAGCTATTTCTTCCCACAATATTTACTTCCCTGGCCCCTGTCTAGCAGGGTGACTGACATGATCCCTGGGGTAAATTTCCTATCTCCCATCCAATCGTCAAGGTTCCTTTTGAAGAGTGCTGAAGAGGCACTCTGCTTGACATGTATGGTCAGTCTATTCCAGAGTCTGGGGAGTCTCTGGGTCAGGAACCCATCCCTCCAGCATGTTTTGTTCATTGTGATGACAAGGTTTAGATCCCTGGAGCGTGTGGCTCTGTGGGATTGGGATTTCTTTAAGTGTAGTATGTCTAACAGCTTTGGGTTTGACATGGTCTTGTATGTTACGCAGAGATCGCCTCTGAGTAGATGATATGCGACAGAGTACAGCTGGATGATTTTTAGATGGTCAACATAGGGCATCTTCTTTAGGCCTGTGATTCTTTTAGTGAGGTATTTCTGCAGCCTTTCTAGTTGTTGCAGATGTCTTGAGAGGTACATACCAAATGGGGCATGGTATTCTATACTGGGTCTACTGAGAGGTGACTACAGTGCTATAATGACCTACTTTTTTCTGGATGAAAAGCCCTAAATGATGAGGTGTGCCACATAGGTGGATTTCCTGACTGTTGTGGCGATGTGGTTATTGAAGGTGAGACCACTGTCCACTGTGTCCCTAAGTCTCTTATCACACTTTTGGTGTTTAATGTACTGCCACCTATGTGGTACTTCATGGGTGCATGTTTCTTCCCAAAGGAGATAACTATACATTTCTTGGCACTGAGCTTGAGCCCATGGCTCTGGAACCAAGCATCTATTTCTGTAAGGCCCTTATGTAGAATATCTACATCATTTGGGGATTCAATAATGGCTCCCAGTTTGCAGTCATCTGCGACCTTTGTTAGCCAGAGTCCCTTAGTGCGCCTATGCTTCAGAGCAGTACATGCCAAACAAGAGCGGTCCCAGGACTGAACCCTGAGGTACTCCAATTGTCACTTGTCTGGAGCTGGATTTGGAGTTGACTACTTTTACAGTGTGGGTTCTGCCAGTAAGCCAGTTGGCAACCCATCACGTGATGTAGGGATTAATGGCCAGATTAGTATGTTTATCTATGATTCCAGACTTAGGAATGGTGTTGAAGGCCTTGGCAAGGTCCAGATAGGCTGTGTGGACTGCCTTACCCTCGTCCACAGACTGATTCGAAGATGTTAATCAGGTTCAGGAGACATGATCGTTCCTTCACAAACCCAACTTGGGTGGGGTCCAGTGTTTGCGGGTTGCCATTGTCTTTGTTTATAAGTTCCATGATAATACGTTCCATGGCCTTGTAGGTCAGGCTCGTCAGACTGATGGGGCGGTAGTTCCCAGGATCCAAGGTAGATTCCCCCCCTTGTGGAGTGGGATAACTGTAGCTGTGCGCCACTCAGTGGGCATGAAGCCTGAGGTGAGGCTATGATTAAACATTGCACTTAGGTGGGGTGCCAGTTCATTTTGTAGTTCATGTAGTACACAGCCTGGGATGTCATCTGGTCCCATGGATGCTGTATTCTTAGCCTTGGAGAGTGCAGTTTTTACCTGTGTGGCCATGATAACTGGAATCTGGTAATCGTTCAGTATTGAGATGGGCCCTTTAGGGGGTGGAAGGGGGTGAAGTTGGCACTGAAACTTGGTGTAGGATTCAGCAGTCGAACTTTCAGTTCCCATCTGCATGGGTGTCATGAAGTTTGTCACGTCTGACCTGTGTAGCATGAAGTTGGGTTTGGAGATGTTTTTATGGAGGTTTCCTTACTGGGGTGTGAGGAGGGATGTGGATGTCAAGGGTGATTAGCTTATGGTCAGACATGACCACCGATGGGGTGACCATAGGTGTGGAGCATCGATTTCCCATGTTGGTAATGACCAGGTCTAGGATATTGGAGCCCCTGGTGGGACTATGGGTTGGTTGATCCAAGGCTTTGGGAATTATGACTTCCAAGAACCATTGAGCAAAGGTGTTGGTACACAAGTAGTTTTCCCAGTTAATGGCAGGGCAGTTGAAATCACCCAGTATTAGGGTGTTTTGTTGTATCTTAATATTTTCCGGTATATTTAGAAAGGTGTAGTGAGAATCTTGGGGCATGGTGGGGGATCTGTAGCAAGTTATACAGTTTGGATTGAAGTCTTACCTAGTGTTAGTTGCACCTGGAGAATTTCAGATGCATTGTGTTGGGCAAGTAGCCTGGTGGTGTGAATATACTTAGTGAATATGGACAGTCCTCCACCTTTAGTGTTTCAGTCCTGGTTTGGTGACCGACAGGTGTGGTAAGGTATTGCAGGGGTGCTATCTGGAGCCTTGAATAAGGTCTCTGTTACTGCACAGATATCGATGTTCTCCATTTTTAGGAGTGCCTAGTGACTGTGAATGGCCACAAAAGCATTGATACACACACACACACACACACACACACACACACACACACACACACACACACACACACACAAGCAGTTGCTATGTCTGGGATTAGAAGCCCTACCTAACTTGTACATCACAATATAGCATTACACAGTTATAGCGCACGTCACAGAGCTTATAGGGCTACATCTTCACCAAAGGTGTATTTCAAGGTGATTTACATCAGCAGGCTTGCCAAAGTAGGGCAATGGGGAGTGCAGTGTGTGTGCATGGGCCATAAACCATTCATCTGGAAGCAGACACACAACACTCAGTCACACACAGGTTTAAATTTAACAGGTATGTGTATACAAATGCTAGATGAATAATGACTTGTACGGTCATATCACACAGTTATCACAAGCACCACAGACACTATAGTGCTGAGGGATACCAGAGGCAAATGTCTACAGTGATTGACATTTGCACATCATGTGGTTTTAGCCAATTAGATGTGTGCTGGGTGGGACAGGCCTCATGATGGGAGGCTCTTTGTCACTGTCTGTCACTCTCTTCCACACATCTATGTATGTGTAAGTTTGGCCTATTATAGTGTGTTGTCCTTAGATATATATGTGTATAGGGGTTGGGAGGGTGGCCTAATGGTTAAGGTGTTTGCCTTACAAGCACAAGGTGCAGGGTTTGAGTCTCACAAGGGATAACTGGCTAGGCTTAAAATGGCTCGCAAGGGCAGTTAGCTTAGTACTAATCTATGAACTATGAACTATGAACTATTCCTATCCAATGTGTGTGCAAAGCATGAGTGGTGTGCAATATGGAGTGTGTGCACAAACATCTGCGACTGTCAGATATGTATAGTCCACTGTTATTGCCAAACATGGGCTTTATTTCTGGAGCATGCCCAGTATGACCTTTCATTATTTTGTTGTTAGACATGGGCTTTGTTTCTCTAAGTGTGGGAGCATGCCCAGTATGACCTTCTGTATTGAATGTGTGAATCCATTCCAGGTAGGTTGTACTCCAGTGCAGGCTTTTGTGTTCTACACCTACAGCTAGCAACCTGTTTCTGTTGGATATCTGTAGATCAGTTGACAATATGGGGTCACAATGGGCAAAGGATAATGGGTTACTGTAGGTAATTGTGTCTGTGCTGCTACTGTTACATGGTTTTGGTGTTAGCAGAGATATTCAGACATGTGTACTGTTTTACACTGTGATGTTTTATGTCATCAACTACTGTCAGGTATACATGTTTGCTTACAGTAATTTTCTGGGGAATACAGGGTGAATGAATCTGTGTCCAGTATTGTGGTCTGTGGCCTACATATTCTTGCACAATCATGCCATTCTGAAGGGGAAGCTGCAGACATTTGCTGATGGGTCTGTGTAAATGCTTCAGCACCTTGGTACAGCGGTGGCTGAGGATCCCATGCTTGTACATCCTTCGACGTGATAGTATGGCCATATCCTGCTGTGGCCATCCCTCACAGCTGTACAGATTCACACAGGTTACCCAGAGGCAGGGCTCATATTTCTGGTCATTACCTCTTCACATTGTGGTTTACAAGCAAGTTTGTAGCTACCCATTCCTGTGTTTGCAGGCAGGGATAGTATGTGCACACGGCTGAGTTTCAGACTTCACACACTCCATGGCGTCCATGCTCCTAGCCCCCCCCCCTCTGTTATTCTATCCTCTTCCAAACATTATGCAAACATTATCTGATAAGTTCCCTATAGTTATCATTTCATCCCAGCAGTATTTAGGGGTTGGTCCACAGTTCATGCAGTAGGACATGGTGGACATGCTACTGGGATTTGTCAACATGGCCTTGCATTTGGTTTCTGTGGACTGTGTTAAGTTGTTATTTGGGAGTCCATGAGATAACATACACTGGCAGTACGAGTGAGACACAGGCCTTTAACAGAGGACTGTAGGGCATTTGGTAGTGATGCAGGCCATCTGTAGCAGGCTGTTGCATGGAGTCACTCCTACAGTCCCAGGCTGCAAGCCACTATATTCCCCTGGGGTGACAGAGTAGGTGTGCAAGGTGTTAATGTCAATAGTTTCTGTCCTTATTGATCCAGTGATGTGGATGCTGGCAGGGCGCTACTTACAGCTAGGGACACACCTGCATGGGACACCTCTTCAGCATGCTGCATTCTGTGGCTATTTCCATACAGAGGTAGGGGTCATATTGTACTCATTCCCAACAGCAGGGACAAGACCTGTGAGGTACCTGTGGCTGATGGTGGGGTGAGCTGGGTGCATGTGTGCTATGGAAGCTACTTGCAGCTACTCACAAATATACGTGGGGCATTCCACTTATGCTGGCTTATGCAGGGACATCAGCAGTTTTTCAGTACTCCATACCTGTGACTTTTGTGGTCTGCCAGTGTTTTGCCAGATGACATCAGTATTCCATACTACAAACCCAACTAATGTGCTGCTAACCTGTATGTACAATTCCAAAGGTGTGTCCATTTGACAGTAACATTTTATACACTCTCTATCTAGGCTACTTCCACCTGTGTACTATTTGTATGACTGGGCCCACATTCATGCTATGTCTGTCTATCATATGGTGACAGGTATTACATCCGAACAATTAGTATGGCTTACTGCTGGAATGTGTTTTGCTGGGATGCATTGTGTTTGGCACTGCAGTTGTGAGAACTTGGCCCTGTCATCGGTAGTACTGAACATTGGCCACCAGGACACAACCCACCATGCCTACATGCTGACCACTCTCACACAATATATAACACATACCAACCTAACACACACAGCCCTGCATATTTTACATGTGCTACAATCTATCCTGCTACATTGGCCGGCTCAGGTAATCTGTGCTCCAGTGTTATTATACCTACACATACATGTTACTGCATTTTTACATAGGATTGGAGGGGGGGCACACCTGACAACTGTACACATTTACTATGACTGTACTGGTATTTCAGGTACTCCATTTCATTCTGTATTCTGATCTATCATGCAGACTAGAGGCATATCAGTGTACTACAGTTCTTAGGTTTTATTGACCTACATTTCAGTTTCAGACTTCTTACTCTTCAGAACTAACATCCCACTGCTTTACCTGTTGTAGTCTGTCTGTGTAGGTCTGGAGGGAGGCTGTTCTCCATATCCATCAATCAGAGGCCTTAGCACAGCCTTTCTTTGTGTTTGTCTACACCTGTCATGCTGGCTGAGACTGTTGTTGGGTATGTGAGCCTCACTGACATGCATGTGTGTGCCCTATGGACACACATTTGGCCCGTCACATTTCCTGCAGTGGGTTTTGTCACATTGTCTAGTACTGGCTGCTATGGTGACACCAGTATTTGTTACAGATTTCATGCTGCCGATATAGATGTCTACTATCTGCTGGCATCCCATTCATCCACCCAGTTTCCTTGCATGCTCACATTCATACCATAGATACAAGTAACAGAACGTACTACTCCATTCAGCAATTGATAGGGACAGTAACTTACCTTGTGGCTGTGCTAGTACTGAGGATGGTGCTGGAGGGCTGACTATGTCGGATGCACATAGTACACTCCCTATACATGGTTAAGCATAGGTAGTGTCATGTTTGGCATCCCTTTTACTGTATGTGCGAGTCAGAGAGAGGTGTCATTCCCTGGGTTCCTACCGTGTCAGTGTATGTGCTATGTGTAGCCTCTTTGCCAAGGCCTGGGCATACTGGGAATGCCTCCTTCTGCCTACTGGGGCAGGCTCAGGTTGTTCCTCCTCCAAGTCACTCTGTGCCTGTGCAGGCCTTGGCAATGGTGGGGAGCTGTGTGGCCCTTCCCCTTGCTGTTCCTGCTGCAGCTGTTTCTGCAGTATCATATTGTGTAGCATGGCACATATGATGACAATTTGGGTACATGTAGCTGGTGAGTACTGCAAGACTCCATCGGATATGTCCAGGCACTGGAACCGTGACTTGAGCATGCCAAACACACGCTCTGTTATGATTATGGTCTGTGCGTGTTCCTCATTGTGGAGTTCTTGTTCGGGTTTGTGTGCATTTCTGATGGGTGTCATCAGCCACGGCTCCAGTGCATAACCAGCATCCCCCACTAGGTGGCCATATGGGATGTCCCCAATGGCAAATCTCTGGTACAGCTGCGTCATATGCCAGATGTGGGAGTAGTGATAGCTTCCAGGGCTGCCAGCATACACATTCACTATAATGCCCTGGGCATTGCACATGACCTGGCAGTTGATGGAGGGGAAGCCCTTGCGGTTTATGTAGACTATACCCCACTCGCCGGGTGGTGCTTTGATGTGCATGTGCGTGCAGTCTATAGCACCCACTACCTCAGGGTATTCTGATATTTGGTGGAAGAGACGCATATTGCTGATCAATGCCTCACGGGTATTGAGGAAATATATGTGCTCACTGGCATGTGCTGACATGTCATCCAGGAACTGGTAGAGTACCCTGGATGCTGATGCCTGTGAGATCCCCATGATATCCCCAGATGGCCTTTGGAAGGTACCTGTGGCTAGTATTCTTAGGCCTACACATAACTTGGTATCCACTGGGATGGGTTCCCCTCTGTTGGTTCTGTGTGTGAGGCGTGGCCAGCACAGCTCAACAGTTTGCTGTAGGAGGTCCCTGTCCACCGCATAGTGCTTCACTATCTCCAGCTCATATAGCCCCTGGTAGGTTACCCTGGGTCTGTACACTCTTCTCCATCTCTTCACTGTGGGTTGGTCGTCAGCATTCTCATCCTCACCACTCTCAGCCTCTTTCACATGTTGATTTATGAGAACAAATGCAGCCCCTATCATTTTGTTACTTTTGTTAGGTAAATTTTCCCCGTTTGTGTACACCGGTGGTGTAGAGTTTGTGGGCAAAAACTAATCCTGAATGGATGGCTGCCAGTTCCTGCATTGCTAATTCACCTCATTTGCATGGTTTTCACCTGCAAATGGGGTAATTAGCATACAGGAGCTGTGTCCATGCAGGAATAGTGCAGGAGCGCTCGTGCACATCCAGGGAGCTTGTTCCTTGAGCTCTTGGCAACCATATTGCCTCCAGCAGCTCCTGCACTATTCCTGCACACCATGCAGAGCTTGCTAAATCCTGGGGAAACTGTTGTCTTTTATGCTATTCCATTTTAAGGGACAATATTTTTTTCAAATTCATACCAAACTTGTTAGATATAACAATGTCTTGTCAGATAGCTGTTACAGCTGCATGGCTCTGGTTGCAGGAACAGAACACATGGTTTGAGATGTTAAAGAAATTGGTGAAACAGGCTCCTCCTCTGAAGTTTTATAAGGTTTCGTAGCTGGTAATACTTCAAGTAGATGATAACTACCAAGGAATTGGCGCATGTATTACTGCAAGAAGGTAGATCAGTGCTGTAAAAATAATAAAATTTAATGAACTCACAGACATGCTATGCATAGAGAAAGAAATGTTAGCAATACTACCTGGTTATCAAAAATTCTGTGATTATATTTATGGGAAATCAGAGTCATATCATTAGCTGCTGCAAAACATTTTCAAGAAGTCTCTTAATGAGGCACAGACAAGTTTGTAAAATGTTGCTAAGCTTGCAAAAAGTATGATTTATAACATTGATATACACATGATAAAGAGGATGAATACAGCTGATAAACACAGTATGCTTATTTTCAAGAATGGGAAGACTTGCTAGAGAAATGTTGAGAAATTTTGTAGCTTATTTCACATTTGAATATATTATCTGTAAAGCAAGAAGGACTGAGAGTCTGTACAAGGAAGGACAGATAAAGGCAATTGCAGTGAGACACAGTTATAAATATTGTTGGTCAGACAACATTAAAACAGTGTAAACATATATTACAGAGTACTTCCCACACCATGATAAGCTTTCATGTATACAAGGTTTAATGTTTAAAAGTAATATGACCGTAATGCCTACACATGTTCTAGAAGCAATGCAAGGCTTCATAAATTATAGAAACTCCTGCCCAAGGTTCTTTGATGAAAGTTTTTGTTCTGAAGTTCCATGATGGAAATTATTAAATGTAAAGAAAGGACTTGTGGCATTCTTTATTGCCCTGATATGCCTTAACAAACTGAGAGATTGGTTCAAAATATGAAGTCCTTAATAATGTTTGGAACCAGAATTAGGGTGACAAACTGCTATTGCATGAAATACCAGATTTTTCTGGGAAAATGTTAGAGTAGATTTGTCCCACTATAAGAATATTCATTATTTTCTCTGTGTTAACAGTTATTCAGACTATCCAGAAGTCATTTAACTATATAAAATACCAGTCATAGTGTTATCAAAATCCTGAAATCTATTTGGGTGGGCATTGGAGAAAGAATAATAGCTGATTAAGGTCCACAACCCGTAAGTTATAATTTCAGAAATTTTGTAAACAATGGGAGTTTAAACATATTGCGTCCAGCCCTATACAAGTGCAGAGAATGGGACAATTTATGAGAATGTTTCAGACCGTTAAAAATGTCATGAAAAATATGTGAAAGTCCTGAGCATTCAGACTGCTGTTGTTCTGTGTTGGAATAAAGACATTCCCCTCATACTTCTGTAGGTCTTTCTTCAGTACAATTCATAATGATCAGATAACAAAGTTAAACTGTTGACATCTTATTCTTTTGCTAGTTCTGAAAAGTCAAATATTTAAGCAAAAGAAAAAAAATCTGCCAGAAATGAAGAAAAGAAAAGAGTTAAGACATGTACTGGTTTCAGAATTAATGCACAAGTAAGCCACTTGCCATTTACAGTGTTGTGAAAGCTGAGCAATCAAGATCTTACTGCATGCAGTTATTAGACATGCAGAGCTGTAAAAGAAACAGAAATATATTTAAATTACAGAATGGCACTGAGAGAGTTCAGTTCCCAAACCATCTACTCTTCAGGGGGTATCTCACTGTGTTTACCAGTCCAGCTCAGTATGGCTTAGCTTCTGGTGTCGTTCAAAGGGAAACCAATATATATCAGTCTGTGGTGACATAGTAGACAGTCCTAACTTTTTGCCATGGATGGCCTGTACCTAGTCCCTCAAGGCTTTCGCGTATTAGGTAAAACTTTGTCCGCATTCATAGTGCCTTTTTAGGCAACATCAGTCCTTAAAAGTTTCCAACATAAAAAAAAAAACACAGGATCAGGATAACATAAAGCATTGCTGAGAAATGCTTGGAGCCTTAACAAAATATCTCCACTCTCTACAAGCACTCTTTACCCTGGAAAATATTGATACATGCATTGTTATGGAGACCTGGTTCAAAATCATTGACTGCTACCTAACAACACAGGGTTTCAATGCCTACCACATGTTCGGGGCCACTACACTGGATAATGGCACTAAAGATGGTAGTGTCTGCATATTTAAAAAAAAAAAAAAAAAAAAAAAAAAACAGCTCACCTCAGACTAGTTAGACAAGTTCACAATCTGGATCTCCTCCATGTCTATCTTACTATTAAAAAGATAACTTTATCCTTACCTCCTTTCCTACATTCTGATATCTCATAGCTGCATCTACACCCTCCCCTCAAATCTCTCATAAACAAGTCCTCAAGGCACTATTCGAGGCCAAGAGTACTACTTCTAAAAGGCTAGATGACATACTGGGTTGCTTACTTCCCAGCCTGAAACAGGACCTGCCAGGCCCTCTACAAAAACCTCCAAAAAGGCTTTGTGAAGGATGAATGGAGGACAGCTACTGTCATCCCCTTGTACAAAGCTGAGGCAATCAACAGACGTGAAATTATAGACCCATAAATCTGACTAGCCTTATCTGTAAGGTTATGGAGAAGATAATTATGCAATTAATAAATAAGGACTTAAGTAATCTACAAACTCTCAAGCCAAGCCAGTTTGAATTTGTTACGGCAGATCCTGCCTACTTAACCTGCCTGACTTCTTTGAGAAGGTTAATGAAGCAATGGATGAGGGCAAATCACTGCACACTGCATATCTGGACCTCAAAAAAGCATTCAGTGCCATCCCATAATCAGATATCATATATAAACTATCATAGCTAAATGTTACTCCCTTTGTAAATCATTGCCTAACAAACTGGCTCACAAAAAGAACCCAGAAAATTAGGATGGGCTGCTGTACCTCCTCCAAAAGACTTATTACTAGCTGTGTACCCAAGAGTTCAGTCCTTGGACCAGTCTTCTTTGGCACTTACCTTTTTCTGGTCAAAATACTGTTAATGACTAATGGCTGACTAAGTTTACAGACAACTGTAAACTGGATGTCATGATAAACTTTCTTAGAGGGCACCACGATTTAAGAGGACTTCTCCCAAACCAATAGCTGCTGTCAAAGCCATGGACTGAAACTAAATGCCAAGAAATGTATAATAGTATCATACAGAAATCAAGAAGTCCCTTGTAACTGTCACATTGATAACACATCCCTGAAAACTGATCCAGTAGTTAGGGACCTGGGAACCTATGTAGACAATGAACGGTCCTTCATTTATTCAGAGCTTCCCTGTGTATAGCTTAAACACCTGTAACTACAATACCTTAGTTTGCATGTAAAACAATCTAGACCTACAAAGCTGATATAAGTATTTGTTGCCTTCCTCTAACTGTCTCAGTGCTATTTAACAATTGTATGTTGGGTTTACTGATTTGGTTGAATTTATCACTGTTTTTCACCCTGCACTTGTTAAAGAAACACCATCCATTTGTTGCTGTACTGCACTTAGGTTGTTTTAACAGTATTCTGGTATTTCCTAACCTCTCCTGACACTGCAAAAGCTGTTGTGGGTGTGCCAAAGTTCTCCTGAGCTTGCCAAAATATCTCTAAGTTTTGTAAAGTTTTTCTGTCTTTGTAGAAGTTTGTGAACTTATTTCCAATGATTCCTGATACTGCAGGAGTTATGCCTTTTGCAGTAAAGCATTTGTTATTGCACTTGAGCTCAAATCCAGTTCATTTTACATTGAGGTTTTTATTCTGCACTCTGGTGGGAGTTTTGTGTTTATCTGATTGGTTTGAGGACTTAACTGTGTAAAAGTCTTTCATCCTGCTGGTAAAAAAAAAATCAGATTTTTGTGAGACTGTGCTCATTTATTCAGAGCTTCCCTTTGCCTGGCTTGGATACATATGACTACAAGACCTTGATTTGCATCTAAAACCATCTGTAGACCTACAAAGCTGATGTATTTTTTCACTTGTTGTAACTATCTCAGTGCTATTTAACAGTTCTATGCTGCGTTTATTAATTTGGGTACTGTTTTTCAGCCTGCATTTGTTAAAGAAACACCATCTATTTGTTATGGTACTGCTCTTAGGTTGTTTTAACAGTATTCTAATATTTCCTAACCTCAGCTGATACTGCAGAAGCTGTTTTGAGTTTACCAATGTTCTCCTGAGTTTGCCAAAATATTTCTAAGTTTTGCAAAGTTTTTCTGTGTTTGTAGAAGTTTGTGAACTTACTTCCAAGGATTCCTAACATTGCAGTTCTGTTTTTGTTGTAAAGCATTTGTTATTCCATGAGGTCAAAACCAGTTTGTTTTACATTGAGAGGGTTTTATTCTGCACTATGGTGGGAGCAGAGAGTTGATTCAACCCATCTGAGTTGGGAACTCCTGGTAGAAGGCTTGTTGTGTGTTTATCTGATTGGCCTGAGGGCTAAACTATGCAAAGATCTTTCATCCTACTGGTATAAAAGCCACACTTTTGAGCATCGTGCAAACGAGGTTACCTGTGCCTTGTATATAAGCAAACACCACCATTTTAGTCTAACACTGTTCACAGCTACTCTAAGAGCTACCAGTTTGTGCATAGGGCAGCACCACTGCAAGTCATCTTATAATATACTACTAAACACTCTAACTTAGACATTTAAGTGACTCTTCCCTACTCCTTCCCATCTACTAAGGATCTGGAATAATAGATAGGCACTTTCCTGTCATTTCTACTACAACTACTAATGATGAAATAGTGGCTCTCTGACGAAATAGTGTCTCTCTCCCTCTCCCTCTCCTTCTCTGCCGGTACACCCAATGATAAATCCCCCATAATGCTGTACTCTCAAGAAAAATAAATTAAAAAAAAAATGATCTTTCAGATATTCACAATTGTATATTCTATAATGTATTGACTCACCTTTTGATATATTAACAATTGTCAAGTTCTGCTATGTATGTTCATTCAATTAATTTCCTATGTGATGTGGTGCTTTCCTCTTATCTTGCCATATTGTTTCTTTTCTATTCTACTGTACTGGAGCTTTTCTCCCCGGGCCTCCGCTGAAAATGGACCTGTGTCCAGTCGGACTTTCCTGGTAAACAAATGTAAAATAAAAAAATAAATACATTTCTGTTTCCAGCCTGGTGAATATCTGCATGCAGAGACAGTGTAGTAACAACCTCATGTTCAATGACAACCATTTAATTTTGGAACTGACAAACAGAATATGTGAGAGATGTAGATACACAATGTCATTGAAGGCAAAGATTTCACATAAACACATGAGAAATGCAAACCAGGTTGTCAGCATTACACCCAAAACACTCACTACCAACACTAAGGTACAAACATATAGAGCCACACATGCTGAGGTACTCACATGTAATCTACACAAACCTCCAAGACCTTGTAAAAGTCTCTCTCAGTGGACCTGCACATACTCAAAAAAGACAGCAGCTCACACAACACATAACTCTGAAAATCACAGTAGCCTAGCTTCCAAGCCTATAAGGCAACACGCCACACAGACAAACATTCTAGTTATTGGGGATTCCATTGTAAGACATACTGATGTCCTCCCTACCAGGCTAAACAAGGAGAAGATCACAGTGAGCTGTCTGTCTGGAACAAGGACACACCAGATCATACATGCACTTAAGCCTTTAAACCACAATTACCAGTATGATGCAGTCATAGTCCATGTGGGCATAAATGGCTTAAGATGTACCTCACTGGACTATATGAAGAAAGACATGATGGCGCTCTCTGAATATGTGTCTGAAGTGGGTATGAATCTACCCTTGAGTAGCATCCTACCTTCACCAATGATAATGTCACAGTACCAACAAAAAATGACTGACTTCAACAACTGGCTTAGTTTCTTGTGTCACAACAAGGCAATCCAATATGAGTCAGCTTGGGGAGACATGATCAACAAACCATGATGCTTTGCGAGATGGCTTGCACTTGTAACTACTAGGCTTCCAGATAATGGTAAAAACTTTATCTATCCCCATAGTGCCTTTTTTCAGGCTGTGTCAAGTTGTTAAACCCTCCAACATAACAAAAAGCATTCACAACTACCTAAAGGTACTGCTGCTCAATGCTGGGAATTTAACTAGAAAACTGCACTCTCTGGAAGCACTCCTCACCATGGAGAATGCAGACATCTGTACAGTCACAGAAACATGGTTCAGAACCATGGAGAGCACCCTGGCTGTAGATCAGTATGTATGTATACCTTTAAGAAGCTTTCCATGGGCTTGCACAAGTGTATAAATACTGAGCACGTGTGAGCCTGACTGACATTTTGTAGTAAGCTGTTGAGATGTAAGCATGCATGTCTGTGTAGTCTGTCATTTAATCAGTTATTTTATATTTTGTACTGCTGCTACCCATCCTGATGTGTTTCTATGTAATAAGCATATAAATGAACTACCTCACCTGTTTGTCTTCAATTGTAAACCAAGATTAGCGACATTGTGTTAGAATGGGATACAGAATCAAGACCAAGTGGTACTCAGTTAATGGTGGAGGAATACAGAGGAATGGATCATCCCTATTACACATATAACTCACAAAGACTGGTTAGAAATGACTTTCAGGTATCAAAACTTGCTTAAAGGATTTCTTATTTGAAGGATATAAAACAAAGCACTCAGAATGCTCAAAATTAATTTCTAGTTAAGCTAAATGTCCGAAACTGCGACATATTGAAAAAAAGTTTCAAAATAATTATGAACATGCTTGAAAGAATGTCTAAATCGCATAAAATGTATAAAATAACTAAAATGACCGCATTTTTTTCATTATGTGCTACTTTTTTGCATTAATTAAAGCTATTTAAGATATCCAAGGTATACAAAGTGTTCGTAAGTTTGTGTAGTATTACAGTACAGTTATTTTGCAAAAAACAGTCATTTCAAAGCCTATTTCACAAAGTACAGTATTTTGAAGAGTTTATTGGGCATTTGAATGTTATTACAAGTACTGGCTGTGTGTACCTGTTCGTATATAACTACAAGGGCCATTTTTCACTTTCTTTGGGCATACTTTGTTGGCATGGCTGAAGGATTTCGAAAACCAGGTTCACTTGTCTTTGATAATAATATTGCAGAGAATTGGAGTGTTTGAGCAAGACTACAATATTTTCATAAAAGGTGCATTTTCTGATAAAGAAAGGCATTTATTATGCTTAATTTAGCTGGTTCAGAAACCATAGAAAGAGAGCATTCATTTGTGTATGCACCTGCTGTATTTACAGGAGAGGGAGAAAACCGCCATATAGTGGTACCAGCTTAGTCAGGAGAGGACACCAAGTGCTTAAAATGTAAATTTAGAGAAATGTGTAAACCCCAAACAAATATTACAATGGAAAGGGACTTATTTTACACAAGAGACAAAAGCCTTGTGAAACTTTTGCAGCATATATAACTGACTTGAGAAACAAGGCTAAAGTGTGCAGATTTGATGATTTAAGGGATAAGTTAATAAAAGACAGACTTGTGTGTGGCATTTAAAGATGATGCTGTGAGAAGGATTTTGCTTCACGACAGTGAATTAACTTTGAATAAGGCCATTGAGATTTGTCAGATATATGAGCTTACAGAAAAACACACAAATATGCTTACAAATGAGAAATGCATGCATCCAGTATCTTCTAGTGCTCATGTTGATAGTCTGTGGCACGTGATTAAAAGAAACAGGCTCAAGTACATGGCAACAATGTGAACCCTGCAGCACTCCCTGATAAACCTTGGATCTTTCTAGCAAATTCCAGACTGCGCACAGTCTCAATGAAGTACAATGGTGAGTCAGCAAACTCAAACCATGTGCCCTCACCTAGCCTCATTGTCAGCTGTCATTATTGTGGTGGCAATAATGTGTCTAAAAGAGAAAAGTGCCTAGCTTTTGATCAGCAATGCCACAGATATAAAAAGTGGAATTATTTCCAAAGATTTTGTAAATCAAAAGAGGGTTATTATTTATTTATTATTTATTTATTTATTGCATTTGTTAACTGGGAAAGTCTACTGGGCCTAGGTGAGCCCATTTTCAGTAGAGGCCCAGGGAGAAAAGCTCAACATATTATTAATAGTACATACAGCTCCAAAAACAACCTAAAAGCACACCTTTGTAGCTCAACTGTAGGTGTTCATTCTACTGCAAATTATCCACACTTTGAATCTGTTTTTAACAATATCTGCTTTTAAAAAAAACGAAACTGCTCCTTATTATTTAAATTATTACTACAGGGCAGGTGAGCACACACACAGGTTAGTTTTTTCTGGCTGTAGAAACTTACTTTGGCCACCAAGAGGCAGCACAATTCCAGTAGTCTACCATATTCTTTGCTGTTTTAACTAACAATAGTACCAACAGCTTTTAGTTTGATGTTATTTTAACTCTCAATAGTTCCAGTATATGTAGGTTTAATGTTGCCAGCTACACTCTAGAGTGTTATTTAACCCCTAGAATGTCTTCTGTACCCTTTGTCTCCTGTTTTTAAATTTATATCTGCAACATTTCCATCTCTGGCTTGCTCTCTTTTTACCTCTTCAGCTCTGATTTTCACAGTTGTTTCCTTTCTGATTGTTATTTTCAGTGCTGTTTCACACTGCTGACCTGACCCTGTCAGTACTGGTTCCAACCAGCTAGGCCACTGTAATATCCATCTCCACACTCTCTCCAACCCCTCCCCCAGTTTCTTTCACTTTCTTTTCTTTCCAACCCCTCCCCAGACTCTTTAACTTTGTCTTCCTTACTGTGGCGCCATCTTTACCTCTCTGAGCCACTCTAATCCTTTCCCTATACAACTGCTAGAATGTCCCTTACCCCCCCTTGCATACTTTCCTCTGAACTTACCTTCCACTCCGCTCATTGTTTTTTTTTGTTTTGTTTTTTGTTTTTGACCTTTGACTCTTCCTTCTCTTGACTCTGCCCGCTCCGTTCGCCCTGCAGGCTCACTTTGCTCCCCTAAATTCCACCCACCCCAATACCCTACACTTATACTTACCTAGCCACTCCCACCACTTCCACAGTCCAATCCAAACTACCCATTAAACCCCCTAAAATCCCCACCCACAGTTCACCCATTAAAGTAAACCTACCCTTCAGAGTTTAGTGCCAAACACAACTTATCCTGATAAACAACCAATTAACCTAAACCATAATCTCTTATTCAACTAAACTAACTTCCCAACTTAACTCACCCCTTACTTCTACTCTAATAACCAACATCATGATCCTCAAACCTTTATCCCTACTTACTCAAATAATATTTCTAATTGCCTTAACTTACCTAAACTATATCACCCAACCTACTAACGCAAACCACTCCTCACCATTTCACACCACTTCCCCATCCTCTACAAAGTACACATTTGCTGTTACCCTTATATCTCCTAGTCTCAACACCAGCATGCTCTTCACCTACAGACTCCTACCTAACTCTAAAAACACTGTTCTCAACTACACCAGTCTAATGTTCACAAAACTCTCTACCTGTATACTACACCCCAAACAAACCAAATACCTTATCCATCATCTTATCTCTATCCTTCTTTCTGGGGACATCCACCCAAACTCAGGCCCATCTACGACACTGAATCCAACCCCCCAACCCACCCACCCCCAAGCAACAGGCAAACCCCTCCACTTCTCAGCTCTAAATGCTCAAAGCCTATGTAACAAAATTCCAAACCTTCATGCCTGGCTCCTACATAACCAGCCCGATATTCTCTCCATCTCAGAAACCTGGCTTAAGCCCCATATACAAGATTCTGAAATAACTCCTTCCAACTACCGCGTGTTAAGGAATGACAGAACACAAAAAAGGGGGGGTTTGGCACTCCTTTACTCGGCATCCCTCTTAGTCACCCCCTATACCAAGCCCTTTCCCAAATTCGGCAAGGCAGAAATAATACCAGCCCTACTCCACCTAAACAAGCATAAACTCATATTTGTTCTCTCCCTCTATATTCCCCCTGGAGACAATATCTCATCTCTTGAAGATATTCTCTCCCTCCTGGATCTCTGCCAACCATAATCCTGGGAGACTTGAACATAAACTGGGCCACAATCCAATCTCCCATTATCGCACTCAATATTAACTTATATAACTTTACACAACTAATCAATTCTACTACCAGGCCTTCCAAGAACTCCATTACTGGAAGTACAATAGATTGGATTCTAGTATCCCATCCTCACTATATCTCTGATAGTGGTATTCTCCCAGACCCACTAGCTGACCACTTCCCCACTTTTGCCCACCATCACCCTTCTTCCATACAACTAACTCACACCTATATTCCACTCGCTGCCTAAAGAACTTCAATTCTGAAACCTTCTTAAATGCACTAAAAAGCACAAACTGGAACCCATTAAAGACTCTTTTCCTAGATAATGCTCTCTCTTACTTTAACTCTACTTTCACAAACCTGCTCAACTCCTTTGCCCCTCCAAAAACAAAACATATCAAATGTAACCCTGTACCCTGGTTAACCAAAACACTTTAGCTATCATGCAACTCCGTGACAAAGCCTGGACACATTACCATAAAAATAAAACCACTGTCACCCTAAATTAATATAAAACACTACAAAATAAAGTAAAAAAACGTATTACCTCAGACAGCAAAGCCTATTTCTCCACTCTCCAAACCAACCACAACACCAATCCCAAACTATTTTGGAAAGGAATCTCATCTCTCCTCAACCCAGGAAAAAAGAAAACCGTTCCCCCAACCCAGATGCCTCTGACATGGACTTAGCCACCCAATTTAACTTTCTTCACAGAGTCCATAAGCAAGCTAACATCATCCTTCAACACCTCTACAACCCCTTCTCAACATGCACCCATCCCTTCCTCCCATATCATCCTTGCCCCCAACCTCCACCTGTCTCTATCAATCCCATTTCTATATCCACCATAACAAAAACTTCTCCTAAAATTAAAACCTGGTTCCAGTGCTCCTGATGAAATTCCCTCCTACTTCCTAAAAGTAGCCACAGAAGCCATTGCTCTCCCTATCTGCATACTAATTAGTCGGTCTATCTCAGAAAGCTAGGCCCCCCCAGCTCTAGAAGAAAGCCTTTATTATTCCTCTACATAAAGGATGTAATAATAATGACATTCCAAACTTCCGCCCTATTGCTATCTTATCCCTTATTTCTAAGCTTCTTAAAAAATGTATCCACCAAGAACTTTTACCCTATCTCATCAACAACCAACATCTTACCCCCACACAGCATGGATTCAGACCCAGTCATAGCAACTCCACTGCTCTCCTCTCCTTCCTTGAAACAATTAACAAAGCCCGTGATTCTGGCCATTTTGTGTCCACCCTTCTCCTCGACCTCTCCAAGGCATTTGACACTATTTCCCACAACCTGCTTCTTAACAAACTCTCCAAACTAAACCTATCCCCTTCCTGTACCAAGTGGTTCTCCAGCTACCTAACAAGCAGTCAAATGGAATAAAGCCACTTCACCTTTCCTTAATACTCCCACAGGTGTCCCCCAAGATTCCATTTTAGGACCCCTACTATTCAACATATTCATTAATGATTTCTTCCAAGTCATTCCAAACTCCATCCTCATTCAATATGCCGATGATTCTACCATTATATTCTCCTACCTTATATCCCCACTCTAAATAAGGTTACCCAAACTACCTTCTCCTCTACTGAGCGGTGGATGCTAGACAACCATTTGGCTCTTAATGCAACCAAAACTAAACTTATGTTATTCACCACCTCCAAAACCTCCTCCCTAGATAAACACTCATTTATAATCACCAGCAAAAATAAAACTCCCCTAGAAATAGTCTCTGATACTAAACTACTAGGAGTAATCATAGATGATCAATTAAAATTCGACAAACATTTACAAGTAAATATAAAAAAAACCCACAAACAACTTGGTATGCTATACCGCCATAATCGTTATACTTCTCCTTCCACTAGGCTCATACTAGCCAATACTTATCTCATCCCAGCCCTCCTCTATGGTGCATCTATCCTCACCAACCTGCAATCCTCCCTCAAAACAAAACTCTCCTCTTGCTATAACAAGATATCAAAATTTGCAGCAGGTCACAGAGCCATTTCTCATCATTGTAATTCTCTTCACCAACTAAACTGACTTGAGCTACCTAACCTCCTCACTTATACCAAAATCATCCAAGCACACAAATTCATTTACAACCCCTCTCTTTGTCCCTTCCTAGCCACTACTTTTGAAATGTATGAACCAGAATGACTTCTAAGATCTAATTCCCAAAAACTAATTAAATTGCACAAACCCACATGTCCAGCTGGGAATCACCTAATGTCCTTCTCTCTTGCATGCCTCTGGAATTCTCTACCATCTCCTATCTGTATTACCAGCAGTCTCTCCTCATTTAAAACCTTAGTGCACTCACACCTAACTTTACAGTGGAAGTGCTCCTGTTCCCATCCTACCTAATCCTTCTAATACCACTCCTTACTCTCCTAGAACTAAATACACCATCACTGCCTCCTATAATTCCAAAGCTCTATTGAACTATTTGACCAACTACATAAGTTACCCTATGCTGCTACTTTTGTGTAAGTAAAAAAAATACATTTTATTGCTGTTTTACAAACTATACTGATGTAGTCTATCATTGTTTACCTTTTTGTATTATATTTACTTTGTATTCCTGTGAGATAATCTGTAATGTAAATGTGCAATGTGTACTATGTATTTGTATTTTTCTGAGCTTTTCTCCTCAGGACTCCATTGAAAATGGGCTCCTTGTGGCCCAATTGGACTATCCTGGCAAACAAACTGCAAATAAATAAATAACTACAAGAAAAAGCACAATATACAGTGTATATACATTTTCAATGCATGGAAATAAATATTAAACAAAATGGTTCAAGTTCATTACAAATATTACACATCAACATTGTGTACAGTTTGACCATTGAGGATGGAGTTAGTCAGGTAAAGTAGCAGTTTTGATTGTTACTTGTTGGAGTTTTGTAGGCATAAGCAGTTGAATTCAGCAAGTCAGAACATGCTATTGTGTAGTGTAGAGGGATATAGTAGTAGATAATGTGTTAGGATGTACTATTTTGGCACACGTACACTGCCAGACAGAAAAGAGGTGTGATCTGAGAGACTTCTTAAAGAGAGGAGTGTGACGCCCATGTTCTGGGTCAGTAATCAAGGAGCCTTAATCCTCACCACTAGCACCAGTGAGGGGTGTCCACATTGGGAGGATAACAAGTACACACACAGTAAAGTACAATTTCCCTTAAGAGCACACAGAGATCACAGTCAGTTTTGGGCTGGTTTCTCCCTTTCTGTCCAGATCCCCAATAAGACTCCCCACTGGCACAGCTATACAGTTCAGATCTCAGCCGAGTTGTCAAGCCAAAACCTCCAGTAACCTCTCTGTACAACCAGTACTTTGTGTCCAAGCCCAAGTAGCTGACACACACACACACCCTTTGAGTGTTGAGTTATATACAAACACACAGACACTCCTGAGGAAGGCTGGCACAGGTTCACTAGCTATGCCCCCTTTCAGCCTAGACTATAAGGTAGTACTGACTGCCACCAACCACTACTTATCAGCTACCATAAAGGCTCTTACCAAAGAGTGTCCAATTCTACTATGGAATGTTACTGTTGTCCAAATAGTAAGTGTAACCCAGGGCTAAGGCTATTGGAGTGGCTTATGCAGTATCACCAAATACATGCCAGTACTCTGAGAGTTTAAATTATTTCTACACAAAACAGCTACAGTTGAAAGGTTTAAAAATATTTAATAATAAATAATAAAAACACAAGACAATACTCATCAATTCAACGCAGTGATAATAGAGAGCTCAGAAATCACAGGAAATACTTTAAAACAATATTGTAGGGCAGTCTGATATAAATATAGAAAACAGCTAGACTAGTCTGCCTATATTCTATCTATCTCTAAGAGAAACCACTGTTCTAAATTCTACTAACGACAAAATGCTGGTGAGTTGTTGTCAGCTCTGAAGACAAATACAAAATGCTATTATTACTTTCTGAGATAGCCCTTAAATTGATAATACACATTACTGCTGAGTCATTTCAGATTACATCATTCTTGACACTTCTGCTTAAGTTTCAAAGGCTCACAGAACTCAACATTTTAACATTTCTTTTTGTAATCTGTACCTGCCAGCAAGCCACAGCAATAAAAAGACACTTTGCGTGTGAAACCTAATAATTATCTTTGTCTTAGAACAATAGAAAGAATGTCCAGCTCCAGACATCCTGTCTCGAAGCTTGAGATCAAACACAGTCATAAAATCCGTTGCTTATCAGCTTTTTTCCAGCAGGGTGCACTGTGGCTACATATTTGGAAGCTCAGAACATAACACATTTTTTCCTACATTTGTAACACAAGCCTGTGGATTATATTAATATTTACAATGACATAGAATTATTTACAAAACTCTACCTGGCTGGGCTGGCAGCCTCTCAGTCTTTCACATTTCTCCCACCCCCACCCCCCCGAAAACTCAAGCTAGTTTTTCAAGTGACCCTTGAGAAACATTGCTTGAGAGGGTTGAGTCTATCTGGGTATATCTTACCCCATTCTCTGTCTTGACAGCCCATCTGTGTTGGCATTGCTAACCCCACTGCGGTGCTGCACTGACATATCATATGCTTGCAACCCTAGGCTCCATCTTAGCAACTTGGCATTTTGCTGGCTGATTCAATGTAACCATGTTAGAGGATCGTGATCTGTAACTACAGTGAATTTCCTTCCAAACAGATAAGGCCGAATTTTCTGCAGTGCTCGTACTATGGCTAGACATTCTTTTTCTACTGCTGCATAGCATTCCTCTCTGGGTTGGAGCCTACGACTGAGATAAACCACTGGGTGCTCTTCTCCCTCTGAAGAAATCTGGCTAAGTAAAGTCCCCACCCCATGATTCAAAGCATCCACCTGCACAACACATTCTTTGCTGTAATATGGACTGGCTAACACAGGGGGTCTTCCCAAAGCTTCTTTAAGCTTCTGGAATGCCTGCTCACATGCTGTGGTCCACACTACCTTATCTGGCCTGTTTTTCCTTGACAGGTCTGTG
Organism: Protopterus annectens; assembly: GCF_019279795.1. NCBI lineage: Eukaryota > Metazoa > Chordata > Ceratodontiformes > Protopteridae > Protopterus > Protopterus annectens. Next base: position 893,518,184 of record NC_056744.1, on the reverse strand, counting down.
AGAGGAGCAGCTATGATACTATAACTGCAGACAAACTTTCTGTAGTACCCTGCTGTCCCTAAGAATGCCCTCACCTACTTTTTGGTAACAGGTGCAGGCCATGCCTGAATGGCTTCCACTTTGGCAGGGTCTGGCCTGATCTTACTACTCCCCACTCTATGTGCCATGTAGGAGACCTCTGGCATATCCACCTGGCATTTGCTGGGCTTAATAGTCAACTCTGCCCTCTGTAGTCTGCCCAGCAGCTCCCTGACATGCTGAAGGTGCTCTTGCTAGGAATGGCTGTAGATGGCAATATCATCTAGGTAAGCAAGGGCAAACCCTGATGCTCCTGCTAGGATATGATCTACCAGCCTCTGAAAAGTTGCTGGGGCATTTGTCATCCCAAAGGGCATCTTTGTGAACTCATACAAGCCAAAAGGGGTCACAAAGGCTGACCTCTCTCTAGCACTGGGAGTCAAGGGCACCTGCCAGTAACCCTTGGTAAGATCAATGGTGATACGATACTTACCCCCAGCCAGCTACTCTATGACTTCATCTATCCTAGGCATGGAGTAAGCATCTGACTGTGTGACTATTTGATTTCCTGTAGTCCACACAGAACCTGGTGCTGCCATCCTTCTTTGGTACCAGCAACACTGGGGAGGCCCAGGGAGTATTTGACTCTTGAATTACCCCCAATTCCAACATTTCCTGTATCTCCTCCCTCAGAGTCTGTTAAACTCTCTCAGGCACACTATAAGAGGCCTACCTAATAGGCCTGCGGGGTCCTGTATCCACCTGGTTCTGCACCAGGTGAGTGCACCCTTGTTTCTCAGTGAACATGTCCCCAAAATCCTGTGATACTGCTTGGATTTCTCAAAACTGGGTAGGAGATAGCTGCTGGGACATTGATACCTCTTCCAATGAGGTGTCAGTCCAAACCTCACTGAGGAGATCAGTCACCAGATCTCCCTCAGACTCCTCCTGCAATGCACTGCAAATACTAAGCACAAGGGCCTCCCTATCATGGTAAGGTTTCATCATGTTAACATGGCACAATTTGTGCCCCTGCCTCCCCCCTAGCAGTTCTACCATGTAGTTAACATCACTGACCTTCCTTACCACCTTGTAGGGTCCCTCCCAAGCTGCCTGCAGCTTGTTGTGTCTGACAGGAATGAGAACCATTACCTGATGCCCTACAACATGCTATCTAGCTCAAGCATTCCTGTCATACCATACCATTTTTGTTGTTGGGCTTCTGCCAGGTTCTCCTGGACCAAGCCCATGAGCTCCCTGAGCCTTGTCCTGAGGTTTAGGACATATGCCACAACAGACTCCTTGTGGGATTCACACTCACCCTCAAACTCATCTCAAATTAAATCTAGAGGTCCTCTCACCCTGTGCCCATACAGCAACTCAAAGGGTGAAAAACCCATGTACTCCTGGGGAACCTCTCTGTAAGCAAACAACAGATGGGACAAATATTTGTCTCACTCCCTCTTAAATTGATCTGCAAATGCCCGTAGCATGGACTTGAGTGCAGAGTTTAACCTCTCAACAAGACCATTAGTCTGGGGATGGTAGGGAGTGGTCTTTAGGTGCTTCAGCCCACAGTACTTCCACAGACAAGCCAGCAGATCTGACATAAAATTGGCACCTCTGTCAGTCAGTATTTTTTTGGGAAATCTACCCTGCTGAAAATCTCTAACAGAGCATTTGCCACCTTTTCTGCCTCAATGGAGGACAAAGCCACTGCCTTGGGGTATCTTGCAGCATAATCTATTACCACTAGGATATACATTTTCCCTATGGGACTTGGGGTACTCAGAGGCCCCACAATATCCATGGCTAACCTCTGAAATGGCTCCTGAATCACAGGCAAAGGCATCAAAGGAGCTCTCACCTTGTCTCCTGCCTTCCCTACCCTTTGGCATTGCTCACAGGTCCTGCGGTATGCTGTTACATCTCTGGAAATTCCAGGCCAATAGAAGTTATGCATAATACGTCTCTTTGTAAGTTTTATGCCCATATGACCTACAAAGGGAATATCATGGGCTATGGCTAGAAGTGCCAGACGGTAGGCTCTAGACACTACCAACTGCTGTACTCTCTCACCTTCTAGCCCTCCCTCAGGGGTCCACTCTCTATACAGTAACCCTTTGTCCCAGTATACAGATTCCCCCTTCCCTTGAGAATCAGGTGCCTCATTAGCTACCTGCCTTAGGCCATGTAATGTAGGGTCTGAGAGCTCAGCCTGTTGCAACTCTCTCTTTGTAACCCTTCCCAGCTCCCCTTCCACAGGAAGTCTGGCATCCTCTGACAGTGGTGCCTCACTGTTAGCCTGGGTACTACTACTCACCTCTGCCTTTGCAGTCACTCTTTCCAAGGCAACATCAGTACCCACAAGCAGTTGTGGTTCACATTCAGTCTCACTGCTATAGGGTATCTCCCTCCCTGAAATAACCATCTCATCAGTCCTGGCAGCAAGCATGCGGTCTGACTGGGTCTCCCCCAGGCTACCAGACTTACATGCTTGTTTCCAACCATGAGTACATGTAACAGCATTAACACACGGTACTGCCTTATCAAACTCCTTCCCTATCAGGGCATCTGCCGGATGGTAGTTTAGTACCCCTGTTGTCTCAAGACAACCTACTATTGGCATTTTGACAGTTCAACTTACTGTCTCTCCCACCTTTTGTTCCCCTCCTTGCCTTCATGTATAACTGTATGCTACATGGCCCTACTGGTCACATTTAAAGAATTTAACCCAAGGTCCTGGATGTGTACCTGGACTAGTGGCTTCCCCTGCTACTGTCAGATTCTTTTGGGGCAGTCTGCGCTGCCCACCATGGGTTCCTTTGGACCCATGAGCAGTACTGGGGGGTCCCTTCTTGTGCAGGGATGCCCTGCTTGCTAGGTATAGGTCTCTCTTCCTCCCCAACTCATCTGAAGCAGCACATTGTCTATCAGCTAACCAGATCCTCATGTCTTCCTGCAAAGTGCTAAGGGCTTGTTCCCTCACCAAAAGGTCTGCCAGCCCTTCAAAACTGGTGACCTGACATCCACTCACCCACCTATGAAAATAAATGCTTAGTTCAGCAACATATTCACACACACTTTCATCTGCCTTGCGTCTATGCTCATGAAACTTTTTCCTATAAGCTTCAGGTGTTACCTTAAAAACATCTAGCAAACAATTCTTTACAGCATTATAATTCAAGAAATCATTGTCAGACAGTTTGGACAAAATAGTTACAGCTTTACCATGGAGTAAGGGGGACAGGAACCGTACCCAGAGCCTTCGGTCAACATACTGTTTACATACCCTCTCAAACATATGAATGAAACTATCAAAATTCTCCCCCTCTGTAAATTGTGGAAGAAATTTACTGACCTTCTGTGCTTCTGGGGTCCAGTTACTCCCTTCCCCATTACCTCTATAACTCTGGCAAAGAGTCATCATCTCCTTTTCATGTTGCCTCTGCCTCTCCTTTTCCTTAGCTTTCAGACATAGCAGTTTATCATTCTCCGCAGCCTGCAGATGTCACAGTTTCTCATTTTCCTCAGTCTTTAGGTGCCTCAGTTTCTCTGATGCTTCTATTTCCAAATGCTTGGCCTCCAACTCAAGTCTCTTTAACTCCAGATGGATTTTAAGTCCTCTGTAGAAAGGTTGAGCTGTCCATTCTCTGAGTGTTGTACATCTCCACGGCCAGTCTGATCATCCTCCTGATTGCTATTATCTGATGCAGCTGTGACCAAAGCTGCAATCATGTTATGCTTTAGTCAGGTTTCCATGCACCAGTCCTTTAGCCTGGCACATCTCAGCCAACTGTCTCCTTGTCAGCTTACCATATTCCTCTGCTGACATGTTGCCTGCTCTCCCTGACTAACTAAGCTAAGAAAAGAAATAAAACAATTGTGATCTGAACTCTGAATGATCACTGCATGGCTGATTTGGAGTAGAAAAACACCTTCAGTGATCACTGTACACAAGCTACAGGAATTCACTATCCACACCTCTACAAGCCAATTAATATGTGATATGGCTAACTCACCATATCAAACAATTGATATTTGATGTGGATATCCCACCACTGCCAAACAATTAATATATGATGCCCACGCACTGGCCCAGTAATCAGGGCGCCTCGATCCTCACCACTAGCACCAGTGAAGGGCATCCACACTGGGAGGATAACAAGTACACACACACAGTGAAGTATAATTTCCCTTAAGAGCACACAGAGATCACAGTCAGTCTGGGGCTTGTTTCTCCCTTTCTGTCCAGATCCCCAATAAGACGCCCCACTGGCACAGCTATACATTTCAGATCTCAGCTGAGTCGTCAAGCCAAAACCTCCAGCACCCTCTCTGTCCATCCAGTGCTTCGTGTCACTGCCCAAATAGCTGACACACATACACTTTGAGATTTGAGTTATATACAAACACACAGACACTCCTGAGGAAGGCTGTCACAGGTTCACTAGCTATGCCCCCTTCGACCCAGACTATAAGATAGTACTGACTGCCAACCACTATTTATCAGCTACTATAAAGGCCCTTATCAAAGGGTGTCCAATTCTACTGTGTAATGTTACTGTTGTCCAAATAGTAAGTGTAGCCCAGGGCTAAGGCTACTAGAGTGGCTTATGCAGTATCACCAAATACATGCCAGTACTCTGAGAACTTAAATTATCTCTACACAAAACAGCCACAGTTGAAAGGTTTAAAAATATTCAATAATAAATAAAACACAAGACAATACTCATCAATTCAACACAGTGATAATAGAGAGTTCAGAAACCACATAAAATACCATAAAACAATATTGTAGGACAGTCTGACATAAATATAGAAAACAGCTAGTCTAATCTTCCTATATTCTATCTATCTTTAGGAAAAATCACTGTTCTAAATTCTACTTACAAGGAAAAGTGCTGGTGAGTTGTTGTCAGCTCTGAAGACAAATACAAAATGTTACTCTTACATTCTGAGATAGCCCTTAAATTGATAATACACATTACTGCTGAGTCATTTCACTTTACATCATTCTTGACACTTCTGCTTAAGTTTCACAGGTTCACAGAACTCAAAATTGTAACATTCCTTTTTCTAATATGCACCTGCCAGGAAGCCACAGCAATAAAAAGACACTTTAAACGTAAAACCTAGTAATTATATTTGTCTTAAAACAATAGAAAGAATATCCAGCTCCAGACATCCTGTCTCAGAGCTTGAGATCAAACACAGTCGTAAAATCCTTTGCTTATCAGCTTTCTTCCAGCAGGGTGCACTGTGGTTACATTTTTGGAAGCTCAAAACATAGCACAGTTTTCTTACATTTGTAACACAAGCCTATGGATCATGTTAATATTTACAATGACATAGAATTATTTACAAAATTCTATCTGGCTGGGCTGGCAGCCCCTCAGTTTTTCACAAGAAGGATTACTGATTGTTCTGATAGAAAGTGTGGTGGGAGGGGGCATTTCATAGTTTTGAGACAGTAAAAAAGTATAGCATTTGACCAGCTGCAAGGTTAAGTTTTTCAGCTTTCAGCATCATTGCGTTTTTGGATCTTAGTGGCCTGTTAGGGTGGTATGTAGTCAATAAGGAGGAGAGGGAGGGGCAAGTTGACAGCTTGTATATGAGTTTATGTGCTGTGGTTAATTGTGAATAAGTGAGGTAGTGTGGGAGTTAAAGACAGTTTAGCTGTTGTAGAGATAAGCAGTGGTGTGCTAAGTTTTTTGAATTTGTTATAAATCTGGCGATTTTGTTGATGAGTCCAGTTTGTTTTTTAGGGAGGACTGGATATTGATGAGGATTGGGACACTGTATAGTAGAGATGGTAGCAGGAAGGATGGTGCTAGAGCTTTTTTAGCAGTAATATTAAGGTAGTATTTGTGTCTATATGGGTACCTAATTGTTGATGTGTTTTTTTTTTTTTTTTGATGTTGCTATGGATATGGCGGTCGAATGTTAGATTTTCATGAATAATAACTCCTAGCAGTTTGGTACTTGGAACAACTTCAATGAGAGTATTATTATGGAATTAGACAGAAAAATCATTCTTGTTCAGAGCAGTAGTTTTTTTTTTGGGGTGGGGGAATACTAGAAGTTTGTTTTTAATGGGATTTAGAGCAAGATGGTCATTTGACATCCAAGTTTTGGTTGAAGTGAAAGCATTTTGGTTAAGACATTGTAACTCAGATATAGATTAGGCAGTAGAGATGATTGTAGAATCATCTGCATACTGGATAATTGTGCCATAGGTTAGGGTGGTGTGAAAGTTGTTAATGAATATACTGAAAAGGAGGGGACCTAGTATAGATCCTTGAGGTACACCTGTGGTTGTGCTGAGAAAAGGTGAAAAGGAGTGTTGCCATTTGGTGGGTTGTTACCTATTAGTGAGATAGTCAGAGAACCAGTTTAAGGTATGCGGTGAGAGACCTACGTTGGTGAGTTTTGTGAGCAGAAGGGGATGTGAAACTGTGTTGAAGGCCTTAGAGAGATCTAGGAACAGTGAAGAAACTATGTAATTGGCATCGCAAGCCCCGTTTACTGTGTCCATAAAGGACATGAGAGCAGTGCAGGTACTATGATCTGGCCTGAAACTGTGCTGTGTGGGGAAAGTAACTGGTTTTGGACAAGATAGTTTGAGTGTGAATACATTTTTCTAATATTTTAGAGATGGGAGAGAGGATAGCGATGGGTTGGAAATTAGAGATATCAGAGTTGTTGCCACCTCTATGGAGTGGAAGACCAAATGCTTTCTTCTATATGTTTGGTATACTGGACTCCTGACTATATCTATTGAGGAGTATGCTGATAGAATAGGCAATGGAGTTTGCAGATAGTAGTAAAAATTCAGCAGATAAATTGTCTGGTGCATTAGTACAAGGTTTGAGTTTATGAAGTAGTTTCTTTATAGTGGAAGTTAGTATAGGTGAGAATGAGAATAGAGGAGTAGTACAGGAGTGTGAAGTAGGAGTTTCAGTTGGTCATGTGTGTACAGGTGGGAAGGTAGTGGTGAGTTTAGCTATGGTGTTGATAAAATATGATTTGTAGACTGAAGCTATCTCAGTGGGAGTTTTATCTGGATTAGGGCAAAGATTGTTATTTTTACTTGGAAGGAGTAGGGAATTGATTGTGCTCCAAACTTTATTTGGGTTTATTTTGTGTTGGTCTTGAAGGCTTAGGAAGTGTTCTTTTTTATTTTTAATCACTGGTCATTTTGCCTGGTTGCGTAATTGTTTATATTGAATGAGGTAATTTGGATTTTTATTTTTTTTGCCAGGTTTTCCCTAACAGAGTTGCTTAGTAAAGAGGGTCAGGATAGAGAAGATAAGGAAGGAGGAAACTCTGTTTTTGTACTTAAAAAACAGTACAATGATTAGAGCAGTTGTGTGGTTTTGCCTGTTATTACAATAATTGACTAACAATCCTTACATGAACATGTACTTAGCAGTAAAACAGTTGTACTTAAACAGTGTTAGACAAAAATCTTGCAGCATAGTAGTTATACTTTCATAATCAAGGCTGTTTTAACCACCAGATGCAGTTATATGAAAATTACCTGACAGTTGCTTCACTTTCTTATTCAACATATCAGCAGTGCTACATGAATTCTTTACAGTGTATTTTATTAAAAGAGAACATTCAGAAAGACAAGCTGATTGATTAGAAAGCAGTGACCTTACCTTTTACGTTGATGATGTGGTTTTGCTTAATGAAACAGCTGATGCAATAGATTTATGGGCAAAGAATGAAGTATTTTGTACTGTTCAGATAAATAGAAGACACACAGAGCTCAAAGTTGACACAGGTTCAAAGTGCAATATTATGTCAGCAGAAACATTTGCTAAAATATGTGCTGGTGAGAAGCTTGATTAGGAAAAGGGTGCAAAGCTTGTTGCTTATGGTGGTGAAGAAATTCAGACTGTAGGTTCAGTAGTGCTTTCATGTTCTTCTGCTGGGAACAGCTATGACTTGCAATATTATGTGTTCAAAAGGCGCATACAGTTGTTATTAGGCCTTAGATACAATTTGAAAATGGGACTACTTTCATTTAATAAGGAAGTACACGTTAGCTTGAAAGAACACTATTCTAGTTTTACCCACTCTATTTTTCTACCTATGCTGATCTTTTCGAAGACAAACTAGGCAAATTCCCAGGTGTGTACTCCATGAAGTTAGACACAGAGGTCAGTCCAGTTGTCAGTCCAGCCCAGAAAGTTCCAGTAACTATACAGAACAGAGTCAAAGCTGAGCTAGAAAAAATGGTGTAGCAAGGTGTAATTTGTCCAGTTGATGAATCTACTGAATGGGTATCTTCCATGGTCATGGCTCATAAAAAAGCTCAGATGATATCAGAATATCTACTGATCCATGAGATTTGAACAAAGCACTGAAAAGACCTCATCATCCTATGCGTACATTCAAAGAAGTCACTGCTGTTATGCCAAATGCTACAGTTTTTTTCTGTTTTGGATGCAAAGAGTTAATTTTGGCAAATTTTGCTTGACCAAAAATCCTCATTGCTAACCACTCTCAGTACTCCATTTGGCAAGTACAGATTTTTGAGAACGCCATTTGGGATAAATTCTGCCAGTGAAGTCTTCCATTGTCCCATGGAACAAATTTTTTTTTGGTTATCCATGTGCTATTATAGTAGATGATATTCTAGTAGGAGTTAATGGTGAAGCTGAGCATGACAGAAACCTCAAGAAAGTTCTGGAAAGAGCACATGAAGTGAATCTTATGCTGAATCCTCAGAAGTACAAGTTCAGGATATGTGAAGTTACTTACGTCGGTCATTTATTTACCAGTTCAGGCTTACAACCAGATCCTTCCAAGCAAACTGATATTCTCGAGATGCCAGCTCCAGACAATGTTCAAGCCCTACAATGTTTCCATAGCATGTTTAACTACCTAGGCAAATTCCTTCCAGACTTGAGCCAGCTTTCAGCACCACTTAGAGAGCTGACATGCAGGGATGTATCTTGGTCATGGTCACAGCAACACGAGAGAGCATTTGATGTCCTGAAGCAGAGAATTGCCAGTCCACCAACTCTCAGATGCTATGATGTTCACAAATCAGTTACTCTTTCTTGTGATGCTTCGAAATTTGGTCTAGATGCAGTCATTCTTCAAGAGGGCAGACCAGTAGCTATGCACCCAGAACTCTAACCCAAACTGAAATGCAGTATGCGCAGATTGAGAAAGAGCTTTTGGCAATTGTGTTTGCATGTTCAAAGTCCCATGATTATATTTATGGTAGACCTAGCCAGATTGAATCAGATCACCAACCTCTAGTCACTATTTTGAGAAAGCCTATGCATACAGCTCCTGCCAGATTGTAATGCATGATGCTCAAATTGCAAAAAGTATATTTTCAATCTTGTCTACACAAAAGGCAAACTTCTTTATCTTGCTGATACATTGTCCAGATCTGCAAGGAATACCACTTTGTGTCTTTTGGCTTTTCCCGGTTAGGGGTCGCCACAGCGGAACTCCGGTCCGCTAATGATTGGCAGTAGAGTTTTACGTGTTGGCTTGCCGGGTCTAACGCACAACCTTCAATGAAGGAACGCCCGTTCACGAATGTCACCACACAGAAGACGCTCTAACTGAGGATCGAACGGGCAACGTCTAACTGTGAGGCGACAACGCTACCGCAGCACCACTATTGCCAAGGAATACCACTGAACAGCGTGAAAATTAGTAACTTGATTTTGAAGTCATGGACATGAGAAATTTTTCTTTCACATGTCTTGATGAGCTTAGAAGTCATACAGCCACATATCCAGTTCTTCAGAAACTCAACCACTTTATCAGTCAAGGATGGCTGTCAAAGCAATCTTGCTTACCAGTTGACCTGCAACCATATTTTCCTTACAGAGATGAGATTTTGTCTCACAATGGTATCATCATGAAAGATCCAAAAGTAATTGTTCCAAAGTCCTTGCAACAAGAGTATATTACTATTTTGCATTGTGGCCACCCAGGAGCAGATTCTACCAAAAGAAGGGCGAGAGGATTAGTATTTTGGCCTTCTATGTCACAGGACATTGAGAGAGTACTTTCATCTTGTTCTGTATGTAATAGTGCTAAACCACATGAACAGAAAGAACCACTTCAGCTAAACCAGATTCCTGAACTACCTTGGTCAACAGTAGCTACAGACATTTTTGAATGGAACAGTCAACATTACTTGGTGTTAGTACACTCTTTTTCAAATTGATTTGTGATTGACCTACTTCCTAACCTAGTGTCCAGTGCTGTCACTACTAAGATGAAGAGTCATTCTGCAGTCCATGGTAGCCCACACAAAATTATTTCTGACAATGGTACACAGTGTACAAGCCAACAGTTCAAGAGATTTGCTGAAGAGTGGGACTTTACTCATGTTACAAGTAGCCCTGAGTACCCACAGTCAAATGGTTTGGCAGAATGTGCAGTTCAAAGTGCAAAACAATTACTAGAGAAGTTGAAATGAAACAATAGTGATATTTTTCTGAATCTCTTGAATCTCAGAAATATTCCTCATGATAAACATCTTGGTTCACCTGCGCAGAGACTTCCTTCGAAACAAACCAGAACCACATGTGTCAAGAACAACAGATCAGTGAAAACTCATCTGTTGAAGAAGTGCTTATCCTGGAAGTCCTGTTATTATGATAAGACCAGCAAACCACTCAATCCATTACAAGAAGGGGAGATAGTGAGGATACAGACATTCAAAGGTTTTGATCAGATTGGTATCATGAAAGGTGTATGTCCAGAGTAGAGATCATACATTGTGGAATCACAAAGAGTAGAATTTAGGCAGAATTGGAAACATTTGGTCCCGGTGTCCAAGCCTGTATTGCAGTATCATACCTGCGAGAAATACTTTAAATCTCAGAGTGAGTTATCCAGCATTCCAGTTCCAGAGGACTTTCCAGTAAATATCCCTGTTCCTGAGAAGAATCCAGAAACTCCAGAATCTGTTTGTTCACCAATGACTGTCCCTGTTGCTAAACCCAGTTCTGATTGCTATATCACTAGATCATGTCACATTTCCAGATCATGTTCCAGATGCACGGTAACTTGGACATAAGGACATGAATGCTGTGTTTATTTCTTAGTGTCTGTACAATTGCATGTCTTTTTCAAATGTCATTTTATTGTGGACAACTCATTAAAGAGGGAGGATGTAGATCAATATGCATGTATACCTTTAAGAAGCTTTCCATGGGCTTGCACAAGTGTATAAATACTCAGCATGTGCGAGCCTGACTGCCATTTTGTAGTAAGCTGTTGTGATGCAAGCATGCATGTCTGTGTAGTCTGTCAGTTAATCAGTTTGTTTCTATTTTGACAAGCACACTGCTAGACTGGTCCAACAACATGAATCACTTGAACTGCTCCATGCCCAACTAACCATAGGCGCAACCCCCCATCATATCATTGCTAGCTATAGATCCACTACTGAGTCTGGAAAACCACACCTCCTACCTAAACCTACTGGAATATTTTAACATTCAGCTGAACACCATACTTGTGGGAGACTTCAAATACCCCTCCATAAACTGAGAGACTTATGTGACCCATAATTCACTTGCTCAGAGGTTTTTGGACTTTGTCAATGCAAACACCCCAGAGCAACTACTTAACTCCCCAACTAGAGATACAAATATCATAGACCTAGTACTCAAGAACATGGGGGAATGATGCTCCCCCCATGCATTAACTCCCTTCTGGTAAGATCTGACCACAAAATGATTTTGTTTAGTATTAAAACCTAGAAATCCCATCAAACTCAAAACCTATTAAGAACCTTGCTAAGGCCAATTACCTCAAACTAAGTGACAGCTTATTAAACTTCCAAGCCCCTCCAAACCCAGATGACACTGAGGCCTACTCTGAGCTGTACACAAAAGCACTGTACAACCATATTCATAACTGCATAGAGGAGGCAATACCTGTCTGAGTCAAACCTATGGTTACAGGCAAAAATAAACCACCCTGGTGGACCCTTAGCATAAACAGGCTATTCAACAAAAGGAAAAATCCTCTCCAAAGCCGAGAAGGAACAGAAAAAACAGTGCAAAAAGACACTTACCAGTCTAAACAGACAAATTAGAGAGCAGGTAAAATCTGCCAAAGCAAACTGTAATGCAAAGGTAGCCTCCTAGGTGAAAGATAACCATGACACTTTTTTTAATTAAGTTTGTAACCAAAGGGGAAATGCTCAGCAATGTGCCAAGTTAATCATAAATGGCAACACTTACACCTAGCCTGAAAGTATACCAGACTTGCTGATCAACAACTTCAGTTCAAACTTCTCTCCCCCATCACCTCCTACCACACCCAAAGAAATATCCACAACATTCCCCCTACTGGACATAATGAGGGAACAGGTTCTTACTGCTCTCGCTAAAGCCAAAAACACAGCCTCCATGGATCTCAAGAACATTCCACGATGCTTCCTAAACAGCTTAAAACAGAACCTATCAGGGCCACTAAAAACCCTCTTTAACCACAGCCTCCAGATGGGCTTTGTACCAGAGAAATGGAGGACTGCAACAGTCATCCCGCTGTACAAAGGGGGCCCCATCAACTGACCCAGGGAACTATAAACCTATAAGCTTAACCAGTCTTATCTGCAAGGTCATGGAGAGAATTCTCATGAACCTGATCAGTAACAGCACAAGAAATCTCCAAACACTGGACCACACCCAATTTGGCTTTGTCAAACAGAGGTCTTGCCTGCTCAATCTGGTGGACTTCAATGCTTCCCAAACAGCTTAAAACAGAACCTATCAGGGCCACTAAAAACCCTCTTTAACCACAGCCTCCAGATGGGCTTTGTACCAGAGAAATGGAGGACTGCAACAGTCATCCCGCTGTACAAAGGGGGCCCCATCAACTGACCCAGGGAACTATAAACCTATAAGCTTAACCAGTCTTATCTGCAAGGTCATGGAGAGAATTCTCATGGACCTGATCAGTAACAGCACAAGAAATCTCCAAACACTGGACCACACCCAATTTGGCTTTGTCAAACAGAGGTCTTGCCTGCTCAATCTGGTGGACTTCAATGAGAAAGTCTTCAGGACCATGGATGGAGGTAAAATGGCACACACCACTTATCTAGACCTGGCCAAAGCCTTCGACACAGTCCCCCACTTGGGGATCTTAGATAAACTTAATGAGTTAGGCATAAACCCCTACATCATCAGAAGGATAGCAAACTGGCTCACTGACAGTATACATGTTATTTGGATAGGTGAATCCACTTCTGATAAGAAACCTGTTACTAGTGATGTTCCACATAGCTCAGTGTTGGGACCCCTCCTGTTTTGTATAGACTTCTCTGAAGTGAAGGTCAATGCTGGGGGCCTCTGGCTGACCAAGTTCGCTGATGACTGTAAGCTAGGAGCAATCACTGAATTCCTAAATGATGCTGACATTCTAGAAACAGGCCTAAAAAAATGACAAAATTATACAAGAGTTATGCATTCCATGAACCTGAACTTTATTTGTGACTCTAACAAAAATTTGCCAGAGAGACAGATTCATATCCCAAAGCCTACCTTGTCTATGGAATAAACTTCCCCATCTTTGCAAAACAAAGCCCATCCTCATTCTCTTAAAAAAGAATTTGGAGGGAGGAATGGATGGATGGATGGATGGATGGATGGATGGATGGATGGATGGATGGCGAACCGTAAATTCACTCCTGGGGTACTGCCCATGCCCCTTATGGACAGAGGTAGTCTGTAAAATTACTCAGGGCCCCAACACCCAAAGACTCACTACCCTGATACTACCTCATCCCACATCTCAGGAATTAAGATATAATATTGTCATATCGGGTGTTATTGCCTACTCTTGTAAAGGCTCTTGTGACATTAGCCTAGTAATCGCCTATGAACTTATGAACTGCCACATATCCAATATAGTAAGAAAGTGCTTTTTCATTGTAAGGCTTATTACTAAGGGTTTTAAGTCTATGTCCATGGCTCTGATCATTCCACTGCACTTATCAGGCCATTCATTTAGTATAAGGCTGCATTTGGTATGTACCTGTCAAAACATTTCACACAACTTGAACCCCACTATACTTTTTTTACTGAGAAAATCAAGGGCCTAAAACATAAAAGCTATGTGAACCATCTCAAAGTCTTTTTCCTCTTCTCAGTTTCTACATACTACTGAGGGACGATCTCTGTCTCACATATAGACCCCCAGCAGACCCTGTCCTGTAAGACTTACTGCACCTTTACAAGTCCAATGGGGGCATAAACACCCACTCAAGAGCTCTAAATCTCTTTTGCAGTATAAACAGAACATATTGATGGGATAAATATGTATCACAGAGAATACATGTTGATCGATCAACAGCACTTTCATCAAGTGTTGAATGATTGATGGAAGAAGAGGAAAAACATTTTGCCAAACCTTAGAAGCAAGCTATTTTTGCAGGGGGGGAAGCTCCCATGTTCTCCACATTTGGGGAGACACCCCAATACACACACACCATGAACTTAAATATACCTACTCAGAGGTCACACAACAGTGAAGAAAAAATAAAAGTCTACCGTATGTGAAACTTGTTTTGCTTCTTTTCTATCAATCATGCAGCACTCAAGGAACCTATCACAGATAATACAACTTCTTTGGAATGTTCTTCCTTTCCACATAAAGCAAAGTACTCCTCTTACTCTATTTGTACATAATCTGTTTGAATGAATGGATAACCGCAAATTCATCCCTGATTTAGCATGCTGGTTTCTCATAGACAGGGGCAAAGTGTACTAATTGTTCTGCTCATCTTTGGGTTATTCATACATAAGATATAAGAGCTGAAAGCTTGATGAGAATGTATGGCTAGGCTTCCAAAGACCCTCATGGATCAGTAGCCTAGTAAGTGCCTAAGAATCTATGAACTACCATTCACTCAGAGGAAGAATAATTCTTCTGGTGTTGTAGGGATTCCACACAAAGAAACTGAGGGTGGCCTAATGGTTAAGGTGTTTGCCTTACAAGCACAAGGTGCTGGGTTTGAGTCTCACAATGGATAATTGGCTAGGCTTACAATGCTCGCAAGGGCAGTTAGCTTAGTACTAACCCATGATTTCCATGAAGATACTTTGAATTATCCTTTTTAGTGGTGTTTCACATGATGCGATGTTTGCTCTGAGAGTGCTGATGGAGAAGTACAGAAGGAGTTGCATTGTGTCTTTGTGGACTTAGAGAAAGCATATGACATGGTGCCTAGAGAGGAGTTGTGGTATTGTATGAGGAAGTCGGAAGTGTCAGAGAAGTATGTAAGAGTGGTACAGGATATGTACGAGGGTAGTGTGACAGCGGTGAGGTCTGCGGTAGGAGTGACAGATGCATTTAAGGTAGAGGTGGGATTACATCAAGGATCAGCTCTGAGCCCTTTCTTATTTGCAATGATGATGGACAGGTTGACAGACAAGATCAGACAGGAGTCCCTGTGAACTATGATGTTTGCAAATGACATTGTGATCTGTAGTGAGAGTGGGGAACAGGTGGAGGAGACCCTGGAGAGTTGGAGATATGCTCTAGAGAGAAGAGGAATGAAGGTCAGCAGGACTAAGGCAGAATATATGTGTGTGAATGAGAGGGAGGATAGAGGAATGGTGAGGATGCAGGGAGCAGAGGTGGCGAGGGTGGGTGAGTTTAATTACTTGGGATCAACAGTTCAGAGTAATGGTGAGTGTGGAAGAGAGGTGAAGAAGAGAGTACAGGCAGGATGGAGTGTGTGGAGAAGAGTGTCAGGAGTGATTTGTGACACACGAGTACCAGTAAGAGTGAAAGGGAAGGTCTACAAGAGGGTAGTGAGACCAGCTATGTTATATGGGTTGGAGACAGTGGCATTGACAAAAATCAGGAGTCAGAGCTTGATGTGACAGACATGAAGATGTTAAAATTTGCACTGGGTGTGACGAGGATGGACAGGATAAGGAATAAGTATATTAGAGGGTCAGCCCAGGTTGGAAGGTTTGGAGACAAAGCCAGAGAGACAAGATTACGTTGGTTCGGAGATGTGCTGAGGAGGGATGCAGAGTATATTGGGAAAAAGATGCTAAGGATGAAGCTGCCAGGTAACAGGAAAAGAGGAAGGCCTAAGATAAGGTTTATGGATGTGTTGAGAGAGGACATTCAGGTGGTTGGTGTGACAGAGTAAGATGCAGAGGACAGGAAGAAATGGAAACAGTTGATCCGCTGTGGCAACCCCTAACGGGAGCAGCCGAAAGAAGTGGTGTTTCACATAAGGTGTTATTCCAGATAATCCCAAAAAGGTGCTAAGAAAACGGAGTGGAGATGAATGTATTACCAGTTCATTTATTTAAGCCACAAGCGTCAAAGCAACAAATACATACACAAAAACCATAAACGCCTTAAAACATAAAAGATGCGTTTTCATCTTATGAGATTCAACTTCGTCAGATGACCAGTGTATTTTAATTTCCTATATTTATATTAACACCAATTAATTAAAACCAATACAAAAGAAAAAATTGAATTCAGGGAATTATGGTGGCAATTGACCCTGGAGGCAGGGAACCCCCCTGGATTGAATGACTACCTTTCAATTCTACCTTTATTAAAGTTAAGATCAGCTGAACTTTGAAGGCAGTTTAAGGTAACAGCCACAAGATGGCAATATACCCATTTATGTATTGGATTTGTTATATTACTTTTCCCTATGGATTTTCACCACTTCAAAATTAGATTAAATAATTCTTTTAAACATTTTTATAAAATGTTTATATAATGATTTTTAACATGTTTAAATTATTTTGATTTAGGACCGTTATTTTTTAATAATAAAAAGAATTTTTTAAGATTTTTAGACGGAAATAATTGGTAATTTGTGATAAATATCCAGTTTGCTACTTAAGAAAACATGGGAATGAATATTCATAAAATGCAAAGGAGGTTGAATGAGAACAAGGTGGAGTATATTTGAATGTTTGAATATTCAAATATTTAAACAATGGGATTTTAATACAATACAATTGGTTGTTTTAAATATTGAGAACTGTTTTGTATTGGTTTTAATTAATTGGTGTTAATATAAATATAGGAAATTAAAATGCACTGGTCATCTGACGAAGTCGAATCTCATAAGACGAAAACGCATCTTTTATGTTTTAAGGCGTTTATGGTTTTTGTGTATGTATTTGTTGCTTTGACGCTTGTGGCTTAAATAAATGAACTGGTAATATATTCATCTCCGCTCTGTTTTCTTAGCACCTTTTTGGGATTATTGGTTGATTCGGTGCTGGTTCTACTCTTTTTTCTTGGTTCTTGTTATTCCAGATACCTCCTTCACAAGCGATCAGTTTACAGTTACATAATACTTAGGAAAATCAAGATGTTTCATGCCATATTGACTGTACATATTGTAAATTCACTGTTATCTAAAACTTTTTGTCCATTATCCAAAGTTTGAATGTCTTTATGTCCTTCTGTGTATTTCATATGGTGCATTAGTATATTCAAAGATTTATTACACTCTTTCTTTTAATGTTAAGGGAACTGCAATGAAATGATACACCGATGTGAAGTAACAATACCATAAACATAGTTTTAAGGGGGAGGTAGTCTATAAAGGGTTTACAAGACTTTTCAAGGAATTTAGCTGAGAAATGCTGCCAATGGATTTATGTCTCTCTTCATAGCTGTTTTACTATACTTTTGTGTGGGCTTGCCTGTATCTATCTAAACTTAGGTTCATAGGTAGTTACTAGGTAAGCTGTCCAGAAGACCATTTAGGAGCCAAGTTCCCAATTGTACCAGAAGACTGGTTAAATTACTTCCTCAGTTATATAATAGGTAATGGAAGCTGATGGAAGCAAACCCTGGGCCACAAGAGGAAGGTCATTAACAGCTCATAGCCTTAATCCTTGGCACTAACCTGTCAGACAAAAATGAATCAAAGCACCAGGAATAGGAATAAAAGTCACAGCCTTCTTATCTTTTGGCACCAAAACTGAGCATGTTAACTACTGAGCCACTGACGCCTACACTCACACCTCTCAACCTCTTAAGCACAAGGAATCTGGACAAAGGCAATGATAATGAGGGCAAATGCCCAAATTCAGGCACAAATTTTAAATACACTCTTATAAACTTAGGAAGTTCTATAAAATAAGATTTTCTATTAGCATATATTTTCTAAAGGATTTTAAGTCTCAAACTTAAAATATATGACATTATTTAGGAACTTTTTTCTCAGTGATTTGCCAGAAAAACATAATTTTTACAATGAACAGACCAAAAATATGAAGCAAAACGCATTCTGCAAAAATCTGCACAGTTGAGCGGTATTATATCACATGTCACCACATAGCCAATTAGAAGTTTTTAATTAATTATTTTTAGTTTGGGTGGTGCGGCTTTATTCCCAAATGTAGGTCAAATATCATGAAAAGGTAGACATGCTAGGACATAGGTACAAGCAAAGAAGTTGCAGCAATGTGGGCGTGGTCTGAATGATTTATTTATTTATTTATTTATATTTGTTGACCGGGAGTGTCCGACTGGACATAGGTCCATTTTCAGCGGAGGCCCGGGGAGAAAAGCTCCACAGTTAAAATAAACAGACATTAGTTACATTGGATTACATAGCAATTAACAATTTTCATAGCAATTACTTACAACATATTTACAGATGAAGAACATAGTACATCAGTAGACAACTAGAATCTTTATCTGTGAAGTACATAGACATTAACAAATGTTACAAGAAGAAGTTCCTGCTGTATAATAAGTACTGGCTTATGATTGGCTTGCTATAATCAAGGTAGTTAGTGGAGTGGAAAGAAAGGTAGTGGTTGGATGGGGAGGGTGATATTAGAGTGGGAGTTGCAAGGGCATAGCCAGCATGTTTTTAGGTGCACTTTTAGTAAAGTTTTGAAGTGGGTGCATGATGGTATGGAGGTAACTGTGGGTGGAAGGGAGTTCCATAATTTGGCTATGGTGCAAGAGAATAGTGCTTCACCAGCAGAGTTATTGGCTTTAGTGATCTGCAAGTGAATTTTGTTGCTAGATCTTAGTGGTCTGGTGGTGCGATAGGGTTGGAGTAGATTCTGGAGGGATGGGACATTTAGTGGATGATTTACTAGTTTGTGGGCAAGTGAGAGTTGATACCATTGAAGGAGGTGAGGGAGTTCAAGCCAGCCCAGTTCAGCAAGTGAGAGACAGTGGTGACTACGGTAGGATGCCCCTGTGGCGAATTTGGCGATTTTGTTGTAGCAGGTCTCTAGCTTGTTTAAATCGCATTGCCTTAGGTTGGTATATATTGGACAGGCATAAAGTTGGGTGGAGATAAGGTGGGAATTTGCTATTGAAATCTTTGCTGCTTTGGTGATGATTGACATGCCAAATGGTCATGATGCCATATGCAAATTATACATGGTTGACTGTCATGCAGATTTAACAGTGACATCAGGCATACATTGGCTGTCGATTGACACAAATGAAAATCACCCCCTGTACATGTGATTTCTGAATGCTATTGAGACTCTCCAGTGCTAAATGAATTAAAAGCTGCGGGTCATAGCTCTCAACCTCAGTGCACAAAAAATCTGGACAAAGCCAAAAATAATAGGGGGACAAAGCCCCAAAAATACAGACAAATTTTAAATATTGCTCTTATAAACTTAGAAAGTTGATAGACTGCAAGGTCTTGTGTTACAATGCATTTTGTAAAGAATATGAAGTCTGAAATCCAAATGCCTGTCATTATATAATGACTTCAGACCTCACTTATTTGTTGCAGAAATCCAGAAAACCACAAATTTTATGAGGAAAAGACCAAAAATATGAGGCAAAAATCAGGACATTCTGCGAAAATCTGTACAGTTCATAGGATCATAGGAAGTTATTAGGCTATTGGCCCTGAGGCCCTTACAAGCCTAGCCAAGAACTTAGCCCATGTTCCAACAAGTCAGCATCCGATGCCCCTGTCCAGCAGGGACACAGGTGGAATCCCAGGGAATTTTCTATTCCCGATCAGGTTATCCAGGCTGCACTTAAAAAGGGTTAATGAGGTGCTCTGCTTGACGTGGACAGGGAGTCTAGTCCACAGAAGGGGAAGACTCTGGGACACAAATCTGTTCTGCCAACAAGTCCTATTGATGTCACAGACCAGGTTGAGGTCACGCATACAGGTTACTCGAGTTGAGCTTGACTTGCGGATCTGCAGCAGTCCCATCAAGGTTAGGTCTGAGATTGCTTTGTATGCCAGACAGAGGTCACCTCTGAGGAGTTTGTATGAGAATGAGTAGAGGGACAGGGTTTTCAGCCTATCTACATAGGGTAGATGCTTGAGGCCCTGGATTCTCCTGGTGAGGAGCTTCTGTGGTCTCTCAGCTGCTACATGTGCTTTGTGAGGTACATGCCTAAAGGGGCATTGTACTCAATATTGGGTCTTATAAGGGAAGAATACAGGGATACCAATGAAGCGCTTCCAGGAAAAACCAACTCAGGAAATATGCACGAACCAAAATATATTCCCCAGAATGAAAAGCCACGATCCACGATGTAAAAACACTGATTAATTATAGTAAAATACAAAAACTGTTGAGCGCTTTCATCTAACAATCGTAGATTTCATCAGAACAAATAACAGCTCAATGACCAAACTTTAAATAGTTAAAAAAATGCCCAAAAGATACCACCTGATCTATTAGTGTTCAATTAAAATTTAAAAATATATGTACTCATACAATATCTTATTCCTAAATGAAAACAAAAAAAAATGATAGAACTCATTTGTAATAGTATTTATGATATAAAAATGCACCTTATAACTTATTTGACTAATGAATGTATACATTTACATACCTAAATTTATAATTAATATAATGACCTGTTGTCCTTTTGACATATTTATTACACATAAAAGTTAAATTAATATACCTACTAATACATATTGTGATACCTAGTGTCCTAATATATAGATATTTAAAATGTACAATAAATACAACAAATACATACATAAATTACATTGATGTTCATAAGCACTTTCCCAGACAACAATATTACACCATTAAAAGAGGTTTAGTGGGGATGTGTTCATTAATACCTGGGTGGCTGGCAGCATTAAGCCTAATCTGCCACTTAATATCTCTTTCCCCCAGTATCGCTTTAATGTTGCCTCACCTAGGATTACTACTGACCACTTCCAATATTGCAAATTTGAATGTTTCACAGTCAGGGCTGTCTTCTATATGCCTTAACAATGCATAATTTTTATCTTTTTTCTTGATACAATATAAGTGGTCATAAATCCTATTTCGGAGCCTTCTGTCCGTTTTTCCAACATAAAAACTGGGACAGGGGGTACACTTCCCTAGGTATACCACATGCTGCGATTGACAATTTCCTCTTCTCAAGATTATGATACTTTTTTGGCTATTCTCCAGAATAATCTTGTCTTCTAACAATATATTCGAACATTGGTTACAATGTCCACATTGTCTGGTCCCTATTAGCCTCTTCTTCCCATAATTATTACAATTGTTAGTTCTTATTTCTATCATACTTTTAAGGTTCTTCCCTGTTTTGTAAACAAAAGTTGGTCTATCCCCTATCTTTTCACATATCCCCTCATCGCTTGTGAGAATATTCCAGTTAGAATCCATAATGTTTCTAACCTCCCCTACATGTTGTCCATACTCTAGTATGTATGCTTTTTGATACATCTTGTTGGCAGATATTAGTTGTCTATCACAACGTAAATTATATTCTTTCCCCAGTAATGGTGGGTACTTATTCCCCCATTCCTTTATTACATATTCAGTGACATCTCTGACTAAAGATTCCGGGTATCCCCTCTGACTAAATAAATTCCCTATAAATTTGATTTCCTCCACCATGTCGTCCCTTCTAGATGTCATCCTAGCTGCCCTTATACACTGACCTTTTAAAATACTTTTTTTCTGTGCATAGGGATGATTACTAGAAAATTCCAAATAAGCGTTGCAAAAAGTTTCTTTCCTGTATATTTTTGATTGAAAAGTTTTTCCATCACTAAAAATGAAGGTGTCTAGATAATTAATTCCCGTCCTACTACTATTATACATGAACTCCAAATATGGTGTACTTCCATTGATATATTGTATAAATCTATCCAGGGCTGTTTCATCTACCTTCCATAACACAAACAGATCATCCAAAAATCTCACATAGCAACCTATATATTCCATCCAAGGTGAGTGTAGTATGTATTGTTCCTCCCAATCCAACAAAACCAAATTAGCGTATATGGGGGCACATGCCGCCCCCATAGCCACACCTGAAATCTGTTTGTAATACTCTCCTTCGAAGTAGATGTAGTTATTCTCTAAAACAATATTCATAAATTCAGATAGAAGTTCCACCTGTTCTTTATCCAATTGACTGTGTTTATTCAAACTACTTATAAATCTAGTCACCCCATCAATACGAGGTATACATGTAAATAACTCTTTAACATCTATAGTGACAAATGTCAAATTCTCCTCCCATAATTCTTTCTTAAACATGCTGAGAAATTCCCAGGAATCTTTAACTAAATGTGGTACCCTAGAATATATGTGTTTTGACCAATGGTCTATTACTTTGCCAAAGGGAAATGTTTTACTTCGACTTCCTGAAATAATAGGTCTGAAGGGGGGATTGTTAACATTCTTGTGTACTTTGGGAATCCCAACAATGGTGGCCAAGGTGGGATGTTCAACTTTCAAAAATCCATATAAGTTACTATTGAGTCGCTCATCCAATAAGAACTTCTCTAAATATAAGTCAATCCTTCTGTGTGCTATATTAATTTGATTGATGGAGGATACCTCATATTGTTCAGACATGTGTAGTATATCAAACATTTTCTGTGTGTATTCATCCGTATCATACAACACCACCCCACCCCCTTTATCTGGTGTCATAATTCTGATGTTATATGTTTCACAAATGGTCCTGAGGACCCTGTCATCTGCAGAACTCCAATTACTATAACATCCATTTTTCTGTACCTTACCATGTAGTCCATATATTTTCTTACTAACTACTTTTTCAAACGTATTTAAAGTACTATGCATGGGTGGAGTGAATGTACTTTTTTTCTTAAATTCCTTATTATTTGTGTCACCATGACCAATTCCCTGGAAAAATATCCCCAAATGTAACTTCCTCATGTACAATTTCAACTCAACCAATGTATCCACCACATCAAATTTTCTCTTGGGAATATATTTCATACCCTTAGAAAACAGGGAAAAATATTCCTTTTCAATGGGATATTGTGTGTAGTTGTATATTTTGTAGTCCCCTAAACTGTGCATGACTCCCTCAGTAACAATAGATACACAATTGGCCTCTACTTGTCTCGCTGCTCCCAATGGGAGTGATGTCTCACCCTCTCCTCTTGTCTCCATTCCTGATTCTCCCATCTGCGATTCCCCTTGGCAAGTAACTCCCCATCTAAAAAATCGTTCTCATTATAATTCCTCCAGTTATGTTCCCTCCTGGTTTCTACTCTGTTATGTCCTCCTCTAGTGAATCCAAATTCATTTTTCTCATAAATATTCCTATTCCTTTTCCATTTGTATGCAGTATGATTCTGGTATTGCTTCATATCCCTTAAAAATTTATTGCACTTCCTGTCAAACAATTTTTTACAATTACTGTCAGCATACTGATATTGTTTAACATGTAATCACTCCCATTGTGGGTATAATAGATCATGGGTAATAGAAATGTTAAGTTCTTCAACATCTTTCAACAACAAATTGATTTTACTATCATTACATGAAATTATAAATTCCATAAATTGAATTCCAAAACAATCAAACATTTTGTTACAAGCCCGTATGTTAGTGTCATTAAGATCAATTCCTAAGGGCTGTTTAAAAAAATGTAAACCCATAGGTACAATTCCACTATCTATACACTTGCGTAGGTATAGATTATCCATCTGTAAAGCTTTTATACTATTGAGCTTCTTACCAAAACTAAATATCATGTCTGTTATAGAACCACAATCAATTTTAACTTTGGGCTGGTCCATAGGATTCACTAGAGGAGGACATAACAGAGTAGAAACCAGGAGGGAACATAACTGGAGGAATTATAATGAGAACGATTTTTTAGATGGGGAGTTACTTGCCAAGGGGAATCGCAGATGGGAGAATCAGGAATGGAGACAAGAGGAGAGGGTGAGACATCACTCCCATTGGGAGCAGCGAGACAAGTAGAGGCCAATTGTGTATCTATTGTTACTGAGGGAGTCATGCACAGTTTAGGGGACTACAAAATATACAACTACACACAATATCCCATTGAAAAGGAATATTTTTCCCTGTTTTCTAAGGGTATGAAATATATTCCCAAGAGAAAATTTGATGTGGTGGATACATTGGTTGAGTTGAAATTGTACATAAGGAAGTTAAATTTAGGGGTATTTTTCCAGGGAATTGGTCATGGTGACACAAATAATAAGGAATTAAAGAAAAAAAGTACATTCACTCCACCCATGCATAGTACTTTAAATACGTTTGAAAAAGTAGTTAGTAAGAAAATATATGAACTATATGGTAAGGTACAGAAAAATGGATGTTATAGTAATTGGAGTTATGCAGATGACAGGGTCCTCAGGACCATTTGTGAAACATATAACATCAGAATTATGACACCAGATAAAGGGGGTGGGGTGGTGTTGTATGATACGGATGAATACACACAGAAAATGTTTGATATACTACACATGTCTGAACAATATGAGGTATCCTCCATCAATCAAATTAATATAGCACACAGAAGGATTGACTTATATTTAGAGGAGTTCTTATTGGATGAGCGACTCGATAGTAACTTATATGGATTTTTGAAAGATGAACATCCCACCTTGGCCACTATTGTTGGGACACCCAAAGTACACAAGAATGTTAACAATCCCCCCTTCAGACCTATTATTTCAGGAAGTCGAAGTAAAACATTTCCCTTTGGCAAAGTAATAGACCATTGGTCAAAACACATATATTCTAGGGTACCACATTTAGTTAAAGATTCCTGGGAATTTCTCAGCATGTTTAAGAAAGAATTATGGGAGGAGAATTTGACATTTGTCACTATAGATGTTAAAGAGTTATTTACATGTATACCTCGTATTGATAGGGTGACTAGATTTATAAGTAGTTTGAATAAACACAGTCAATTGGATAAAGAACAGGTGGAACTTCTATCTGAATTTATGAATATTGTTTTAGAGAATAACTACATCTACTTCGAAGGAGAGTATTACAAACAGATTTCAGGTGTGGCTATGGGGGCGGCATGTGCCCCCATATACGCTAATTTGGTTTTGTTGGATTGGGAGGAACAATACATACTACACTCACCTTGGATGGAATATATAGGTTGCTATGTGAGATTTTTGGATGATCTGTTTGTGTTATGGAAGGGAGATGAAGCAGCCCTGGATAGATTTATACAATATATCAATGGAAGTACACCATATTTGGAGTTCACGTATAATAGTAGTAGGACGGGAATTAATTATCTAGACACTTTCATTTTTAGTGATGGAAAAACTTTTCAATCAAAAATATACAGGAAAGAAACTTTTTGCAACGCTTATTTGGAATTTTCTAGTAATCATCCCTATGCACAGAAAAAAAGTATTTTAAAAGGTCAGTGTATAAGGGCAGCTAGGATGACCTCTAGAAGGGATGACATGGTGGAGGAAATCAAATTTATAGGGAATTTATTCAGTTAGAGGGGATACCTGGAATCCTTAGTCAGAGATGTCACTGAATATGTAATAAAGGAATGGGGGGATAAGTACCCACCTTTACTGGGGAAAGAATATAATTTACGTTGTGATAGACAACTAATATCTGCCAACAAGATGTATCAAAAAGCATACATACTAGAGTATGGACAACATGTAGGGGAGGTTAGAAACATTATGGATTCTAACTGGAATATTCTCACAAGCGATGAGGGGATATGTGAAAAGATAGGGGATAGACCAACTTTTGTTTACAAAACAGGGAAGAACCTTAAAAGTATGATAGAAATAAGAACTAACAATTGTAATAATTATGGGAAGAAGAGGCTAATAGGGACCAGACAATGTGGACATTGTAACCAATGTTCGAATATATTGTTAGAAGACAAGATTATTCTGGAGAATAGCCAAAAAAGTATCATAATCTTGAGAAGAGGAAATTGTCAATCGCAGCATGTGGTATACCTAGGGAAGTGTACCTCCTGTCCCAGTTTTTATGTTGGAAAAACGGACAGAAGGCTCCAAAATAGGATTTATGACCACTTATATTGTATCAAGAAAAAAGATAAAAATAATGCATTGTCAAGGCATATAGAAGACAGCCCTGGCTGTGAAACATTCAAATTTGCAATATTGGAAGTGGTCAACAGTAATCCTAGGGGAGGCAACATTAAAGCGATACTGGGGGAAAGAGAGATTAAGTGGCAGATTAGGCTTAATGCTGCCAGCCACCCAGGTATTAATGAACACATCCCCACTAAACCTCTTTTAATGGTATAATATTGTTGTCTGGGAAAGTGCTTATGAACATCAATGTAATTTATGTATGTATTTGTTGTATTTATTGTACATTTTAAATATCTATATATTAGGACACTAGGTATCACAATATGTATTAGTAGGTATATTAATTTAACTTTTATGTGTAATAAATATGTCAAAAGGACAACAGGTCATTATATTAATTATAAATTTAGGTATGTAAATGTATACATTCATTAGTCAAATAAGTTATAAGGTGCATTTTTATATCATAAATACTATTACAAATGAGTTCTATAATTTTTTTTTGTTTTCATTTAGGAATAAGATATTGTATGAGTACATATATTTTTAAATTTTAATTGAACACTAATAGATCAGGTGGTATCTTTTGGGCATTTTTTTAACTATTTAAAGTTTGGTCATTGAGCTGTTATTTGTTCTGATGAAATCTACGATTGTTAGATGAAAGCGCTCAACAGTTTTTGTATTTTACTATAAGAATACAGGGATGTTATGACCTCCTTGTCCCTGGATCAGATACCCTTACTAGTGAGGTGGGCCATGTAGAAAGCTTTCCATACAATGGAGGCAGTATGGTGGTCAAAAGTCGGTTTTCTATCAACCTGGGTGCCCACGTCCCTTATGACTGATTGCGTGCTTAAGACCTTGTTATTAATGTGATCATTTGTGGGGATGTCACTCTCCCCAAAGGGGATGATGATGCATTTTTTGGCATTCAGTTTGAAGCCATGTTTCTGGCACCAGTCATTTGTATGGGTGAGGCCCCATTGGAGGATGTCCACATCACTAGGGGAATTGATGATACTGCCCAACTCGCAGTCATCTCCAAACTTGGTCAGACATAGGCCACTGGTTTTGGCATGCACCTCAGAATTGTATATCCCAAATAACAGAGGCCCCAAAACTGATCCCTGGAGTACACTGCTCATTACAGGTCTTCTGCTTGAGGTGGTTTCCCCTATTTTGACTAGGTGGGTTCTATTAGTGAGCCAGTTTGCTACCCATCTGGTAACATATGGATTGATGCCTAGTTGAGAGAGTTTATCTACTATACCCAAGTGGGGAATAGTATGGAAGGTTTTGACCAGGTCAGGGTAGGTGGTGTGCACCATCTTCCCCTCATCCTTAGCTTTGGTGACTGTCTCAAAAAAGTCAACCATATTTAACAGGCATGACCTCCCCTTGGCGAAACCAAACTGTGTGGGATCGAGTGTTTGGAGGTTGCCAATGTCCTTGTTAAAGAGGTCCATGATAATCTGTTCCACAGCCTTGCAGATCAGGCTAGTTAGGCTGTTGGGTCTATAATTTCCTGGATTGGTGGATGCTCCACCTTTGTGCAAAGGGATGACAGTGGCTGTCCTCCACTCGGTTGGGATGAAGCCGGTACTCAGGCTTTAGTTGAATAGGGTGCCTAATGGTGCTGCAAGTTCCTGCCTGAGTTCATGTAGGATGCAGACTGGGATGTTATCAGGTTGCATGAAGGGTGTATTTTTTGCCTTTGAGAGGGCAGTGATAACTTGATCTCTAAAGATAAGGGGAGGGGGGCAGGTGCTGGGGATGTCCTGATTTACTGATGGGGGGACAGAGGGATGAAGTTTTCACTGAAACTGTCTGCCAGCAGGTTGCCTATATCTACAACGTTTGTGTATATGGTGTCCTTGCCCACCAGTTCTGAGAAGATCTGAATGCTTTCTTTGAGACAGTCAACATATATGAAGAAGGCCTTATGATTGTCTTTAGTAGATGTGGCCAGTTTGGACTCAAAGTTTGATTTGGAGGATTTCACTAGTGCTCTTATTTCCTTGTTCAGGCTAAGGGGAGATTGCTTCCAATTAGGCACCTACTCCTTCTTGGTCCTGGACAGCAATTTTTTTTCCTTTTACTATAGAGCTTATTTATTGCAGATGTCTACCAGACAGGTTTACTCTTCCTTGAGAAAGATGATTTTGTCCTGTTGGGTATTCCTGATTCCATGCAGCTATATAAATGCTCATATAGTACTTTGGTGTAGGTTTAGACATATGTGCCAGTTCCTATGGAGGGGGGGGGGGGGGCTGTGAAGCTGTTTATACCTTTCTTCAGTAGGTTGTAATCAGTTTTAGAGAAGTTTTTTTTTGTTTGACCCTAGCTAAAGGAGGGGGGGTTCGGGGGAAATGGTGACTTCGAAAGTGACCGCTTTGTGGTCAGATCTTACTAGGGAGGATGACACTGTAGGGATGCTGCAGTGGTTACTCGTGTTGGTTAACACCAGATCCAAGATATTATCACCTCTTTTGGGGATGTTGACCAGCTGGTCCAAGGCATTTGATTTGAAGAAATCAAGGAATCTCTGGGCATTTGTGTTTTGGCGTGAGTAGTTCTTCCAATTTATGGTTGGATAGTTAAAGTCGCACACGATCAGTGTAAAGGGTTGAATCTTGATAGACTCAAAGAGGTCCAGATAGGTGGAGTGGGTATCTTGAGTCAAAGTTGGGGACTTGTAGATAGCTATGATTTGAATAGGGGTCTTGTCAACGGTTAACTGCACCTGGAGTGTCTCCTGCATGTCATACTGTTTGACCAGCCTGGAGGTGTCTATGTCTTTAACATATATTGCAACTCCACCTCCTTTTGCTTTCCTGCCCACAGTTTGTGGTCTGAATGTATGATAGGATGAGTAACCTGGTATGGCTGGGGTGCTCTCCTCAGCTCTGAACCAGGTTTCTGTAACTGCACACCTGCTTGCAGTGAGTGCAGTTGAGAGGTATGCTGTAGGTGTTAAATGTAAGTTCTAAAACATTTCCCTTTGCCTTAGGACAATGAATCTTTTTAAGAAAAGGTGGAGTCAAGGTGCACTTTTGAAAACACGTTGTTTTCCACAGGATGTTTCCTGCTAAAGTAGCATTTCACACTTTCATAGGTAGGTACTAGGCTATTGGCCCTAGGGCCTATGTAAGCCTAGCCAAACAGGAACCCTGGCTTTCGCCACCCAAGAAAATGATTTACTTGTGCCCCTGTCGAACAGAGGCACAGAAGTGATCCCTGGGGTGAATTTCCTATTTCCCATCCAATCATCAAGATTTTTCTTGAAGAGTGCTAATGAGGAGCTTTGTTTGATATAGATAGGTAGTTTGTTCCAGAGTATGGGAAGTCTCTGAGACAGGAATCTATCCCTCCAGCATGTTCTGTTTATTGTGGTGATAAGGTTTAGGTCCCTAGAGCATGTAGCTTGGAGAGATTGGGATTTCTTTAAGTGGGGGATGTCCAACAGCTCTGGGTTTGACATAGCTTTGTATGTTAGGCAGAGATCGCCTCTGAGTAGGCAATATGCGACGGAGTAAAGCTAAAGGTTTTTGAGACGATCTGCGTAGGGCATCTGTTTGAGGCTGGTAATCCTCTTTGTGAGATATTTCTGCGGCCTTTCCAGTTGTTGTAGATATCTTGTGAGGTACATACCAAAAGGGCCGTTGTACTCCATAATGGGTCTAATGAGTGACAAGTAGAGGGGAACAATGACCTCTTTTTTCTTGGATGAGAAACCTTTTGCGATGTGTTTTGCCATGTAGAAGGATTTCCTGACTACTGTGGCGATGTGATTATCAAAGCAGAGACTACTGTCCACCTGTGTCCCAAGGTCTGTGATCACACGTTTGGTGTTAAGTAGACTACCGCCTATGTGGTAGCTCATGGGTACAGAGTTTTTACCAAAAGGGATGATAATGCACTTTTTGGCATTGAGCTTGAGGCCATGGCTTTGATACCAGGCATCTGTCTCAGTGAAGCCCTTTTATAGGATGTCCACATTGTTAGGAGTTTCGATTATGGCTCCTAGTTTGCAATCATCTGTGAACTTCGTTAGCCAAAGACCTTCTGTGTTAGCCTGTACTTCCTAGAAGTAGATACCAAACAGGAGAGGAGCCAGGACTGAACCCTGTGATAGTCCACTTGTCACTGGTCTGAAGTCGGATTTGGAGTCTGCTGCTTTCACAGTGTGGGTTGTCAGTGAGCAGTTGGCAACCCATCTTGTGCATAGGGATTTATGACTAGTTTAGTGAGTTTATCTATAATTCCGGAGTGGGGGATGGTGCCGAAAGTCTTGGTGAGATCTAGATAGGCTGTGTGAACCACCTTACCCTCATCTACGGCTTTGGTGACTGCTTCAAAGAAGTCTATCAGGTTTAGGAGACATGATCTGCCTTTTACAGAACTGAACTGGGTGGGGTCCAGAGTTTGGAGATTACCAATGTCTTTGTTTATAAGTTCCATGATGATACGTTCCATGGCCTTGCAGACCAGGCTCGTCAGGCTAATGGGGTGGTAGTTCCCAGGGTCTGTGGTGGATCCCCCTTTGTGGAGTGGAATAACTGTCACTGTGCGCCATTCAGTGGGCACAAAGCCTGAGGTGAGGCTATGACTGAACATGGTACTTAGGTGGGGTGCCAGTTTGTTCTGTAGTTTGTGTAGAAAGCAGCCTGGGATGTTGTCAGGTCCCATGGATGCTGTGTTCTTGACTTTGGAGAGTGTGTTTTTTTACCTGTGCAGCTGTGATTACAGGAACTTTGCATTCTTCCAGTATAGAGATGGGCCCTTTAGGGGGTGGGAGGGGGTTAAAGTTAGCACTGCACCTATCTGTCAGGATGTTCGCAATATCACTTGGTTCTGTATATTTAGTGCCATTGTGCTGTAACTCAGAGCCGATCTGAGTGTTGCCATTGAGATTCTTGACATAGCTATAGAATGCTTTGTTGTTGTCTTTAGAAGCAGTGGCGATTTTGTTTTAACCATAACCCTAACATCCTGTTTGCAGAATGTTTCCTGCTAAAATAGCATTTCACACCCTAACCCTATCGTCGTTGGTTCTGAAAAAATGCAGTTGTCTGCTGGTATTCAAAACTATGCCACCCATCCTACCCACCTTCCCTAGATACAACCGTATTAAAAGGATTACATAGTTCAGCACTATAGCTGACAAAGATAAATAGCAATAAAAAGGTCACATCCTCATTACAAAATTAGACTGCTGATTTATTTCCGATTTTGTATGCATTTTTCCAAGTGTTACTGCATTACCTTATATCAGCCGCACCCTTTAACGGGCTTTCCAAATTTAAGTGCAGATTCCTTATCCTAAAATCCTGTACTCACTGGATCAGGGATATGTACTAGCATCATTCTTTAATACAGGATCAGTATTCCCATCACCAAAAATATACTACCATTAATCATTCATTTGTACATCTGCATTATTAAAGACGAGTATTTAATCCACAAACAACCGTTGTCATACCTCTCAAACTCTTACTGCAAGAAATCTGGACAAAGACTGACAAAGCAGGGGGACAAGGGTCCAAAAATAGGGACACATTTTAAATATTACTCTTATAAACTTAGAAAGTTGCTAGAATAACAGGATTTGTGTTACCATACATTTTCTGAAAGATATTTAGTCTGAAACTCAAATGATTTTCATTTCATTATTTATTGACTTTAATCCCTAAATCATCCTCGTGATCTGTCAAAAAACAATTTTTATGCGGAACACACCAAAATACGAGGCAAAAATCTGCACATTTCAGAGGTATGATTCCATACCTCTCAAGTGTACCCTATTACGAGGAACGTACCTCATTTGGGGTCTTAAAAAGTTAATGTTCCTCAAAGTTCCTCAAATGTTCCACATTGACAGACTCTGTCACACATTCAGTGTTAGGAATTGTTTTTGTGAAATCCATTGTAAATAGAAATGAATCATATAAATTCATTAACATATCTTCTTTATAAGTAAAACCAGCACATTTTAACCATCCTATGACCTTCCTAGTTGAAGTTGTTAGTAAACCATTAGTATGTGTTCCACATTTTGTCCATTTGTTCCACATTATGAGGGCTAGTGCTCCTCACTTTAGATATCGAAGGTTGAGAGCTATGATACGATTTCTATTAATCAAGTAGAATCTGTATACCACATGATCAGAATACCAGATGAATATTCGTGCGGCCGGGGAAGACATCAGCATAAATATTCTTTTATTATTTGTACACATCACCGGGTGTTTGATAGTGGTCTGGTGTTGGGCGAGCCTTGCTACTGCGCATTCAGGGTTTACTAAAATACAGCATTATGCTGCAAGTTCCGACTGCAAGTAAGTGCTTGGCAACTTCGAGGGTGTGGTCGTAATCTGCCAGTATGTTTATAATTTAAAATATCATTCCTGTACCTATGCAGTACATTACAAGGACGAATTAGTATATTTTGTTTAGAGAAATAATAACTGATGGTGGACTGAGAAATTATTTTGGCCCTTAAATTTAACATTGCTCCTCAAAGTCAGACCTGTTTTGGTTTAATAAGCTGAGTACATCACTACTTATTAAATATATTAACTCTGTCTATGCAAAGATCCTCCAACTGTGGGCATTTGTGAGGTGTGTTGCCTTTGGCGTTCAGTTATCACCTTTATCAAATGGGAAAAATACTGCTGCTGTATGTTTCAGTGGTAAAAATTCTTCAGCTGCACACAAACTTCCGCTAGAAATCTACTCAGTGGTTGTGGTGCTGCACGGGTAAGTCTGAGTGTGACATTTTTCGGAAGTGGATAGTATGCCAATATGGTGGCCACCAGAAGAGGTGCACGCTCCGATACGGAGGAGTCTGCAAAAGCCAGCGAGGTGCGTGTAATTGACATTAACGTGATATACGGACTTTGGGATTCTGATTGTTTTATTTTCTTTGAGCTACGATTGGTTAGTTGTAGTTTAAAAAGTTAACCAAGTGTTACCTAGATGGATGTATAAAACAAGTAGCAATGAAATTAAACGTAGTTTAGTTTACTGTTCAGCATTGCCACAGTTTAGTGTATTAGATTTTGGTTCTGTTTCGTAGTTCTCCAGAGGCAACATTTTAAACAACCGTTACACTTGCCCGAACTTTTTATAAAACGTAACGAAGAGCGATATTACATTTCCACCCAACTGTATTCTGTTCCTTGTTTTATTTGCTATGTAAATGTTTTCTTTTGAGTTTCTTGTTTTACACTTACCTTGTTGCGTTGTAAACCATGATTTTTTTAGTGTTTCGCAGGTCCGTTGATTTGCCGTTTTAATTCTCATTTTACAGAATTAGTGCAAAGCACATTAATAAGCTATCACACAAACTTCATGCCAACGCTGTAAAAGAGAAGGCTCGCTCACTTGTGTATTTCAAATGTAACGATCAAGAAATAAGAAAAGTCAGTTTTTATCTGTTTCTTGATCTTTTCTGCACAAGAGATCCACACCTGGACTGTTGCATTTTCTATGGCATGACCAAATAACACGTCCCTTCCGTCTCAATGCCTGCCTTTCTAGTAAATATAGAGAGAATTGTATTACTCTTATCTGTTCTAGTTCCACATACAAATGACCAACGCTTCTTTGTTTCTGCTCTGTGAGGCACAAAGAGCTTAGAAAGTGATTTTGTAGAAAATGTTTGTTTTGTGTGTCTGTATGTTATTGTAAAGTGATATCGTGCAACAGTGCTGCCTGAATTTGTAGATGACGAGTCTTGTTAAGAACACTAACTTGTGAATTACCCTGTATGAATATGGCATGTTATGAGACAGATTCTAATGTAAGCTTATGGATATGGCATGTTATGAGACAGATTCTAATGTAAGCTTATTCTCTAATGGCAGTACCTATTTATTTTATATTTGTTGACCGGGCTAGTCTAACTGGATACATGTCCATTTTCAGTAGAGGCCCGAGGAGATTAGATCCAAGATAGAACAATGAAATTATCAAGATAACAAATAAGGAAACATTTAATATTTACAATGCATATTACAGGTTATCACAGTAAATTCAGCAGTGCAGAATACAGGCATAGCATAGCATGCTAGTACAATCAAGATGTTCTAGAGGGAGATAGTATTAAGGTTATTAAGGAAGGAATTACAGTTAATGAGTAGAAAGGGTAGGAAGAGCAAAGGGCAAACAACCTAAAGCTATTTTTTTCCTGTAATTAATATTCTTTGTAAGGGGGGGGGTAAGGGGTATTAGACCTGCATAGTTTGTATAGGAGTCCCCCCACTACCAGTTATCAGGGCTAATAAAGAAAGTATTCTCTGAACCAATAACATTATTATATTTATTGCTCCATTCCACGTTCTGTTGACTGTTAGCAGTTCAGCGTTTTTAACCATTATATATTATCAGCCTGTTGCTTTTGTGCTCATATTTGAGTTTGGTGTTATGCTGCTTACCCGGGACACACCTGTTCATGAGATAAATAGTTAAGATATGGAACACTCCTCCCCCCCCCCCACACACACACACACACACACACACACACACACACAGCACTAGAACAAGGTGACCAACAGTCCCAGTTTCTCCAGGACAGTCCCGGTTTTGGAAGTCTCTGTCCTGGAATCCCAAACATTGTCTTTGGGACACAGATGTCCCAGTTTAGACTGCACAGTCTGAATGGTGACCTGGCTTTCCAGGGCAGCCAGTACCAGTGCTTTCCCATCCTGAGCAGCTCTGGTGACTTTATGATTTTTTGAGGATGTCATTGGGTATGGAGTAAGGTCGGATGCCTTCACCCTGGCAGGAGCCTTCCATGTTCTGCCACCATCCATCAGTCGCTCCCTCCAGGGCTTCTGTCATGGGGTCCTCTGCCTGACCCCACTCACTCAGGCAGGAGCTTTTCCAGGCCCCACACCCGTCTGCCTGGCATACCCTTACTGACTTCTGTCAAGGCCGACTCCTACAGGCCTCACCTTCGACCTGGCCTAGAGACCTTCCCCAGCCGTGGCCTACCCATGTCAGGGGACTCCACCACCTCCATGTCTCTTACAGACTGACAACGCATGCCAGATCGCACATGCTCTCGGACCTTCTCAGGGGAGCTTCCCTCTGATCCCGTCCGCCCCTCCGGAACTCCCCTCACCCGCTGTGGGGCAGGTCCGCTCTCGTGAAGGTTTCAGAGTTCCCCTCTTTTTTTTCCCATCCAGAGCAGCTCTGGGGACTGAGATCTTTCAAGGATGCTGTCGATTTTGGGGTGAAGTTGGATGCCTTTGCCCTGGCAGGAGCTCTCCAGGCCACTCCGCCATCCACCCTGGTGCTTCTTCAAGGACTTCCAGCATGGGGAGCTCTGCCTAATCTCTTTCACCCAGGCAGGAGCCCTCCAGGCCCTGCTGCTGTCCGCCAGTTGCTCCCTTAAGGACTTCCATTGTGGGAGCTCTGCCTGACCCCCCCCCCCCCCATCCAGCCCTGCCACTGTCTGCCTCTCTACCCCTTCCAGACTTCCTTCCCAGAGGGGGCATTGTCCATACCCCCTCACCCAGGTGGGAGCTGTCCTGTCCCAGTCAATTTCCACCTCTCTCTCCCTTCCAGACTTCCATCGGGACAGACCCCCCTCCAAGCTTAAACTTCTACTCAGGAGAGCAAGCTCTTTTCCAGGGTTACATATCTCCTGACTGCTGCCAAATTATGCAGTGTCACACGTGCTCTTGGAGCCTTTCAGGGGATCTTTCCAGCCTCATGGAATTCTGCTGAGCTGCAAAGCCTCAGACAGTCCCTCATCCAGACTTTTATGACACTGGTTCTTCGTTTTGCCTTGCACCTAGGGCTTTCAAACTCACAGGGGAGATGGTCCTGGTTCCCCCTATCTCTGCGCATTTTGCAGCACACCTCAGTCTTTCTCCCCCATGGTGCCAGGCGCCAATGAATGTGCATTGCTTCGAGTCTCCTGGCATGTGGTGTCTTGCCTCCTGGGTGGTGCCGTTCACTGAGTGGCATCCCCACAGTACCAGGTGAAGGACGGGAAGCCAACCTGCCGGCCCCAGTGTGAGTTGAAATGGTGGCCCTAGCTCCACTCCCATTAGGCTGGGAGAATGGGACTGCCAACCTGGCTTCTCGGGGTGGTCCTCAAGTGTCCAGTTTAGGTCCTGTAACAAAATGGTCACATTGCACTAGAAGAGTAATAGTTTTGTGATGTATGGGTGACATGGACTTCAGTCCAAATGCATTTTCCTTTGGTTTTAATGGAAGTATACATCATTCCAAGCTGATACTGTCTGGTTAATTTTTGTGCACCATTTTGACATGTATTAGCTATTCTCCTTTTACAGCCAACAATTCACTTCATGGAAATTTTGTCCTAAACATATTTGGCAGGTTAGCTGAAGTATTTATGCATGCATGCACCATTTGTACTGATGTGTGTAAATCGGTAACCACAGTTTTGTTTTTAAAAAGCAGTAAAAGGGTGTACAAAACTGTACATAAACTATTTTAATGCTTCAGACTCCCACTTCAACATTATTTACTGCAGTACCTTGAATATTATAATAAATTAAATTCTTTAAAACAAAAGTCAACATCTGTGCAAGAGTGAAAAACCATGTGAGAATCCCGAACAATACATCATAATGTAGGTGCTCTTTTCAAACCACATTTGATGATAGCTACATCGTTGGTCAGGGTACATGTTAGATTTAGCTGTTAATTGAAAAGAGTAATTCTTTTGTCATGTAGTGTATTAAGGGTGCTGTCTTAATGGTCTTTTGCACTTGATCCAAAACAAGAAAAAAGAAAGTCTTTTAAAGATAGAAGAGAAAATAGGATGCTATAAAAAGCATTAGTCTTATTCTTGTTTTTGATGGCATGTTAATGCATGGCCTCCTTTTTGTGGCAACTTGCAGGTTATCTTGATAGCATAGAACAAGTCAAGGCTGTCATACTGGCTAGGTACACCACACACGTGGTATTACAAAGTGGGCAGCAAATCCTGTAAGAAATGTCCATCTCCCTACCTCATGATCACACCGAAACTAGACATCAAGGAATTTTGAGAGCACTATTAGAATGTATGGTATGACCTTAAGGTCACTGCAGATAGCAAAAGAAACTACAAAACTTTCTTCAGTTGTGTCTGAAAATTAAGGATGTTCATCGATGCACAAAGCTCATCCGTAATATTAAATATTCTAAACCAAAGTATATAGTCACTATACTATCAGATTAAATTTATTCCATTGATCTATATTGTCTGTATATATCTACTGTCCCTATAAATTTAGTATCCCCTGAAATCGCCTTGGAACAAGTCTTGAAACCCCTGTCACAGGCTAACAATGTTTCTGTGGGTCTAGGTAACATAACAGGCTGCATTCTCTTCAGTGCCAAGTTCGTACATTCTGAGCCTCTACTTAAACTGTTCAATTTCGGCCTATGCACAGGGTTTGTCCCTGATGTGTAGAGGAGTCGCAGTGACTCTTCTCCATGCAAGCATGGCCTTACTACTGACAAGGTAATATGGATCCTTCAGCATTACTAGCCTAGTATGCAAAGCCATGGAATGTATCGTAACAGAATTCCTTTATGTGGGTAGAGGCAACTTAATA